>NC_081236.1:4653471-4977637 GCF_902713425.1 Acipenser ruthenus
TTCTTTGTTTTTAATAATTTCTTTTTAAACTTTCTCTTTTCATTAAATGTCTATATATATATATATATATATATATATATATATATATATATATATATATATATATATATATATATATATATATATATAATGTATTTCTGTGACCCCCTTTTTAAAATGACAAAACACTCCATGTTTTACTGTATATAATGTTTGATTACATGCTTTTAAATGGGGAATAATGTGTTTTCTTTTCTTTTTTTGTTTTTGTTTTTTCTTTGTTTTGTAATAATTTATTTTTTAAACTTTCTCTTTTCATTAACTGTGTCTTATGTATATATATAAAAAAAAAAACTTTAACGTTGTCTGCACAAAGCATAAGTTAACATAAGCATTTATAAAAACATGGGTATCCCACTATTCCGATTACGTAAATAACATATTAAACATGAATTTTTTGTCCATATCTTATAAACAGATGTGCCATAAGTTTATGGGTATATATATATAATATATTATATATATATATAAAAAACATATATTCAATAAGCATATCTGTCTTGTAACCATCATAAAATCCATGGCCCCTCATTATATATTCATAATTTCATAAATACACTCCCCCTCATTATATATTCATAAATTCATAAATACCCGCCCCCTCATTATATATTCATAAATACAACCCCCCCCTCATGAATCAAAATTTTGACAGAAGCTATAGTAATATTACTACTTGTATGTACCACAAAAAGAACAGATTTGCTGAACTGGTTAATTAACCTTACTATAAAAAACTGATAGATCCAAGTATTTTATATAAACTGCAATACTATAATATGTGGTAACTAGTTGAATTAACTTCACTATAAGAAACTGCTAGATTAAGAGTTTGTTTAATTGTATCATCTCTATATGTACCTACTAGACAATTGTTAGATGTTGAAGTGAAAGTGGAATTGTCATATTGTTTACATTGTTGTTAATGTGCTTGAGATTTTGAAAACAATTATTAATTAAAACTTGTAAAGATTATTTTTGGAGTATGATTGCTTGATTTCTCCTGGATAAAAGAGTTTGTGCGGGAACCAACCACTCGAGGTCCTTGTCCTCAATAAACACACGGTGGCGTAGTGAAAATAACATAAATTTCGCTATCTGTATATAAAGACCTGCTACACTTCAATACTACTGCCGCTACTCGGACACCACACACGGAATCATTGTAAACACACCGCCATAGCACAGGCTGCCGACCAGCCATACCGCCGCCGTCACGAGAGCCTCCCGTTCCCTTACATCCTGCTTCCTATTCCGCTCCCCCTTGTCTTTAAAACCAGCCTTTGAAATGAGCCAGGTAAAGGGGAATCATCCTCTGATTGGCGCAGGGAAAGAAACGAAAGATTCTAAAAATGAAAGTAGCCTAATTAAAACAATAAAACAAAACACATAGCAGCGACCTGCTGCAATTGTTCTGCCGTGTGTGTAGCACGGAGTGCCCAGCTGACAAAACAAACACGAGCTTCTCGGTAGTTCGCCGTGATCGTATAGTGGTTAGTACTTTGCGTTGTGGCCGCAACAACCCCGGTTCGAATCCGGGTCACGGCAGGTGCAATCCTCACACGGCAGAGAAGCTTGTTCTTTTTTTTCACACGCCATCTTCATGGCATGCACCTTTTTGAAAGAAAATAGAATACAATAATTGCTTCATCGTGTTAGTACAGGCATGATGCACACCAGCCTGCTGTGTATGAAATAATAATTACAGAAATAATCAATCTACAAACACCATAAAAATCTCCCACAAACACCAGTCGCTGTATTAACGCTTATCGAGTAGAGGCAAGACGGGACCTGTCCCAGCAGCCAACGTTACAGTGGCTTAATTCAATCATTGAAGGTGACTTTGAGAACGGAGGCGTTGGTGGTATAGTGGTGAGCATAGCTGCCTTCCAAGCAGTTGACCCGGGTTCGATTCCCGGCCAACGCAAGTCTTTTTTGAACTTTTTCATTTAACATTGGAATAAAGCGTAATACATTCCCCAACTAATTTGCCTTACTGGTTAATAGTCTTAAAAGCATAACTTTGAAAGTATCACTGTGAGTTATGATGATCTGTGAGGTGATATTAGTCACTACATTAAGCCCCATCAAACGAATGTGTTCATTTGGAATCATGCATTGATAATGCGTTGTCGGGAAAACTGCAAATATGTATGGAAGCGTGAGTTGAATGATTAATCACATTCTAAGGATTGATATGGTCCTGTTGTTCGTCCTGCCACATAACAATGGCGTTGCAGTTACATGCGCTGCAAAATCAAATATTTAAAATTAAACAACCATCTGATAAAACTTACTGCAGCCGGATTGTTTTAGACACACATGGGCGCATGAAAAAAATCAAACATATGTTACCAAAATAGTCATTGCTGTATGATGTACAGCAACTGTGAAATGAATGGTTTTATAATCTGTTATGTGAGACTTCTGTTGAATTTTTAAGCATTTGATTCCCTGTGTACACAAAGATGGCAGTCCTGATTTAACGAGTGGGCAAGCAGAGCTCTCGGTGACTGATTTGTCAGTCTTTTTCAGTCACGTGATTGAGCGCCTTCCCGGCAATGCATCGTAATTAGAAAAGTGTAATGCAAGATATTGAACACGGACACATCCGGGATTTGAACCCGGGAACTCGCGCACCCGAAGCAAGAATCATACCCCTAGATTAAACAGCCAAATCCTGGCGGCGATTTGGTTCCACGAGCTTCCAAAGAAGCGTAGACCTAGATGCTCTGTATTGAGGAATTAGTGTCACCTTGCTGTGTGCCTGTTAGGGGCAGTCTGATTTGCTTTACCTGGCGGCTAGCATTTCTATGGGCATCGAGAGGTGGTCGCTATAAATGAGGAAACTTGTTAAGATAGGATTTAGTTTCGATATGCATACATAAAAAATAAACAAAACAAAACTGTGTTTCGTTGTTTTGCAAAGGGATGCACTGCAATTTGTTATATTTTATTTTATTCTTGCGAGCACGCAGCTGTTTTATATATTCATTTTAAATAGATTGGGGGAAATTGGTACTGTGTACTTTACAAATGTAATCTAGATTGTAACGAGACCATTCAAGTGCTGACGTTGTTGTCTACTTTGTATGTACCACAAAAAGAACAGATTTGCTGAACTGGTTAATTAACCTTACTATAAAAAACTGATAGATCCAAGTATTTTATATAAACTGCAATACTATAATATGTGGTAACTAGTTGAATTAACTTCACTATAAGAAACTGCTAGATTAAGAGTTTGTTTAATTGTATCATCTCTATATGTATCTACTAGACAATTGTTAGATGGTGAAGTGAAAGTGGAATTGTCATATTGTTTACATTGTTGTTAATGTGCTTGAGATTTTGAAAACAATTATTAATTAAAACTTGTAAAGATTATTTTTGGAGTATGATTGCTTGATTTCTCCTGGATAAAAGAGTTTGTGCGGGAACCAACCACTCGAGGTCCTTGTCCTCAATAAACACACGGTGGCGTAGTGAAAATAACATAAATTTCGCTATCTGTATATAAAGACCTGCTACACTTCAATACTACTGCCGCTACTCGGACACCACACACGGAATCATTGTAAACACACCGCCATAGCACAGGCTGCCGACCAGCCATACCGCCGCCGTCACGAGAGCCTCCCGTTCCCTTACATCCTGCTTCCTATTCCGCTCCCCCTTGTCTTTAAAACCAGCCTTTGAAATGAGCCAGGTAAAGGGGAATCATCCTCTGATTGGCGCAAGGAAAGAAACGAAAGATTCTAAAAATGAAAGTAGCCTAATTAAAACAATAAAACAAAACACATAGCAGCGACCTGCTGCAATTGTTCTGCCGTGTGTGTAGCACGGAGTGCCCAGCTGACAAAACAAACACAAGCTTCTCGGTAGTTTGCCGTGATCGTATAGTGGTTAGTACTTTGCGTTGTGGCCGCAACAACCCCGGTTCGAATCCGGGTCACGGCAGGTGCAATCCTCACACGGCAGAGAAGCTTGTTCGTTTTTTTCACACGCCATCTTCATGGCATGCACCTTTTTGAAAGAAAATAGAATACAATAATTGCTTCATCATGTTAGTACAGGCATGATGCACACCAGCCTGCTGTGTATGAAATAATAATTACAGAAATAATCAATCTATAAACACCATAAAAATCTCCCACAAACACCAGTCGCTGTATTAACGCTTATCGAGTAGAGGCAAGACGGGACCTGTCCCAGCAGCCAACGTTACAGTGGCTTAATTCAATCTTTGAAGGTGATTTTGAGAACGGAGGCGTTGGTGGTATAGTGGTGAGCATAGCTGCCTTCCAAGCAGTTGACCCGGCTTCGATTCCCGGCCAACGCAAGTCTTTTTTGAACTTTTTCATTTAACATTGGAATAAAGCATACATACAATACATTCCCCAACTAATTTGCCTTACTGGTTAATAGTCTTAAAAGCATAACTTTGAAAGTATCACTGTGAGTTATAATGATCTGTGAGGTGATATTAGTCACTACATTAAGCCCCATCAAACGAATGTGTTCATTTGGAATCATGCATTGATAATGCGTTGTCGGGAAAACTGCAAATATGTATGGAAGCGTGAGTTGAATGATTAATCACATTCTAAGGATTGATATGGTCCTGTTGTTCGTCCTGCCACATAACAATGGCGTTGCAGTTACATGCGCTGCAAAATCAAATATTTAAAATTAAACAACCATCTGATAAAACTTACTGCAGCCGGATTGTTTTAGACACACATGGGCGCATGAAAAAAATCAAACATATGTTACCAAAATAGTCATTGCTGTATGATGTACAGCAACTGTGAAATGAATGGTTTTATAATCTGTTATGTGAGACTTCTGTTGAATTTTTAAGCATTTGATTCCCTGTGTACACAAAGATGGCAGTCCTGATTTAACGAGTGGGCAAGCAGAGCTCTCGGTGACTGATTTGTCAGTCTTTTTCAGTCACGTGATTGAGCGCCTTCCCGGCAATGCATCGTAATTAGAAAAGTGTAATGCAAGATATTGAACACGGACACATCCGGGATTTGAACCCGGGAACTCGCGCACCCGAAGCAAGAATCATACCCCTAGATTAAACAGCCAAATCCTGGCGGCGATTTGGTTCCACGAGCTTCCAAAGAAGCGTAGACCTAGATGCTCTGTATTGAGGAATTAGTGTCACCTTGCTGTGTGCCTGTTAGGGGCAGTCTGATTTGCTTTACCTGGCGGCTAGCATTTCTATGGGCATCGAGAGGTGGTCGCTATAAATGAGGAAACTTGTTAAGATAGGATTTAGTTTCGATATGCATACATAAAAAATAAACAAAACTGTGTTTCGTTGTTTTGCAAAGGGATGCACTGCAATTTGTTATATTTTATTTTATTCTTGCGAGCACGCAGCTGTTTTATATATTCATTTTAAATAGATTGGGGGAAATTGGTACTGTGTACTTTACAAATGTAATCTAGATTGTAACGAGACCATTCAAGTGCTGACGTTGTTGTCTACTTTGTATGTACCACAAAAAGAACAGATTTGCTGAACTGGTTAATTAACCTTACTATAAAAAACTGATAGATCCAAGTATTTTATATAAACTGCAATACTATAATATGTGGTAACTAGTTGAATTAACTTCACTATAAGAAACTGCTAGATTAAGAGTTTGTTCAATTGTATCATCTCTATATGTACCTACTAGACAATTGTTAGATGTTGAAGTGAAAGTGGAATTGCCACATTGTTTACATTGTTGTTAATGTGCTTGAGATTTTGAAAACAATTATTAATTAAAACTTGTAAAGATTATTTTTGGAGTATGATTGCTTGATTTCTCCTGGATAAAAGAGTTTGTGCGGGAACCAACCACTCGAGGTCCTTGTCCTCAATAAACACACGGTGGCGTAATGAAAATAACATAAATTTCGCTATCTGTATATAAAGACCTGCTACACTTCAATACTACTGCCGCTACTCGGACACCACACACGGAATCATTGTAAACACACCGCCATAGCACAGGCTGCCAACCAGCCATACTGCCGCCGTCACGAGAGCCTCCCGTTCCCTTACATCCTGCTTCCTATTCCGCTCCCCCTTGTCTTTAAAACCAGCCTTTGAAATGAGCCAGGTAAAGGGGAATCATCCTCTGATTGACGCAAGGAAAGAAACGAAAGATTCTAAAAATGAAAGTAGCCTAATTAAAACAATAAAACAAAACACATAGCAGCGACCTGCTGCAATTGTTCTGCCGTGTGTGTAGCACGGAGTGCCCAGCTGACAAAACAAACACAAGCTTCTCGGTAGTTTGCCGTGATCGTATAGTGGTTAGTACTTTGCGTTGTGGCCGCAACAACCCCGGTTCGAATCCGGGTCACGACAGGTGCAATCCTCACACGGCAGAGAAGCTTGTTCTTTTTTTTCACACGCCATCTTCATGGCATGCACCTTTTTGAAAGAAAATAGAATACAATAATTGCTTCATCGTGTTAGTACAGGCATGATGCACACCAGCCTGCTGTGTATGAAATAATAATTACAGAAATAATCAATCTATAAACACCATAAAAATCTCCCACAAACACCAGTCGCTGTATTAACGCTTATCGAGTAGAGGCAAGACGGGACCTGTCCCAGCAGCCAACGTTACAGTGGCTTAATTCAATCTTTGAAGGTGATTTTGAGAACGGAGGCGTTGGTGGTATAGTGGTGAGCATAGCTGCCTTCCAAGCAGTTGACCCGGCTTCGATTCCCGGCCAACGCAAGTCTTTTTTGAACTTTTTCATTTAACATTGGAATAAAGCGTAATACATTCCCCAACTAATTTGCCTTACTGGTTAATAGTCTTAAAAGCATAACTTTGAAAGTATCACTGTGAGTTATAATGATCTGTGAGGTGATATTAGTCACTACATTAAGCCCCATCAAACGAATGTGTTCATTTGGAATCATGCATTGATAATGCGTTGTCGGGAAAACTGCAAATATGTATGGAAGCGTGAGTTGAATGATTAATCACATTCTAAGGATTGATATGGTCCTGTTGTTCGTCCTGCCACATAACAATGGCGTTGCAGTTACATGCGCTGCAAAATCAAATATTTAAAATTAAACAACCATCTGATAAAACTTACTGCAGCCGGATTGTTTTAGACACACATGGGCGCATGAAAAAAATCAAACATATGTTACCAAAATAGTCATTGCTGTATGATGTACAGCAACTGTGAAATGAATGGTTTTATAATCTGTTATGTGAGACTTCTGTTGAATTTTTAAGCATTTGATTCCCTGTGTACACAAAGATGGCAGTCCTGATTTAACGAGTGGGCAAGCAGAGCTCTCGGTGACTGATTTTTCAGTCTTTTTCAGTCACGTGATTGAGCGCCTTCCCGGCAATGCATCGTAATTAGAAAAGAGTAATGCAAGATATTGAACACGGACACATCCGGGATTTGAACCCGGGAACTCGCGCACCCGAAGCAAAAATCATACCCCTAGATTAAACAACCAAATGCTGGCGGCGATTCGGTTCCACGAGCTTCCAAAGAAGCATAGACCAAGATGCTCTGTATTGAGGAATTAGTGTCACCTTGCTGTGTGCCTGTTAGGGGCAGTCTGATTTGCTTTACCTGGCGGCTAGCATTTCTATGGGCATCGAGAGGTGGTCGCTATAAATGAGGAAACTTGTTAAGATAGGATTTAGTTTCGATATGCATACATAAAAAATAAACAAAACAAAACTGTGTTTCGTTGTTTTGCAAAGGGATGCACTGCAATTTGTTATATTTTATTTTATTCTTGCGAGCACGCAGCTGTTTTATATATTCATTTTAAATAGATTGGGGGAAATTGGTACTGTGTACTTTACAAATGTAATCTAGATTGTAACGAGACCATTCAAGTGCTGACGTTGTTGTCTACTTTGTATGTACCACAAAAAGAACAGATTTGCTGAACTGGTTAATTAACCTTACTATAAAAAACTGATAGATCCAAGTATTTTATATAAACTGCAATACTATAATATGTGGTAACTAGTTGAATTAACTTCACTATAAGAAACTGCTAGATTAAGAGTTTGTTTAATTGTATCATCTCTATATGTATCTACTAGACAATTGTTAGATGGTGAAGTGAAAGTGGAATTGTCATATTGTTTACATTGTTGTTAATGTGCTTGAGATTTTGAAAACAATTATTAATTAAAACTTGTAAAGATTATTTTTGGAGTATGATTGCTTGATTTCTCCTGGATAAAAGAGTTTGTGCGGGAACCAACCACTCGAGGTCCTTGTCCTCAATAAACACACGGTGGCGTAGTGAAAATAACATAAATTTCGCTATCTGTATATAAAGACCTGCTACACTTCAATACTACTGCCGCTACTCGGACACCACACACGGAATCATTGTAAACACACCGCCATAGCACAGGCTGCCGACCAGCCATACCGCCGCCGTCACGAGAGCCTCCCGTTCCCTTACATCCTGCTTCCTATTCCGCTCCCCCTTGTCTTTAAAACCAGCCTTTGAAATGAGCCAGGTAAAGGGGAATCATCCTCTGATTGGCGCAAGGAAAGAAACGAAAGATTCTAAAAATGAAAGTAGCCTAATTAAAACAATAAAACAAAACACATAGCAGCGACCTGCTGCAATTGTTCTGCCGTGTGTGTAGCACGGAGTGCCCAGCTGACAAAACAAACACAAGCTTCTCGGTAGTTTGCCGTGATCGTATAGTGGTTAGTACTTTGCGTTGTGGCCGCAACAACCCCGGTTCGAATCCGGGTCACGGCAGGTGCAATCCTCACACGGCAGAGAAGCTTGTTCGTTTTTTTCACACGCCATCTTCATGGCATGCACCTTTTTGAAAGAAAATAGAATACAATAATTGCTTCATCATGTTAGTACAGGCATGATGCACACCAGCCTGCTGTGTATGAAATAATAATTACAGAAATAATCAATCTATAAACACCATAAAAATCTCCCACAAACACCAGTCGCTGTATTAACGCTTATCGAGTAGAGGCAAGACGGGACCTGTCCCAGCAGCCAACGTTACAGTGGCTTAATTCAATCTTTGAAGGTGATTTTGAGAACGGAGGCGTTGGTGGTATAGTGGTGAGCATAGCTGCCTTCCAAGCAGTTGACCCGGCTTCGATTCCCGGCCAACGCAAGTCTTTTTTGAACTTTTTCATTTAACATTGGAATAAAGCGTAATACATTCCCCAACTAATTTGCCTTACTGGTTAATAGTCTTAAAAGCATAACTTTGAAAGTATCACTGTGAGTTATAATGATCTGTGAGGTGATATTAGTCACTACATTAAGCCCCATCAAACGAATGTGTTCATTTGGAATCATGCATTGATAATGCGTTGTCGGGAAAACTGCAAATATGTATGGAAGCGTGAGTTGAATGATTAATCACATTCTAAGGATTGATATGGTCCTGTTGTTCGTCCTGCCACATAACAATGGCGTTGCAGTTACATGCGCTGCAAAATCAAATATTTAAAATTAAACAACCATCTGATAAAACTTACTGCAGCCGGATTGTTTTAGACACACATGGGCGCATGAAAAAAATCAAACATATGTTACCAAAATAGTCATTGCTGTATGATGTACAGCAACTGTGAAATGAATGGTTTTATAATCTGTTATGTGAGACTTCTGTTGAATTTTTAAGCATTTGATTCCCTGTGTACACAAAGATGGCAGTCCTGATTTAACGAGTGGGCAAGCAGAGCTCTCGGTGACTGATTTGTCAGTCTTTTTCAGTCACGTGATTGAGCGCCTTCCCGGCAATGCATCGTAATTAGAAAAGTGGAATGCAAGATATTGAACACGGACACATCCGGGATTTGAACCCGGGAACTCGCGCACCCGAAGCAAGAATCATACCCCTAGATTAAACAGCCAAATGCTGGCGGCGATTTGGTTCCACGAGCTTCCAAAGAAGCGTAGACCTAGATGCTCTGTATTGAGGAATTAGTGTCACCTTGCTGTGTGCCTGTTAGGGGCAGTCTGATTTGCTTTACCTGGCGGCTAGCATTTCTATGGGCATCGAGAGGTGGTCGCTATAAATGAGGAAACTTGTTAAGATAGGATTTAGTTTCGATATGCATACATAAAAAATAAACAAAACAAAACTGTGTTTCGTTGTTTTGCAAAGGGATGCACTGCAATTTGTTATATTTTATTTTATTCTTGCGAGCACACAGCTGTTTTATATATTCATTTTAAATAGATTGGGGGAAATTGGTACTGTGTACTTTACAAATGTAATCTAGATTGTAACGAGACCATTCAAGTGCTGACGTTGTTGTCTACTTTGTATGTACCACAAAAAGAACAGATTTGCTGAACTGGTTAATTAACCTTACTATAAAAAACGGATAGATCCAAGTATTTTATATAAACTGCAATACTATAATATGTGGTAACTAGTTGAATTAACTTCACTATAAGAAACTGCTAGATTAAGAGTTTGTTTAATTGTATCATCTCTATATGTATCTACTAGACAATTGTTAGATGGTGAAGTGAAAGTGGAATTGTCATATTGTTTACATTGTTGTTAATGTGCTTGAGATTTTGAAAACAATTATTAATTAAAACTTGTAAAGATTATTTTTGGAGTATGATTGCTTGATTTCTCCTGGATAAAAGAGTTTGTGCGGGAACCAACCACTCGAGGTCCTTGTCCTCAATAAACACACGGTGGCGTAGTGAAAATAACATAAATTTCGCTATCTGTATATAAAGACCTGCTACACTTCAATACTACTGCCGCTACTCGGACACCACACACGGAATCATTGTAAACACACCGCCATAGCACAGGCTGCCGACCAGCCATACCGCCGCCGTCACGAGAGCCTCCCGTTCCCTTACATCCTGCTTCCTATTCCGCTCCCCCTTGTCTTTAAAACCAGCCTTTGAAATGAGCCAGGTAAAGGGGAATCATCCTCTGATTGGCGCAGGGAAAGAAACGAAAGATTCTAAAAATGAAAGTAGCCTAATTCAAACAATAAAACAAAACACATAGCAGCGACCTGCTGCAATTGTTCTGCCGTGTGTGTAGCACGGAGTGCCCAGCTGACAAAACAAACACAAGCTTCTCGGTAGTTTGCCGTGATCGTATAGTGGTTAGTACTTTGCGTTGTGGCCGCAACAACCCCGGTTCGAATCCGGGTCACGGCAGGTGCAATCCTCACACGGCAGAGAAGCTTGTTCGTTTTTTTCACACGCCATCTTCATGGCATGCACCTTTTTGAAAGAAAATAGAATACAATAATTGCTTCATCGTGTTAGTACAGGCATGATGCACACCAGCCTGCTGTGTATGAAATAATAATTACAGAAATAATCAATCTATAAACACCATAAAAATCTCCCACAAACACCAGTCGCTGTATTAACGCTTATCGAGTAGAGGCAAGACGGGACCTGTCCCAGCAGCCAACGTTGCAGTGGCTTAATTCAATCTTTGAAGGTGATTTTGAGAACGGAGGCGTTGGTGGTATAGTGGTGAGCATAGCTGCCTTCCAAGCAGTTGACCCGGGTTCGATTCCCGGCCAACGCAAGTCTTTTTTGAACTTTTTCATTTAACATTGGAATAAAGCGTAATACATTCCCCAACTAATTTGCCTTACTGGTTAATAGTCTTAAAAGCATAACTTTGAAAGTATCACTGTGAGTTATAATGATCTGTGAGGTGATATTAGTCACTACATTAAGCCCCATCAAACGAATGTGTTCATTTGGAATCATGCATTGATAATGCGTTGTCGGGAAAACTGCAAATATGTATGGAAGCGTGAGTTGAATGATTAATCACATTCAAAGGATTGATATGGTCCTGTTGTTCGTCCTGCCACATAACAATGGCGTTGCAGTTACATGCGCTGCAAAATCAAATATTTCAAATTAAACAACCATCTGATAAAACTTACTGCAGCCGGATTGTTTTAGACACACATGGGCGCATGAAAAAAATCAAACATATGTTACCAAAATAGTCATTGCTGTATGATGTACAGCAACTGTGAAATGAATGGTTTTATAATCTGTTATGTGAGACTTCTGTTGAATTTTTAAGCGTTTGATTCCCTGTGTACACAAAGATGGCAGTCCTGATTTAACGAGTGGGCAAGCAGAGCTCTCGGTGACTGATTTTTCAGTCTATTTCAGTCACGTGATTGAGCGCCTTCCCGGCAATGCATCGTAATTAGAAAAGTGGAATGCAAGATATTGAACACGGACACATCCGGGATTTGAACCCGGGAACTCGCGCACCCGAAGCAAGAATCATACCCCTAGATTAAACAGCCAAATGCTGGCGGCGATTTGGTTCCACGAGCTTCCAAAGAAGCGTAGACCTAGATGCTCTGTATTGAGGAATTAGTGTCACCTTGCTGTGTGCCTGTTAGGGGCAGTCTGATTTGCTTTACCTGGCGGCTAGCATTTCTATGGGCATCGAGAGGTGGTCGCTATAAATGAGGAAACTTGTTAAGATAGGATTTAGTTTCGATATGCATACATACACATAAAAAATAAACAAAACAAAACTGTGTTTCGTTGTTTTGCAAAGGGATGCACTGCAATTTGTTATATTTTATTTTATTCTTGCGAGCACGCAGCTGTTTTATATATTCATTTTAAATAGATTGGGGGAAATTGGTACTGTGTACTTTACAAATGTAATCTAGATTGTAACGAGACCATTCAAGTGCTGACGTTGTTGTCTACTTTGTATGTACCACAAAAAGAACAGATTTGCTGAACTGGTTAATTAACCTTACTATAAAAAACTGATAGATCCAAGTATTTTATATAAACTGCAATACTATAATATGTGGTAACTAGTTGAATTAACTTCACTATAAGAAACTGCTAGATTAAGAGTTTGTTTAATTGTATCATCTCTATATGTATCTACTAGACAATTGTTAGATGGTGAAGTGAAAGTGGAATTGTCATATTGTTTACATTGTTGTTAATGTGCTTGAGATTTTGAAAACAATTATTAATTAAAACTTGTAAAGATTATTTTTGGAGTATGATTGCTTGATTTCTCCTGGATAAAAGAGTTTGTGCGGGAACCAACCACTCGAGGTCCTTGTCCTCAATAAACACACGGTGGCGTAGTGAAAATAACATAAATTTCGCTATCTGTATATAAAGACCTGCTACACTTCAATACTACTGCCGCTACTCGGACACCACACACGGAATCATTGTAAACACACCGCCATAGCACAGGCTGCCGACCAGCCATACCGCCGCCGTCACGAGAGCCTCCCGTTCCCTTACATCCTGCTTCCTATTCCGCTCCCCCTTGTCTTTAAAACCAGCCTTTGAAATGAGCCAGGTAAAGGGGAATCATCCTCTGATTGGCGCAGGGAAAGAAACGAAAGATTCTAAAAATGAAAGTAGCCTAATTAAAACAATAAAACAAAACACATAGCAGCGACCTGCTGCAATTGTTCTGCCGTGTGTGTAGCACGGAGTGCCCAGCTGACAAAACAAACACGAGCTTCTCGGTAGTTCGCCGTGATCGTATAGTGGTTAGTACTTTGCGTTGTGGCCGCAACAACCCCGGTTCGAATCCGGGTCACGGCAAGTGCAATCCTCACACGGCAGAGAAGCTTGTTCTTTTTTTTCACACGCCATCTTCATGGCATGCACCTTTTTGAAAGAAAATAGAATACAATAATTGCTTCATCGTGTTAGTACAGGCATGATGCACACATGCCTGCTGTGTATGAAATAATAATTACAGAAATAATCAATCTATACACCATAAAAATCTCCCACAAACACCAGTCGCTGTATTAACGCTTATCGAGTAGAGGCAAGACGGGACCTGTCCCAGCAGCCAACGTTACAGTGGCTTAATTCAATCTTTGAAGGTGATTTTGAGAACGGAGGCGTTGGTGGTATAGTGGTGAGCATAGCTGCCTTCCAAGCAGTTGACCCGGGTTCGATTCCCGGCCAACGCAAGTCTTTTTTGAACTTTTTCATTTAACATTGGAATAAAGCGTAATACATTCCCCAACTAATTTGCCTTACTGGTTAATAGTCTTAAAAGCATAACTTTGAAAGTATCACTGTGAGTTATAATGATCTGTGAGGTGATATTAGTCACTACATTAAGCCCCATCAAACGAATGTGTTCATTTGGAATCATGCATTGATAATGCGTTGTCGGGAAAACTGCAAATATGTATGGAAGCGTGAGTTGAATGATTAATCACATTCTAAGGATTGATATGGTCCTGTTGTTCGTCCTGCCACATAACAATGGCGTTGCAGTTACATGCGCTGCAAAATCAAATATTTTAAATTAAACAACCATCTGATAAAACTTACTGCAGCCGGATTGTTTTAGACACACATGGGCGCATGAAAAAATCAAACATATGTTACCAAAATAGTCATTGCTGTATGATGTACAGCAACTGTGAAATGAATGGTTTTATAATCTGTTATGTGAGACTTCTGTTGAATTTTTAAGCATTTGATTCCCTGTGTACAGAAAGATGGCAGTCCTGATTTAACGAGTGGGCAAGCAGAACTCTCGGTGACTGATTTTTCAGTCTTTTTCAGTCACGTGATTGAGCGCCTTCCCGGTAATGCATCGTAATTAGAAAAGTGTAATGCAAGATATTGAACACGGACACATCCGGGATTTGAACCCGGGAACTCGCGCACCCGAAGCAAGAATCATACCCCTAGATTAAACAGCCAAATGCTGGCGGCGATTTGGTTCCACGAGCTTCCAAAGAAGCGTAGACCTAGATGCTCTGTATTGAGGAATTAGTGTCACCTTGCTGTGTGCCTGTTAGGGGCAGTCTGATTTGCTTTACCTGGCGGCTAGCATTTCTATGGGCATCGAGAGGTGGTCGCTATAAATGAGGAAACTTGTTAAGATAGGATTTAGTTTTGATATGCATACATACACATAAAAAATAAACAAAACAAAACTGTGTTTCGTTGTTTTGCAAAGGGATGCACTGCAATTTGTTATATTTTATTTTATTCTTGCGAGCACGCAGCTGTTTTATATATTCATTTTAAATAGATTGGGGGAAATTGGTACTGTGTACTTTACAAATGTAATCTAGATTGTAACGAGACCATTCAAGTGCTGACGTTGTTGTCTACTTTGTATGTACCACAAAAAGAACAGATTTGCTGAACTGGTTAATTAACCTTACTATAAAAAACTGATAGATCCAAGTATTTTATATAAACTGCAATACTATAATATGTGGTAACTAGTTGAATTAACTTCACTAAAAGAAACTGCTAGATTAAGAGTTTGTTTAATTGTATCATCTCTATATGTATCTACTAGACAATTGTTAGATGGTGAAGTGAAAGTGGAATTGTCATATTGTTTACATTGTTGTTAATGTGCTTGAGATTTTGAAAACAATTATTAATTAAAACTTGTAAAGATTATTTTTGGAGTATGATTGCTTGATTTCTCCTGGATAAAAGAGTTTGTGCGGGAACCAACCACTCGAGGTCCTTGTCCTCAATAAACACACGGTGGCGTAGTGAAAATAACATAAATTTCGCTATCTGTATATAAAGACCTGCTACACTTCAATACTACTGCCGCTACTCGGACACCACACACGGAATCATTGTAAACACACCGCCATAGCACAGGCTGCCGACCAGCCATACCGCCGCCGTCACGAGAGCCTCCCGTTCCCTTACATCCTGCTTCCTATTCCGCTCCCCCTTGTCTTTAAAACCAGCCTTTGAAATGAGCCAGGTAAAGGGGAATCATCCTCTGATTGGCGCAGGGAAAGAAACGAAAGATTCTAAAAATGAAAGTAGCCTAATTAAAACAATAAAACAAAACACATAGCAGCGACCTGCTGCAATTGTTCTGCCGTGTGTGTAGCACGGAGTGCCCAGCTGACAAAACAAACACGAGCTTCTCGGTAGTTCGCCGTGATCGTATAGTGGTTAGTACTTTGCGTTGTGGCCGCAACAACCCCGGTTCGAATCCGGGTCACGGCAGGTGCAATCCTCACACGGCAGAGAAGCTTGTTCTTTTTTTTCACACGCCATCTTCATGGCATGCACCTTTTTGAAAGAAAATAGAATACAATAATTGCTTCATCGTGTTAGTACAGGCATGATGCACACCAGCCTGCTGTGTATGAAATAATAATTACAGAAATAATCAATCTATAAACACCATAAAAATCTCCCACAAACACCAGTCGCTGTATTAACGCTTATCGAGTAGAGGCAAGACGGGACCTGTCCCAGCAGCCAACGTTACAGTGGCTTAATTCAATCTTTGAAGGTGATTTTGAGAACGGAGGCGTTGGTGGTATAGTGGTGAGCATAGCTGCCTTCCAAGCAGTTGACCCGGGTTAGATTCCCGGCCAACGCAAGTCTTTTTTGAACTTTTTCATTTAACATTGGAATAAAGCGTAATACATTCCCCAACTAATTTGCATTACTGGTTAATAGTCTTAATAGCATAACTTTGAAAGTATCACTGTGAGTTATAATGATCTGTGAGGTGATATTAGTCACTACATTAAGCCCCATCAAACGAATGTGTTCATTTGGAATCATGCATTGATAATGCGTTGTCGGGAAAACTGCAAATATGTATGGAAGCGTGAGTTGAATGATTAATCACATTCTAAGGATTGATATGGTCCTGTTGTTCGTCCTGCCACATAACAATGGCGTTGCAGTTACATGCGCTGCAAAATCAAATATTTTAAATTAAACAACCATCTGATAAAACTTACTGCAGCCGGATTGTTTTAGACACACATGGGCGCATGAAAAAAATCAAACATATGTTACCAAAATAGTCATTGCTGTATGATGTACAGCAACTGTGAAATGAATGGTTTTATAATCTGTTATGTGAGACTTCTGTTGAATTTTTAAGCATTTGATTCCCTGTGTACACAAAGATGGCAGTCCTGATTTAACGAGTCGGCAAGCAGAACTCTCGGTGACTGATTTTTCAGTCTTTTTCAGTCACGTGATTGAGCGCCTTCCCGGTAATGCATCGTAATTAGAAAAGTGTAATGCAAGATATTGAACACGGACACATCCGGGATTTGAACCCGGGAACTCGCGCACCCGAAGCAAGAATCATACCCCTAGATTAAACAGCCAAATGCTGGCGGCGATTTGGTTCCACGAGCTTCCAAAGAAGCGTAGACCTAGATGCTCTGTATTGAGGAATTAGTGTCACCTTGCTGTGTGCCTGTTAGGGGCAGTCTGATTTGCTTTACCTGGCGGCTAGCATTTCTATGGGCATCGAGAGGTGGTCGCTATAAATGAGGAAACTTGTTAAGATAGGATTTAGTTTCGATATGCATACATAAAAAATAAACAAAACAAAACTGTGTTTCGTTGTTTTGCAAAGGGATGCACTGCAATTTGTTATATTTTATTTTATTCTTGCGAGCACGCAGCTGTTTTATATATTCATTTTAAATAGATTGGGGGAAATTGGTACTGTGTACTTTACAAATGTAATCTAGATTGTAACGAGACCATTCAAGTGCTGACGTTGTTGTCTTTTGTATGTACCACAAAAAGAACAGATTTGCTGAACTGGTTAATTAACCTTACTATAAAAAACTGATAGATCCAAGTATTTTATATAAACTGCAATACTATAATATGTGGTAACTAGTTGAATTAACTTCACTATAAGAAACTGCTAGATTAAGAGTTTGTTTAATTGTATCATCTCTATATGTACCTACTAGACAATTGTTAGATGGTGAAGTGAAAGTGGAATTGTCATATTGTTTACATTGTTGTTAATGTGCTTGAGATTTTGAAAACAATTATTAATTAAAACTTGTAAAGATTATTTTTGGAGTATGATTGCTTGATTTCTCCTGGATAAAAGAGTTTGTGCGGGAACCAACCACTCGAGGTCCTTGTCCTCAATAAACACACGGTGGCGTAGTGAAAATAACATAAATTTCGCTATCTGTATATAAAGACCTGCTACACTTCAATACTACTGCCGCTACTCGGACACCACACACGGAATCATTGTAAACACACCGCCATAGCACAGGCTGCCGACCAGCCATACCGCCGCCGTCACGAGAGCCTCCCGTTCCCTTACATCCTGCTTCCTATTCCGCTCCCCCTTGTCTAAAACCAGCCTTTGAAATGAGCCAGGTAAAGGGGAATCATCCTCTGATTGGCGCAGGGAAAGAAACGAAAGATTCTAAAAATGAAAGTAGCCTAATTAAAACAATAAAACAAAACACATAGCAGCGACCTGCTGCAATTGTTCTGCCGTGTGTGTAGCACGGAGTGCCCAGCTGACAAAACAAACACGAGCTTCTCGGTAGTTCGCCGTGATCGTATAGTGGTTAGTACTTTGCGTTGTGGCCGCAACAACCCCGGTTCGAATCCGGGTCACGGCAGGTGCAATCCTCCCACGGCAGAGAAGCTTGTTCTTTTTTTTCACACGCCATCTTCATGGCATGCACCTTTTTGAAAGAAAATAGAATACAATAATTGCTTCATCGTGTTAGTACAGGCATGATGCACACCAGCCTGCTGTGTATGAAATAATAATTACAGAAATAATCAATCTATAAACACCATAAAAATCTCCCACAAACACCAGTCGCTGTATTAACGCTTATCGAGTAGAGGCAAGACGGGACCTGTCCCAGCAGCCAACGTTACAGTGGCTTAATTCAATCTTTGAAGGTGATTTTGAGAACGGAGGCGTTGGTGGTATAGTGGTGAGCATAGCTGCCTTCCAAGCAGTGGCCCGGGTTCGATCCCCGGCCAACGCAAGTCTTTTTTGAACTTTTTCATTTAACATTGGAATAAAGCGTAATACATTCCCCAACTAATTTGCCTTACTGGTTAATAGTCTTAAAAGCATAACTTTGAAAGTATCACTGTGAGTTATAATGATCTGTGAGGTGATATTAGTCACTACATTAAGCCCCATCAAACGAATGTGTTCATTTGGAATCATGCATTGATAATGCGTTGTCGGGAAAACTGCAAATATGTATGGAAGCGTGAGTTGAATGATTAATCACATTCTAAGGATTGATATGGTCCTGTTGTTCGTCCTGCCACATAACAATGGCGTTGCAGTTACATGCGCTGCAAAATCAAATATTTTAAATTAAACAACCATCTGATAAAACTTACTGCAGCCGGATTGTTTTAGACACACATGGGCGCATGAAAAAATCAAACATATGTTACCAAAATAGTGATTGCTGTATGATGTACAGCAACAGTGAAATGAATGGTTTTATAATCTGTTATGTGAGACTTCTGTTGAATTTTTAAGCATTTGATTCCCTGTGTACAGAAAGATGGCAGTCCTGATTTAACGAGTGGGCAAGCAGAACTCTCGGTGACTGATTTTTCAGTCTTTTTCAGTCACGTGATTGAGCGCCTTCCCGGTAATGCATCGTAATTAGAAAAGTGTAATGCAAGATATTGAACACGGACACATCCGGGATTTGAACCCGGGAACTCGCGCACCCGAAGCAAGAATCATACCCCTAGATTAAACAGCCAAATGCTGGCGGCGATTTGGTTCCACGAGCTTCCAAAGAAGCGTAGACCTAGATGCTCTGTATTGAGGAATTAGTGTCACCTTGCTGTGTGCCTGTTAGGGGCAGTCTGATTTGCTTTACCTGGCGGCTAGCATTTCTATGGGCATCGAGAGGTGGTCGCTATAAATGAGGAAACTTGTTAAGATAGGATTTAGTTTTGATATGCATACATACACATAAAAAATAAACAAAACAAAACTGTGTTTCGTTGTTTTGCAAAGGGATGCACTGCAATTTGTTATATTTTATTTTATTCTTGCGAGCACGCAGCTGTTTTATATATTCATTTTAAATAGATTGGGGGAAATTGGTACTGTGTACTTTACAAATGTAATCTAGATTGTAACGAGACCATTCAAGTGCTGACGTTGTTGTCTACTTTGTATGTACCACAAAAAGAACAGATTTGCTGAACTGGTTAATTAACCTTACTATAAAAAACTGATAGATCCAAGTATTTTATATAAACTGCAATACTATAATATGTGGTAACTAGTTGAATTAACTTCACTAAAAGAAACTGCTAGATTAAGAGTTTGTTTAATTGTATCATCTCTATATGTATCTACTAGACAATTGTTAGATGGTGAAGTGAAAGTGGAATTGTCATATTGTTTACATTGTTGTTAATGTGCTTGAGATTTTGAAAACAATTATTAATTAAAACTTGTAAAGATTATTTTTGGAGTATGATTGCTTGATTTCTCCTGGATAAAAGAGTTTGTGCGGGAACCAACCACTCGAGGTCCTTGTCCTCAATAAACACACGGTGGCGTAGTGAAAATAACATAAATTTCGCTATCTGTATATAAAGACCTGCTACACTTCAATACTACTGCCGCTACTCGGACACCACACACGGAATCATTGTAAACACACCGCCATAGCACAGGCTGCCGACCAGCCATACCGCCGCCGTCACGAGAGCCTCCCGTTCCCTTACATCCTGCTTCCTATTCCGCTCCCCCTTGTCTTTAAAACCAGCCTTTGAAATGAGCCAGGTAAAGGGGAATCATCCTCTGATTGGCGCAGGGAAAGAAACGAAAGATTCTTAAAATGAAAGTAGCCTAATTAAAACAATAAAACAAAACACATAGCAGCGACCTGCTGCAATTGTTCTGCCGTGTGTGTAGCACGGAGTGCCCAGCTGACAAAACAAACACGAGCTTCTCGGTAGTTCGCCGTGATCGTATAGTGGTTAGTACTTTGCGTTGTGGCCGCAACAACCCCGGTTCGAATCCGGGCTACGGCAGGTGCAATCCTCACACGGCAGAGAAGCTTGTTCTTTTTTTTCACACGCCATCTTCATGGCATGCACCTTTTTGAAAGAAAATAGAATACAATAATTGCTTCATCGTGTTAGTACAGGCATGATGCACACCAGCCTGCTGTGTATGAAATAATAATTACAGAAATAATCAATCTATAAACACCATAAAAATCTCCCACAAACACCAGTCGTAGAGGCAATACGGGACCTGTCCCAGCAGCCAACGTTACAGTGGCTTAATTCAATCTTTGAAGGTGATTTTGAGAACGGAGGCGTTGGTGGTATAGTGGTGAGCATAGCTGCCTTCCAAGCAGTGGCCCGGGTTCGATTCCCGGCCAACGCAAGTCTTTTTTGAACTTTTTCATTTAACATTGGAATAAAGCGTAATACATTCCCCAACTAATTTGCCTTACTGGTTAATAGTCTTAAAAGCATAACTTTGAAAGTATCACTGTGAGTTATAATGATCTGTGAGGTGATATTAGTCACTACATTAAGCCCCATCAAACGAATGTGTTCATTTGGAATCATGCATTGATAATGCGTTGTCGGGAAAACTGCAAATATGTATGGAAGCGTGAGTTGAATGATTAATCACATTCTAAGGATTGATATGGTCCTGTTGTTCGTCCTGCCACATAACAATGGCGTTGCAGTTACATGCGCTGCAAAATCAAATATTTTAAATTAAACAACCATCTGATAAAACTTACTGCAGCCGGATTGTTTTAGACACACATGGGCGCATGAAAAAATCAAACATATGTTACCAAAATAGTGATTGCTGTATGATGTACAGCAACAGTGAAATGAATGGTTTTATAATCTGTTATGTGAGACTTCTGTTGAATTTTTAAGCATTTGATTCCTGTGTACAGAAAGATGGCAGTCCTGATTTAACGAGTGGGCAAGCAGAACTCTCGGTGACTGATTTTTCAGTCTTTTTCAGTCACGTGATTGAGCGCCTTCCCGGTAATGCATCGTAATTAGAAAAGTGGAATGCAAGATATTGAACACGGACACATCCGGGATTTGAACCCGGGAACTCGCGCACCCGAAGCAAGAATCATACCCCTAGATTAAACAGCCAAATGCTGGCGGCGATTTGGTTCCACGAGCTTCCAAAGAAGCGTAGACCTAGATGCTCTGTATTGAGGAATTAGTGTCACCTTGCTGTGTGCCTGTTAGGGGCAGTCTGATTTGCTTTACCTGGCGGCTAGCATTTCTATGGGCATCGAGAGGTGGTCGCTATAAATGAGGAAACTTGTTAAGATAGGATTTAGTTTCGATATGCATACATACACATAAAAAATAAACAAAACAAAACTGTGTTTCGTTGTTTTGCAAAGGGATGCACTGCAATTTGTTATATTTTATTTTATTCTTGCGAGCACGCAGCTGTTTTATATATTCATTTTAAATAGATTGGGGGAAATTGGTACTGTGTACTTTACAAATGTAATCTAGATTGTAACGAGACCATTCAAGTGCTGACGTTGTTGTCTACTTTGTATGTACCACAAAAAGAACAGATTTGCTGAACTGGTTAATTAACCTTACTATAAAAAACTGATAGATCCAAGTATTTTATATAAACTGCAATACTATAATATGTGGTAACTAGTTGAATTAACTTCACTATAAGAAACTGCTAGATTAAGAGTTTGTTTAATTGTATCATCTCTATATGTATCTACTAGACAATTGTTAGATGGTGAAGTGAAAGTGGAATTGTCATATTGTTTACATTGTTGTTAATGTGCTTGAGATTTTGAAAACAATTATTAATTAAAACTTGTAAAGATTATTTTTGGAGTATGATTGCTTGATTTCTCCTGGATAAAAGAGTTTGTGCGGGAACCAACCACTCGAGGTCCTTGTCCTCAATAAACACACGGTGGCGTAGAGAAAATAACATAAATTTCGCTATCTGTATATAAAGACCTGCTACACTTCAATACTACTGCCGCTACTCGGACACCACACACGGAATCATTGTAAACACACCGCCATAGCACAGGCTGCCGACCAGCCATACCGCCGCCGTCACGAGAGCCTCCCGTTCCCTTACATCCTGCTTCCTATTCCGCTCCCCCTTGTCTTTAAAACCAGCCTTTGAAATGAGCCAGGTAAAAGGGAATCATCCTCTGATTGGCGCAAGGAAAGAAACGAAAGATTCTAAAAATGAAAGTAGCCTAATTAAAACAATAAAACAAAACACATAGCAGCGACCTGCTGCAATTGTTCTGCCGTGTGTGTAGCACGGAGTGCCCAGCTGACAAAACAAACACAAGCTTCTCGGTAGTTTGCCGTGATCGTATAGTGGTTAGTACTTTGCGTTGTGGCCGCAACAACCCCGGTTCGAATCCGGGTCACGGCAGGTGCATTCCTCACACGGCAGAGAAGCTTGTTCTTTTTTTCACACGCCATCTTCATGGCATGCACCTTTTTGAAAGAAAATAGAATACAACAATTGCTTCATCGTGTTAGTACAGGCATGATGCACACCAGCCTGCTGTGTGTGAAATAATAATTACAGAAATAATCAATCTATAAACACCATAAAAATCTCCCACAAACACCAGTCGGTGTATTAACGCTTATCGAGTAGAGGCAATACGGGACCTGTCCCAGCAGCCAACGTTACAGTGGCTTAATTCAATCTTTGAAGGTGATTTTGAGAACGGAGGCGTTGGTGGTATAGTGGTGAGCATAGCTGCCTTCCAAGCAGTGGCCCGGGTTCGATTCCCGGCCAACGCAAGTCTTTTTTGAACTTTTTCATTTAACATTGGAATAAAGCGTAATACATTCCCCAACTAATTTGCCTTACTGGTTAATAGTCTTAAAAGCATAACTTTGAAAGTATCACTGTGAGTTATAATGATCTGTGAGGTGATATTAGTCACTACATTAAGCCCCATCAAACGAATGTGTTCATTTGGAATCATGCATTGATAATGCGTTGTCGGGAAAACTGCAAATATGTATGGAAGCGTGAGTTGAATGATTAATCACATTCTAAGGATTGATATGGTCCTGTTGTTCGTCCTGCCACATAACAATGGCGTTGCAGTTACATGCGCTGCAAAATCAAATATTTTAAATTAAACAACCATCTGATAAAACTTACTGCAGCCGGATTGTTTTAGACACACATGGGCGCATGAAAAAATCAAACATATGTTACCAAAATAGTGATTGCTGTATGATGTACAGCAACAGTGAAATGAATGGTTTTATAATCTGTTATGTGAGACTTCTGTTGAATTTTTAAGCATTTGATTCCTGTGTACAGAAAGATGGCAGTCCTGATTTAACGAGTGGGCAAGCAGAACTCTCGGTGACTGATTTTTCAGTCTTTTTCAGTCACGTGATTGAGCGCCTTCCCGGTAATGCATCGTAATTAGAAAAGTGGAATGCAAGATATTGAACACGGACACATCCGGGATTTGAACCCGGGAACTCGCGCACCCGAAGCAAGAATCATACCCCTAGATTAAACAGCCAAATGCTGGCGGCGATTTGGTTCCACGAGCTTCCAAAGAAGCGTAGACCTAGATGCTCTGTATTGAGGAATTAGTGTCACCTTGCTGTGTGCCTGTTAGGGGCAGTCTGATTTGCTTTACCTGGCGGCTAGCATTTCTATGGGCATCGAGAGGTGGTCGCTATAAATGAGGAAACTTGTTAAGATAGGATTTAGTTTCGATATGCATACATACACATAAAAAATAAACAAAACAAAACTGTGTTTCGTTGTTTTGCAAAGGGATGCACTGCAATTTGTTATATTTTATTTTATTCTTGCGAGCACGCAGCTGTTTTATATATTCATTTTAAATAGATTGGGGGAAATTGGTACTGTGTACTTTACAAATGTAATCTAGATTGTAACGAGACCATTCAAGTGCTGACGTTGTTGTCTACTTTGTATGTACCACAAAAAGAACAGATTTGCTGAACTGGTTAATTAACCTTACTATAAAAAACTGATAGATCCAAGTATTTTATATAAACTGCAATACTATAATATGTGGTAACTAGTTGAATTAACTTCACTATAAGAAACTGCTAGATTAAGAGTTTGTTTAATTGTATCATCTCTATATGTATCTACTAGACAATTGTTAGATGGTGAAGTGAAAGTGGAATTGTCATATTGTTTACATTGTTGTTAATGTGCTTGAGATTTTGAAAACAATTATTAATTAAAACTTGTAAAGATTATTTTTGGAGTATGATTGCTTGATTTCTCCTGGATAAAAGAGTTTGTGCGGGAACCAACCACTCGAGGTCCTTGTCCTCAATAAACACACGGTGGCGTAGAGAAAATAACATAAATTTCGCTATCTGTATATAAAGACCTGCTACACTTCAATACTACTGCCGCTACTCGGACACCACACACGGAATCATTGTAAACACACCGCCATAGCACAGGCTGCCGACCAGCCATACCGCCGCCGTCACGAGAGCCTCCCGTTCCCTTACATCCTGCTTCCTATTCCGCTCCCCCTTGTCTTTAAAACCAGCCTTTGAAATGAGCCAGGTAAAAGGGAATCATCCTCTGATTGGCGCAAGGAAAGAAACGAAAGATTCTAAAAATGAAAGTAGCCTAATTAAAACAATAAAACAAAACACATAGCAGCGACCTGCTGCAATTGTTCTGCCGTGTGTGTAGCACGGAGTGCCCAGCTGACAAAACAAACACAAGCTTCTCGGTAGTTTGCCGTGATCGTATAGTGGTTAGTACTTTGCGTTGTGGCCGCAACAACCCCGGTTCGAATCCGGGTCACGGCAGGTGCATTCCTCACACGGCAGAGAAGCTTGTTCTTTTTTTCACACGCCATCTTCATGGCATGCACCTTTTTGAAAGAAAATAGAATACAACAATTGCTTCATCGTGTTAGTACAGGCATGATGCACACCAGCCTGCTGTGTGTGAAATAATAATTACAGAAATAATCAATCTATAAACACCATAAAAATCTCCCACAAACACCAGTCGGTGTATTAACGCTTATCGAGTAGAGGCAAGACGGGACCTGTCCCAGCAGCCAACGTTACAGTGGCTTAATTCAATCTTTGAAGGTGATTTTGAGAACGGAGGCGTTGGTGGTATAGTGGTGAGCATAGCTGCCTTCCAAGCAGTTGACCCGGCTTCGATTCCCGGCCAACGCAAGTCTTTTTTGAACTTTTTCATTTAACATTGGAATAAAGCGTAATACATTCCCCAACTAATCTGCCTTACTGGTTAATAGTCTTAAAAGCATAACTTTGAAAGTATCACTGTGAGTTATAATGATCTGTGAGGTGATATTAGTCACTACATTAAGCCCCATCAAACGAATGTGTTCATTTGGAATCATGCATTGATAATGCGTTGTCGGGAAAACTGCAAATATGTATGGAAGCGTGAGTTGAATGATTAATCACATTCTAAGGATTGATATGGTCCTGTTGTTCGTCCTGCCACATAACAATGGCGTTGCAGTTACATGCGCTGCAAAATCAAATATTTAAAATTAAACAACCATCTGATAAAACTTACTGCAGCCGGATTGTTTTAGACACACATGGGCGCATGAAAAAAATCAAACATATGTTACCAAAATAGTCATTGCTGTATGATGTACAGCAACTGTGAAATTAATGGTTTTATAATCTGTTATGTGAGACTTCTGTTGAATTTTTAAGCATTTGATTCCCTGTGTACACAAAGATGGCAGTCCTGATTTAACGAGTGGGCAAGCAGAGCTCTCGGTGACTGATTTGTCAGTCTTTTTCAGTCACGTGATTGAGCGCCTTCCCGGCAATGCATCGTAATTAGAAAAGTGTAATGCAAGATATTGAACACGGACACATCCGGGATTTGAACCCGGGAACTCGCGCACCCGAAGCAAGAATCATACCCCTAGATTAAACAGCCAAATGCTGGCGGCGATTTGGTTCCACGAGCTTCCAAAGAAGCGTAGACCTAGATGCTCTGTATTGAGGAATTAGTGTCACCTTGCTGTGTGCCTGTTAGGGGCAGTCTGATTTGCTTTACCTGGCGGCTAGCATTTCTATGGTCATCGAGAGGTGGTCGCTATAAATGAGGAAACTTGTTGATAGGATTTAGTTTCGATATGCATACATAAAAAATAAACAAAACAAAACTGTGTTTCGTTGTTTTGCAAAGGGATGCACTGCAATTTGTTATATTTTATTTTATTCTTGCGAGCACGCAGCTGTTTTATATATTCATTTTAAATAGATTGGGGGAAATTGGTACTGTGTACTTTACAAATGTAATCTAGATTGTAACGAGACCATTCAAGTGCTGACGTTCTTGTCTACTTTGTATGTACCACAAAAAGAACAGATTTGCTGAACTGGTTAATTAACCTTACTATAAAAAACTGATAGATCCAAGTATTTTATATAAACTGCAATACTATAATATGTGGTAACTAGTTGAATTAACTTCACTATAAGAAACTGCTAGATTAAGAGTTTGTTTAATTGTATCATCTCTATATATATCTACTAGACAATTGTTAGATGGTGAAGTGAAAGTGGAATTGTCATATTGTTTACATTGTTGTTAATGTGCTTGAGATTTTGAAAACAATTATTAATTAAAACTTGTAAAGATTATTTTTGGAGTATGATTGCTTGATTTCTCCTGGATAAAAGAGTTTGTGCGGGAACCAACCACTCGAGGTCCTTGTCCTCAATAAACACACGGTGGCGTAGTGAAAATAACATAAATTTCGCTATCTGTATATAAAGACCTGTTACACTTCAATACTACTGCCGCTACTCGGACACCACACACGGAATCATTGTAAACACACCGCCATAGCACAGGCTGCCGACCAGCCATACCGCCGCCGTCACGAGAGCCTCCCGTTCCCTTACATCCTGCTTCCTATTCCGCTCCCCCTTGTCTTTAAAACCAGCCTTTGAAATGAGCCAGGTAAAGGGGAATCATCCTCTGATTGGCGCAAGGAAAGAAACGAAAGATTCTAAAAATGAAAGTAGCCTAATTAAAACAATAAAACAAAACACATAGCAGCGACCTGCTGCAATTGTTCTGCCGTGTGTGTAGCACGGAGTGCCCAGCTGACAAAACAAACACGAGCTTCTCGGTAGTTCGCCGTGATCGTATAGTGGTTAGTACTTTGCGTTGTGGCCGCAACAACCCCGGTTCGAATCCGGGCCACGGCAGGTGCAATCCTCACACGGCAGAGAAGCTTTTTCTTTTTTTTCACACGCCATCTTCATGGCATGCACCTTTTTGAAAGAAAATAGAATACAATAATTGCTTCATCGTGTTAGTACAGGCATGATGCACACCAGCCTGCTGTGTATGAAATAATAATTACAGAAATAATCAATCTATAAACACCATAAAAATCTCCCACAAACACCAGTCGCTGTATTAACGCTTATCGAGTAGAGGCAAGACGGGACCTGTCCCAGCAGCCAACGTTACAGTGGCTTAATTCAATCTTTGAAGGTGATTTTGAGAACGGAGGCGTTGGTGGTATAGTGGTGAGCATAGCTGCCTTCCAAGCAGTTGACCCGGGTTCGATTCCCGGCCAACGCAAGTCTTTTTTGAACTTTTTCATTTAACATTGGAATAAAGCGTAATACATTCCCCAACTAATTTGCCTTACTGGTTAATAGTCTTAAAAGCATAACTTTGAAAGTATCACTGTGAGTTATGATGATCTGTGAGGTGATATTAGTCACTACATTAAGCCCCATCAAACGAATGTGTTCATTTGGAATCATGCATTGATAATGCGTTGTCGGGAAAACTGCAAATATGTATGGAAGCGTGAGTTGAATGATTAATCACATTCTAAGGATTGATATGGTCCTGTTGTTCATCCTGCCACATAACAATGGCGTTGCAGTTACATGCGCTGCAAAATCAAATATTTAAAATTAAACAACCATCTGATAAAACTTACTGCAGCCGGATTGTTTTAGACACACATGGGCGCATGAAAAAAATCAAACATATGTTACCAAAATAGTCATTGCTGTATGATGTACAGCAACTGTGAAATGAATGGTTTTATAATCTGTTATGTGAGACTTCTGTTGAATTTTTAAGCATTTGATTCCCTGTGTACACAAAGATGGCAGTCCTGATTTAACGAGTCGGCAAGCAGAACTCTCGGTGACTGATTTTTCAGTCTTTTTCAGTCACGTGATTGAGCGCCTTCCCGGTAATGCATCGTAATTAGAAAAGTGTAATGCAAGATATTGAACACGGACACATCCGGGATTTGAACCCGGGAACTCGCGCACCCGAAGCAAGAATCATACCCCTAGATTAAACAGCCAAATGCTGGCGGCGATTTGGTTCCACGAGCTTCCAAAGAAGCGTAGACCTAGATGCTCTGTATTGAGGAATTAGTGTCACCTTGCTGTGTGCCTGTTAGGGGCAGTCTGATTTGCTTTACCTGGCGGCTAGCATTTCTATGGGCATCGAGAGGTGGTCGCTATAAATGAGGAAACTTGTTAAGATAGGATTTAGTTTCGATATGCATACATAAAAAATAAACAAAACAAAACTGTGTTTCGTTGTTTTGCAAAGGGATGCACTGCAATTTGTTATATTTTATTTTATTCTTGCGAGCACACAGCTGTTTTATATATTCATTTTAAATAGATTGGGGGAAATTGGTACTGTGTACTTTACAAATGTAATCTAGATTGTAACGAGACCATTCAAGTGCTGACGTTGTTGTCTACTTTGTATGTACCACAAAAAGAACAGATTTGCTGAACTGGTTAATTAACCTTACTATAAAAAACTGATAGATCCAAGTATTTTATATAAACTGCAATACTATAATATGTGGTAACTAGTTGAATTAACTTCACTATAAGAAACTGCTAGATTAAGAGTTTGTTTAATTGTATCATCTCTATATGTATCTACTAGACAATTGTTAGATGGTGAAGTGAAAGTGGAATTGTCATATTGTTTACATTGTTGTTAATGTGCTTGAGATTTTGAAAACAATTATTAATTAAAACTTGTAAAGATTATTTTTGGAGTATGATTGCTTGATTTCTCCTGGATAAAAGAGTTTGTGCGGGAACCAACCACTCGAGGTCCTTGTCCTCAATAAACACACGGTGGCGTAGTGAAAATAACATAAATTTCGCTATCTGTATATAAAGACCTGCTACACTTCAATACTACTGCCGCTACTCGGACACCACACACGGAATCATTGTAAACACACCGCCATAGCACAGGCTGCCGACCAGCCATACCGCCGCCGTCACGAGAGCCTCCCGTTCCCTTACATCCTGCTTCCTATTCCGCTCCCCCTTGTCTTTAAAACCAGCCTTTGAAATGAGCCAGGTAAAGGGGAATCATCCTCTGATTGGCGCAGGGAAAGAAACGAAAGATTCTAAAAATGAAAGTAGCCTAATTAAAACAATAAAACAAAACACATAGCAGCGACCTGCTGCAATTGTTCTGCCGTGTGTGTAGCACGGAGTGCCCAGCTGACAAAACAAACACGAGCTTCTCGGTAGTTCGCCGTGATCGTATAGTGGTTAGTACTTTGCGTTGTGGCCGCAACAACCCCGGTTCGAATCCGGGTCACGGCAGGTGCAATCCTCACACGGCAGAGAAGCTTGTTCTTTTTTTTCACACGCCATCTTCATGGCATGCACCTTTTTGAAAGAAAATAGAATACAATAATTGCTTCATCGTGTTAGTACAGGCATGATGCACACCAGCCTGCTGTGTATGAAATAATAATTACAGAAATAATCAATCTATAAACACCATAAAAATCTCCCACAAACACCAGTCGCTGTATTAACGCTTATCGAGTAGAGGCAAGACGGGACCTGTCCCAGCAGCCAACGTTACAGTGGCTTAATTCAATCTTTGAAGGTGACTTTGAGAACGGAGGCGTTGGTGGTATAGTGGTGAGCATAGCTGCCTTCCAAAGCAGTTGACTCGGGTTCGATTCCCGGCCAACGCAAGTCTTTTTTGAACTTTTTCATTTAACATTGGAATAAAGCGTAATACATTCCCCAACTAATTTGCCTTACTGGTTAATAGTCTTAAAAGCATAACTTTGAAAGTATCACTGTGAGTTATAATGATCTGTGAGGTGATATTAGTCACTACATTAAGCCCCATCAAACGAATGTGTTCATTTGGAATCATGCATTGATAATGCGTTGTCGGGAAAACTGCAAATATGTATGGAAGCGTGAGTTGAATGATTAATCACATTCTAAGGATTGATATGGTCCTGTTGTTCGTCCTGCCACATAACAATGGCGTTGCAGTTACATGCGCTGCAAAATCAAATATTTTAAATTAAACAACCATCTGATAAAACTTACTGCAGCCAGATTGTTTTAGACACACATGGGCGCAAGAAAAAAAATCAAACATATGTTACCAAAATAGTCATTGCTGTATGATGTACAGCAACTGTAAAATGAATGGTTTTATAATCTGTTATGTGAGACTTCTGTTGAATTTTTAAGCATTTGATTCCCTGTGTACACAAAGATGGCAGTCCTGATTTAACGAGTGGGCAAGCAGAGCTCTCGGTGACTGATTTTTCAGTCTTTTTCAGTCACGTGATTGAGCGCCTTCCCGGCAATGCATCGTAATTAGAAAAGTGTAATGCAAGATATTGAACACGGACACATCCGGGATTTGAACCCGGGAACTCGCGCACCCGAAGCAAGAATCATACCCCTAGATTAAACAGCCAAATGCTGGCGGCGATTTGGTTCCACGAGCTTCCAAAGAAGCGTAGACCTAGATGCTCTGTATTGAGGAATTAGTGTCACCTTGCTGTGTGCCTGTTAGGGGCAGTCTGATTTGCTTTACCTGGCGGCTAGCATTTCTATGGGCATCGAGAGGTGGTCGCTATAAATGAGGAAACTTGTTAAGATAGGATTTAGTTTCGATATGCATACATAAAAAATAAACAAAACAAAACTGTGTTTCGTTGTTTTGCAAAGGGATGCACTGCAATTTGATATATTTTATTTTATTCTTGCGAGCACGCAGCTGTTTTATATATTCATTTTAAATAGATTGGGGGAAATTGGTACTGTGTACTTTACAAATGTAATCTAGATTGTAACGAGACCATTCAAGTGCTGACGTTGTTGTCTACTTTGTATGTACCACAAAAAGAACAGATTTGCTGAACTGGTTAATTAACCTTACTATAAAAAACTGATAGATCCAAGTATTTTATATAAACTGCAATACTATAATATGTGGTAACTAGTTGAATTAACTTCACTATAAGAAACTGCTAGATTAAGAGTTTGTTTAATTGTATCATCTCTATATGTATCTACTAGACAATTGTTAGATGGTGAAGTGAAAGTGGAATTGTCATATTGTTTACATTGTTGTTAATGTGCTTGAGATTTTGAAAACAATTATTAATTAAAACTTGTAAAGATTATTTTTGGAGTATGATTGCTTGATTTCTCCTGGATAAAAGAGTTTGTGCGGGAACCAACCACTCGAGGTCCTTGTCCTCAATAAACACACGGTGGCGTAGTGAAAATAACATAAATTTCGCTATCTGTATATAAAGACCTGCTACACTTCAATACTACTGCCGCTACTCGGACACCACACACGGAATCATTGTAAACACACCGCCATAGCACAGGCTGCCGACCAGCCATACCGCCGCCGTCACGAGAGCCTCCCGTTCCCTTACATCCTGCTTCCTATTCCGCTCCCCCTTGTCTTTAAAACCAGCCTTTGAAATGAGCCAGGTAAAGGGGAATCATCCTCTGATTGGCGCAGGGAAAGAAACGAAAGATTCTAAAAATGAAAGTAGCCTAATTAAAACAATAAAACAAAACACATAGCAGCGACCTGCTGCAATTGTTCTGCCGTGTGTGTAGCATGGAGTGCCCAGCTGACAAAACAAACACGAGCTTCTCGGTAGTTCGCCGTGATCGTATAGTGGTTAGTACTTTGCGTTGTGGCCGCAAGAACCCCGGTTCGAATCCGGGTCACGGCAGGTGCAATCCTCACACGGCAGAGAAGCTTGTTCTTTTTTTTCACACGCCATCTTCATGGCATGCACCTTTTTGAAAGAAAATAGAATACAATAATTGCTTCATCGTGTTAGTACAGGCATGATGCACACCAGCCTGCTGTGTATGAAATAATAATTACAGAAATAATCAATCTATAAACACCATAAAAATCTCCCACAAACACCAGTCGCTATATTAACGCTTATCGAGTAGAGGCAAGACGTGACCTGTCCCAGCAGCCAACGTTACAGTGGCTTAATTCAATCTTTGAAGGTGATTTTGAGAACGGAGGCGCTGGTGGTATAGTGGTGAGCACAGCTGCCTTCCAAGCAGTTGACTCGGGTTCGATTCCCGGCCAACGCAAGTCTTTTTTGAACTTTTTCATTTAACATTGGAATAAAGCGTAATACATTCCCCAACTAATTTGCCTTACTGGTTAATAGTCTTAAAAGCATAACTTTGAAAGTATCACTGTGAGTTATAATGATCTGTGAGGTGATATTAGTCACTACATTAAGCCCCATCAAACGAATGTGTTCATTTGGAATCATGCATTGATAATACGTTGTCGGGAAAACTGGAAATATGTATGGAAGCGTGAGTTGAATGATTAATCACATTCTAAGGATTGATATGGTCCTGTTGTTCGTCCTGCCACATAACAATGGCGTTGCAGTTACATGCGCTGCAAAATCAAATATTTAATATTAAACAACCATCTGATAAAACTTACTGCAGCCGGATTGTTTTAGACACACATGGGCGCATGAAAAAAATCAAACATATGTTACCAAAATAGTCATTGCTGTATGATGTACAGCAACTGTGAAATGAATGGTTTTATAATCTGTTATGTGAGACTTCTGTTGAATTTTTAAGCATTTGATTCCCTGTGTACACAAAGATGGCAGTCCTGATTTAATGAGTGGGCAAGCAGAGCTCTCGGTGACTGATTTTTCAGTCTTTTTCAGTCACGTGATTGAGCGCCTTCCCGGCAATGCATCGTAATTAGAAAAGAGTAATGCAAGATATTGAACACGGACACATCCGGGATTTGAACCCGGGAACTCGCGCACCCGAAGCAAGAATCATATACCCTAGATTAAACAGCCAAATGCTGGCGGCGATTTGGTTCCACGAGCTTCCAAAGAAGCGTAGACCTAGATGCTCTGTATTGAGGAATTAGTGTCACCTTGCTGTGTGCCTGTTAGGGGCAGTCTGATTTGCTTTACCTGGCGGCTAGCATTTCTATGGGCATCGAGAGGTGGTCGCTATAAATGAGGAAACTTGTTAAGATAGGATTTAGTTTCGATATGCATACATAAAAAATAAACAAAACAAAACTGTGTTTCGTTGTTTTGCAAAGGGATGCACTGCAATTTGATATATTTTATTTTATTCTTGCGAGCACGCAGCTGTTTTATATATTCATTTTAAATAGATTGGGGGAAATTGGTACTGTGTACTTTACAAATGTAATCTAGATTGTAACGAGACCATTCAAGTGCTGACGTTGTTGTCTACTTTGTATGTACCACAAAAAGAACAGATTTGCTGAACTGGTTAATTAACCTTACTATAAAAAACTGATAGATCCAAGTATTTTATATAAACTGCAATACTATAATATGTGGTAACTAGTTGAATTAACTTCACTATAAGAAACTGCTAGATTAAGAGTTTGTTTAATTGTATCATCTCTATATGTATCTACTAGACAATTGTTAGATGGTGAAGTGAAAGTGGAATTGTCATATTGTTTACATTGTTGTTAATGTGCTTGAGATTTTGAAAACAATTATTAATTAAAACTTGTAAAGATTATTTTTGGAGTATGATTGCTTGATTTCTCCTGGATAAAAGAGTTTGTGCGGGAACCAACCACTCGAGGTCCTTGTCCTCAATAAACACACGGTGGCGTAGTGAAAATAACATAAATTTCGCTATCTGTATATAAAGACCTGCTACACTTCAATACTATTGCCGCTACTCGGACACCACACACGGAATCATTGTAAACACACCGCCATAGCACAGGCTGCCGACCAGCCATACCGCCGCCGTCACGAGAGCCTCCCGTTCCCTTACATCCTGCTTCCTATTCCGCTCCCCCTTGTCTTTAAAACCAGCCTTTGAAATGAGCCAGGTAAAGGGGAATCATCCTCTGATTGGCGCAGGGAAAGAAACGAAAGATTCTAAAAATGAAAGTAGCCTAATTAAAACAATAAAACAAAACACATAGCAGCGACCTGCTGCAATTGTTCTGCCGTGTGTGTAGCATGGAGTGCCCAGCTGACAAAACAAACACGAGCTTCTCGGTAGTTCGCCGTGATCGTATAGTGGTTAGTACTTTGCGTTGTGGCCGCAAGAACCCCGGTTCGAATCCGGGTCACGGCAGGTGCAATCCTCACACGGCAGAGAAAGCTTGTTCTTTTTTTTCACACGCCATCTTCATGGCATGCACCTTTTTGAAAGAAAATAGAATACAATAATTGCTTCATCGTGTTAGTACAGGCATGATGCACACCAGCCTGCTGTGTATGAAATAATAATTACAGAAATAATCAATCTATAAACACCATAAAAATCTCCCACAAACACCAGTCGCTGTATTAACGCTTATCGAGTAGAGGCAAGACGTGACCTGTCCCAGCAGCCAACGTTACAGTGGCTTAATTCAATCTTTGAAGGTGATTTTGAGAACGGAGGCGCTGGTGGTATAGTGGTGAGCACAGCTGCCTTCCAAGCAGTTGACTCGGGTTCGATTCCCGGCCAACGCAAGTCTTTTTTGAACTTTTTCATTTAACATTGGAATAAAGCGTAATACATTCCCCAACTAATTTGCCTTACTGGTTAATAGTCTTAAAAGCATAACTTTGAAAGTATCACTGTGAGTTATAATGATCTGTGAGGTGATATTAGTCACTACATTAAGCCCCATCAAACGAATGTGTTCATTTGGAATCATGCATTGATAATACGTTGTCGGGAAAACTGGAAATATGTATGGAAGCGTGAGTTGAATGATTAATCACATTCTAAGGATTGATATGGTCCTGTTGTTCGTCCTGCCACATAACAATGGCGTTGCAGTTACATGCGCTGCAAAATCAAATATTTAATATTAAACAACCATCTGATAAAACTTACTGCAGCCGGATTGTTTTAGACACACATGGGCGCATGAAAAAAATCAAACATATGTTACCAAAATAGTCATTGCTGTATGATGTACAGCAACTGTGAAATGAATGGTTTTATAATCTGTTATGTGAGACTTCTGTTGAATTTTTAAGCATTTGATTCCCTGTGTACACAAAGATGGCAGTCCTGATTTAACGAGTGGGCAAGCAGAGCTCTCGGTGACTGATTTTTCAGTCTTTTTCAGTCACGTGATTGAGCGCCTTCCCGGCAATGCATCGTAATTAGAAAAGAGTAATGCAAGATATTGAACACGGACACATCCGGGATTTGAACCCGGGAACTCGCGCACCCGAAGCAAGAATCATACCCCTAGATTAAACAGCCAAATGCTGGCGGCGATTTGGTTCCACGAGCTTCCAAAGAAGCGTAGACCTAGATGCTCTGTATTGAGGAATTAGTGTCACCTTGCTGTGTGCCTGTTAGGGGCAGTCTGATTTGCTTTACCTGGCGGCTAGCATTTCTATGGGCATCGAGAGGTGGTCGCTATAAATGAGGAAACTTGTTAAGATAGGATTTAGTTTCGATATGCATACATAAAAAATAAACAAAACAAAACTGTGTTTCGTTGTTTTGCAAAGGGATGCACTGCAATTTGATATATTTTATTTTATTCTTGCGAGCACGCAGCTGTTTTATATATTCATTTTAAATAGATTGGGGGAAATTGGTACTGTGTACTTTACAAATGTAATCTAGATTGTAACGAGACCATTCAAGTGCTGACGTTGTTGTCTACTTTGTATGTACCACAAAAAGAACAGATTTGCTGAACTGGTTAATTAACCTTACTATAAAAAACTGATAGATCCAAGTATTTTATATAAACTGCAATACTATAATATGTGGTAACTAGTTGAATTAACTTCACTATAAGAAACTGCTAGATTAAGAGTTTGTTTAATTGTATCATCTCTATATGTATCTACTAGACAATTGTTAGATGGTGAAGTGAAAGTGGAATTGTCATATTGTTTACATTGTTGTTAATGTGCTTGAGATTTTGAAAACAATTATTAATTAAAACTTGTAAAGATTATTTTTGGAGTATGATTGCTTGATTTCTCCTGGATAAAAGAGTTTGTGCGGGAACCAACCACTCGAGGTCCTTGTCCTCAATAAACACACGGTGGCGTAGTGAAAATAACATAAATTTCGCTATCTGTATATAAAGACCTGCTACACTTCAATACTACTGCCGCTACTCGGACACCACACACATAATCATTGTAAACACACCGCCATAGCACAGGCTGCCGACCAGCCATACCGCCGCCGTCACGAGAGCCTCCCGTTCCCTTACATCCTGCTTCCTATTCCGCTCCCCCTTGTCTTTAAAACCAGCCTTTGAAATGAGCCAGGTAAAGGGGAATCATCCTCTGATTGGCGCAGGGAAAGAAACGAAAGATTCTAAAAATGAAAGTAGCCTAATTAAAACAATAAAACAAAACACATAGCAGCGACCTGCTGCAATTGTTCTGCCGTGTGTGTAGCATGGAGTGCCCAGCTGACAAAACAAACACGAGCTTCTCGGTAGTTCGCCGTGATCGTATAGTGGTTAGTACTTTGCGTTGTGGCCGCAAGAACCCCGGTTCGAATCCGGGTCACGGCAGGTGCAATCCTCACACGGCAGAGAAGCTTGTTCTTTTTTTTCACACGCCATCTTCATGGCATGCACCTTTTTGAAAGAAAATAGAATACAATAATTGCTTCATCGTGTTAGTACAGGCATGATGCACACCAGCCTGCTTGTATGAAATAATAATTACAGAAATAATCAATCTATAAACACCATAAAAATCTCCCACAAACACCAGTCGCTGTATTAACGCTTATCGAGTAGAGGCAAGACGGGACCTGTCCCAGCAGCCAACGTTACAGTGGCTTAATTCAATCTTTGAAGGTGATTTTGAGAACGGAGGCGCTGGTGGTATAGTGGTGAGCACAGCTGCCTTCCAAGCAGTTGACTCGGGTTCGATTCCCGGCCAACGCAAGTCTTTTTTGAACTTTTTCATTTAACATTGGAATAAAGCGTAATACATTCCCCAACTAATTTGCCTTACTGGTTAATAGTCTTAAAAGCATAACTTTGAAAGTATCACTGTGAGTTATAATGATCTGTGAGGTGATATTAGTCACTACATTAAGCCCCATCAAACGAATGTGTTCATTTGGAATCATGCATTGATAATACGTTGTCGGGAAAACTGGAAATATGTATGGAAGCGTGAGTTGAATGATTAATCACATTCTAAGGATTGATATGGTCCTGTTGTTCGTCCTGCCACATAACAATGGCGTTGCAGTTACATGCGCTGCAAAATCAAATATTTAATATTAAACAACCATCTGATAAAACTTACTGCAGCCGGATTGTTTTAGACACACATGGGCGCATGAAAAAAATCAAACATATGTTACCAAAATAGTCATTGCTGTATGATGTACAGCAACTGTGAAATGAATGGTTTTATAATCTGTTATGTGAGACTTCTGTTGAATTTTTAAGCATTTGATTCCCTGTGTACACAAAGATGGCAGTCCTGATTTAACGAGTGGGCAAGCAGAGCTCTCGGTGACTGATTTTTCAGTCTTTTTCAGTCACGTGATTGAGCGCCTTCCCGGCAATGCATCGTAATTAGAAAAGAGTAATGCAAGATATTGAACACGGACACATCCGGGATTTGAACCCGGGAACTCGCGCACCCGAAGCAAGAATCATACCCCTAGATTAAACAGCCAAATGCTGGCGGCGATTTGGTTCCACGAGCTTCCAAAGAAGCGTAGACCTAGATGCTCTGTATTGAGGAATTAGTGTCACCTTGCTGTGTGCCTGTTAGGGGCAGTCTGATTTGCTTTACCTGGCGGCTAGCATTTCTATGGGCATCGAGAGGTGGTCGCTATAAATGAGGAAACTTGTTAAGATAGGATTTAGTTTCGATATGCATACATACACATAAAAAATAAACAAAACAAAACTGTGTTTCGTTGTTTTGCAAAGGGATGCACTGCAATTTGTTATATTTTATTTTATTCTTGCGAGCACGCAGCTGTTTTATATATTCATTTTAAATAGATTGGGGGAAATTGGTACTGTGTACTTTACAAATGTAATCTAGATTTAACGAGACCATTCAAGTGCTGACGTTGTTGTCTACTTTGTATGTACCACAAAAAGAACAGATTTGCTGAACTGGTTAATTAACCTTACTATAAAAAACTGATAGATCCAAGTATTTTATATAAACTGCAATACTATAATATGTGGTAACTAGTTGAATTAACTTCACTATAAGAAACTGCTAGATTAAGAGTTTGTTTAATTGTATCATCTCTATATGTATCTACTAGACAATTGTTAGATGGTGAAGTGAAAGTGGAATTGTCATATTGTTTACATTGTTGTTAATGTGCTTGAGATTTTGAAAACAATTATTAATTAAAACTTGTAAAGATTATTTTTGGAGTATGATTGCTTGATTTCTCCTGGATAAAAGAGTTTGTGCGGGAAACAACCACTCGAGGTTCTTGTCCTCAATAAACACACGGTGGCGTAGTGAAAATAACATAAATTTCGCTATCTGTATATAAAGACCTGCTACACTTCAATACTACTGCCGCTACTCGGACACCACACACGGAATCATTGTAAACACACCGCCATAGCACAGGCTGCCGACCAGCCATACCGCCGCCGTCACGAGAGCCTCCCGTTCCCTTACATCGTGCTTCCTATTCCGCTCCCCCTTGTCTTTAAAACCAGCCTTTGAAATGAGCCAGGTAAAGGGGAATCATCCTCTGATTGGCGCAGGGAAAGAAACGAAAGATTCTAAAAATGAAAGTAGCCTAATTAAAACAATAAAACAAAACACATAGCAGCGACCTGCTGCAATTGTTCTGCCGTGTGTGTAGCACGGAGTGCCCAGCTGACAAAACAAACACGAGCTTCTCGGTAGTTTGCCGTGATCGTATAGTGGTTAGTACTTTGCGTTGTGGCCGCAACAACCCCGGTTCGAATCCGGGTCACGGCAGGTGCAATCCTCACACGGCAGAGAAGCTTGTTCTTTTTTTCACACGCCATCTTCATGGCATGCACCTTTTTGAAAGAAAATAGAATACAATAATTGCTTCATCGTGTTAGTACAGGCATGATGCACACCAGCCTGCTGTGTACTAAATAATAATTACAGAAATAATCAATCTATAAACACCATAAAAATCTCCCACAAACACCAGTCGCTGTATTAACGCTTATCGAGTAGAGGCAAGACGGGACCTGTCCCAGCAGCCAACGTTACAGTGGCTAATTCAATCTTTGAAGGTGATTTTGAGAACGGAGGCGTTGGTGGTATAGTGGTGAGCATAGCTGCCTTCCAAGCAGTTGACTCGGGTTCGATTCCCGGCCAACGCAAGTCTTTTTTGAACTTTTTCATTTAACATTGGAATAAAGCGTAATACATTCCCCAACTAATTTGCCTTACTGGTTAATAGTCTTAAAAGCATAACTTTGAAAGTATCACTGTGAGTTATAATGATCTGTGAGGTGATATTAGTCACTACATTAAGCCCCATCAAACGAATGTGTTCATTTGGAATCATGCATTGATAATGCGTTGTCGGGAAAACTGCAAATATGTATGGAAGCGTGAGTTGAATGATTAATCACATTCTAAGGATTGATATGGTCCTGTTGTTCGTCCTGCCACATAACAATGGCGTTGCAGTTACATGCGCTGCAAAATCAAATATTTAAAATTAAACAACCATCTGATAAAACTTACTGCAGCCGGATTGTTTTAGACACACATGGGCGCATGAAAAAAATCAAACATATGTTACCAAAATAGTCATTGCTGTATGATGTACAGCAACTGTGAAATGAATGGTTTTATAATCTGTTATGTGAGACTTCTGTTGAATTTTTAAGCATTTGATTCCCTGTGTACACAAAGATGGCAGTCCTGATTTAACGAGTGGGCAAGCAGAGCTCTCGGTGACTGATTTGTCAGTCTTTTTCAGTCACGTGATTGAGCGCCTTCCCGGCAATGCATCGTAATTAGAAAAGTGTAATGCAAGATATTAACACGGACACATCCGGGATTTGAACCTGGGAACTCGCGCACCCGAAGCAAGAATCATACCCCTAGATTAAACAGCCAAATGCTGGCGGCGATTTGGTTCCACGAGCTTCCAAAGAAGCGTAGACCTAGATGCTCTGTATTGAGGAATTAGTGTCACCTTGCTGTGTGCCTGTTAGGGGCAGTCTGATTTGCTTTACCTGGCGGCTAGCATTTCTATGGGCATCGAGAGGTGGTCGCTATAAATGAGGAAACTTGTTAAGATAGGATTTAGTTTCGATATGCATACATAAAAAATAAACAAAACAAAACTGTGTTTCGTTGTTTTGCAAAGGGATGCACTGCAATTTGTTATATTTTATTTTATTCTTGCGAGCACGCAGCTGTTTTATATATTCATTTTAAATAGATTGGGGGAAATTGGTACTGTGTACTTTACAAATGTAATCTAGATTGTAACGAGACCATTCAAGTGCTGACGTTGTTGTCTACTTTGTATGTACCACGAAAAGAACAGATTTGCTGAACTGGTTAATTAACCTTACTATAAAAAACTGATAGATCCAAGTATTTTATATAAACTGCAATACTATAATATGTGGTAACTAGTTGAATTAACTTCACTATAAGAAACTGCTAGATTAAGAGTTTGTTTAATTGTATCATCTCTATATGTACCTACTAGACAATTGTTAGATGTTGAAGTGAAAGTGGAATTGTCATATTGTTTACATTGTTGTTAATGTGCTTGAGATTTTGAAAACAATTATTAATTTAAACTTGTAAAGATTATTTTTGGAGTATGATTGCTTGATTTCTCCTGGATAAAAGAGTTTGTGCGGGAACCAACCACTCGAGGTCCTTGTCCTCAATTAACACACGGTGGTGTAGTGAAAATAGCATAAATTTCGCTATCTGTATATAAAGACCTGCTACACTTCAATACTACTGCCGCTACTCGGACACCACACACGGAATCATTGTAAACACACCGCCATAGCACAGGCTGCCGACCAGCCATACCGCCGCCGTCACGAGCGCCTCCCGTTCCCTTACATCCTGCTTCCTATTCCGCTCCCCCTTGTCTTTAAAACCAGCCTTTGAAATGAGCCAGGTAAAGGGGAATCATCCTCTGATTGGCGCAGGGAAAGAAACGAAAGATTCTAAAAATGAAAGTAGCCTAATTAAAACAATAAAACAAAACACATAGCAGCGACCTGCTGCAATTGTTCTGCCGTGTGTGTAGCACGGAGTGCCCAGCTGACAAAACAAACACAAGCTTCTCGGTAGTTTGCCGTGATCGTATAGTGGTTAGTACTTTGCGTTGTGGCCGAAACAACCCCGGTTCGAATCCGGGTCACGGCAGGTGCAATCCTCACACGGCAGAGAAGCTTGTTCTTTTTTTTCACACGCCATCTTCATGGCATGCACCTTTTTGAAAGAAAATAGAATACAATAATTGCTTCATCGTGTTAGTACAGGCATGATGCACACCAGCCTGCTGTGTATGAAATAATAATTACAGAAATAATCAATCTATAAACACCATAAAAATCTCCCACAAACACCAGTCGCTGTATTAACGCTTATCGAGTAGAGGCAAGACGGGACCTGTCCCAGCAGCCAACGTTACAGTGGCTTAATTCAATCTTTGAAGGTGATTTTGAGAACGGAGGCGTTGGTGGTATAGTGGTGAGCATAGCTGCCTTCCAAGCAGTTGACCCGGGTTTGATTCCCGGCCAACGCAAGTCTTTTTTGAACTTTTTCATTTAACATTGGAATAAAGCGTAATACATTCCCCAACTAATTTGCCTTACTGGTTAATAGTCTTAAAAGCATAACTTTGAAAGTATCACTGTGAGTTATAATGATCTGTGAGGTGATATTAGTCACTACATTAAGCCCCATCAAACGAATGTGTTCATTTGGAATCATGCATTGATAATGCGTTGTCGGGAAAACTGCAAATATGTATGGAAGCGTGAGTTGAATGATTAATCACATTCTAAGGATTGATATGGTCCTGTTGTTCGTCCTGCCACATAACAATGGCGTTGCAGTTACATGCGCTGCAAAATCAAATATTTAAAATTAAACAACCATCTGATAAAACTTACTGCAGCCGGATTGTTTTAGACACACATGGGCGCATGAAAAAAATCAAACATATGTTACCAAAATAGTCATTGCTGTATGATGTACAGCAACTGTGAAATGAATGGTTTTATAATCTGTTTTGTGAGACTTCTGTTGAATTTTTAAGCATTTGATTCCCTGTGTACACAAAGATGGCAGTCCTGATTTAACGAGTGGGCAAGCAGAGCTCTCGGTGACTGATTTTTCAGTCTTTTTCAGTCACGTGATTGAGCGCCTTCCCGGCAATGCATCGTAATTAGAAAAGTGTAATGCAAGATATTGAACACGGACACATCCGGGATTTGAACCCGGGAACTCGCGCACCCGAAGCAAGAATCATACCCCTAGATTAAACAGCCAAATGCTGGCGGCGATTTGGTTCCACGAGCTTCCAAAAAGCGTAGACCTAGATGCTCTGTATTGAGGAATTAGTGTCACCTTGCTGTGTGCCTGTTAGGGGCAGTCTGATTTGCTTTACCTGGCGGCTAGCATTTCTATGGGCATCGAGAGGTGGTCGCTATAAATGAGGAAACTTGTTAAGATAGGATTTAGTTTCGATATGCATACATAAAAAATAAACAAAACAAAACTGTGTTTCGTTGTTTTGCAAAGGGATGCACTGCAATTTGTTATATTTTATTTTATTCTTGCGAGCACGCAGCTGTTCTATATATTCATTTTAAATAGATTGGGGGAAATTGGTACTGTGTACTTTACAAATGTAATCTAGATTGTAACGAGACCATTCAAGTGCTGACGTTGTTGTCTACTTTGTATGTACCACAAAAAGAACAGATTTGCTGAACTGGTTAATTAACCTTACTATAAAAAACTGATAGATCCAAGTATTTTATATAAACTGCAATACTATAATATGTGGTAACTAGTTGAATTAACTTCACTATAAGAAACTGCTAGATTAAGAGTTTGTTTAATTGTATCATCTCTATATGTACCTACTAGACAATTGTTAGATGGTGAAGTGAAAGTGGAATTGTCATATTGTTTACATTGTTGTTAATGTGCTTGAGATTTTGAAAACAATTATTAATTAAAACTTGTAAAGATTATTTTTGGAGTATGATTGCTTGATTTCTCCTGGATAAAAGAGTTTGTGCGGGAACCAACCACTCGAGGTCCTTGTCCTCAATAAACACACGGTGGCGTAGTGAAAATAACATAAATTTCGCTATCTGTATATAAAGACCTGCTACACTTCAATACTACTGCCGCTACTCGGACACCACACACGGAATCATTGTAAACACACCGCCATAGCACAGGCTGCCGACCAGCCATACCGCCGCCGTCACGAGAGCCTCCCGTTCCCTTACATCCTGCTTCCTATTCCGCTCCCCCTTGTCTTTAAAACCAGCCTTTGAAATGAGCCAGGTAAAGGGGAATCATCCTCTGATTGGCGCAGGGAAAGAAACGAAAGATTCTAAAAATGAAAGTAGCCTAATTAAAACAATAAAACAAAACACATAGCAGCGACCTGCTGCAATTGTTCTGCCGTGTGTGTAGCACGGAGTGCCCAGCTGACAAAACAAACACGAGCTTCTCGGTAGTTTGCCGTGATCGTATAGTGGTTAGTACTTTGCGTTGTGGCCGCAACAACCCCGGTTCGAATCCGGGTCACGGCAGGTGCAATCCTCACACGGCAGAGAAGCTTGTTCTTTTTTTTCACACGCCATCTTCATGGCATGCACCTTTCTGAAAGAAAATAGAATAAAATAATTGCTTCATCGTGTTAGTACAGGCATGATGCACACCAGCCTGCTGTGTATGAAATAATAATTACAGAAATAACCAATCTATAAACACCATAAAAATCTCACACAAACACCAGTCGCTGTATTAACGCTTATCGAGTAGAGGCAAGACGGGACCTGTCCCAGCAGCCAACGTTACAGTGGCTTAATTCAATCTTTGAAGGTGATTTTGAGAACGGAGGCGTTGGTGGTATAGTGGTGAGCATAGCTGCCTTCCAAGCAGTTGACCCGGGTTTGATTCCCGGCCAACGCAAGTCTTTTTTGAACTTTTTCATTTAACATTGGAATAAAGCGTAATACATTCCCCAACTAATTTGCCTTACTGGTTAATAGTCTTAAAAGCATAACTTTGAAAGTATCACTGTGAGTTATAATGATCTGTGAGGTGATATTAGTCACTACATTAAGCCCCATCAAACGAATGTGTTCATTTGGAATCATGCATTGATAATGCGTTGTCGGGAAAACTGCAAATATGTATGGAAGCGTGAGTTGAATGATTAATCACATTCTAAGGATTGATATGGTCCTGTTGTTCGTCCTGCCACATAACAATGGCGTTGCAGTTACATGCGCTGCAAAATCAAATATTTAAAATTAAACAACCATCTGATAAAACTTACTGCAGCCGGATTGTTTTAGACACACATGGGCGCATGAAAAAAATCAAACATATGTTACCAAAATAGTCATTGCTGTATGATGTACAGCAACTGTGAAATGAATGGTTTTATAATCTGTTATGTGAGACTTCTGTTGAATTTTTAAGCATTTGATTCCCTGTGTACACAAAGATGGCAGTCCTGATTTAACGAGTGGGCAAGCAGAGCTCTCGGTGACTGATTTTTCAGTCTTTTTCAGTCACGTGATTGAGCGCCTCGTAATTAGAAAAGTGTAATGCAAGATATTGAACACGGACACATCCGGGATTTGAACCCGGGAACTCGCGCACCCGAAGCAAGAATCATACCCCTAGATTAAACAGCCAAATGCTGGCGGCGATTTGGTTCCACGAGCTTCCAAAGAAGCGTAGACCTAGATGCTCTGTATTGAGGAATTAGTGTCACCTTGCTGTGTGCCTGTTAGGGGCAGTCTGATTTGCTTTACCTGGCGGCTAGCATTTCTATGGGCATCGAGAGGTGGTCGCTATAAATGAGGAAACTTGTTAAGATAGGATTTAGTTTCGATATGCATACATAAAAAATAAACAAAACAAAACTGTGTTTCGTTGTTTTGCAAAGGGATGCACTGCAATTTGTTATATTTTATTTTATTCTTGCGAGCACGCAGCTGTTTTATATATTCATTTTAAATAGATTGGGGGAAATTGGTACTGTGTACTTTACAAATGTAATCTAGATTGTAACGAGACCATTCAAGTGCTGACGTTGTTGTCTACTTTGTATGTACCACAAAAAGAACAGATTTGCTGAACTGGTTAATTAACCTTACTGTAAAAAACTGATAGATCCAAGTATTTTATATAAACTGCAATACTATAATATGTGGTAACTAGTTGAATTAACTTCACTATAAGAAACTGCTAGATTAAGAGTTTGTTTAATTGTATCATCTCTATATGTATCTAGTAGACAATTGTTAGATGGTGAAGTGAAAGTGGAATTGTCATATTGTTTACATTGTTGTTAATGTGCTTGAGATTTTGAAAACAATTATTAATTAAAACTTGTAAAGATTATTTTTGGAGTATGATTGCTTGATTTCTCCTGGATAAAAGAGTTTGTGCGGGAACCAACCACTCGAGGTCCTTCTCCTCAATAAACACACGGTGGCGTAGTGAAAATAACATAAATTTCGCTATCTGTATATAAAGACCTGCTACACTTCAATACTACTGCCGCTACTCGGACACCACACACGGAATCATTGTAAACACACCGCCATAGCACAGGCTGCCGACCAGCCATACCGCCGCCGTCACGAGAGCCTCCCGTTCCCTTACATCCTGCTTCCTATTCCGCTCCCCCTTGTCTTTAAAACCAGCCTTTGAAATGAGCCAGGTAAAGGGGAATCATCCTCTGATTGGCGCAGGGAAAGAAACGAAAGATTCTAAAAATGAAAGTAGCCTAATTAAAACAATAAAACAAAACACATAGCAGCGACCTGCTGCAATTGTTCTACCGTGTGTGTAGCACGGAGTGCCCAGCTGACAAAACAAACACGAGCTTCTCGGTAGTTCGCCGTGATCGTATAGTGGTTAGTACTTTGCGTTGTGGCCGCAACAACCCCGGTTCGAATCCGGGTCACGGCAGGTGCAATCCTCACACGGCAGAGAAGCTTGTTCTTTTTTTTCACACGCCATCTTCATGGCATGCACCTTTTTGAAAGAAAAAAGAATACAATAATTGCTTCATCGTGTTAGTACAGGCATGATGCACACCAGCCTGCTGTGTATGAAATAATAATTACAGAAATAATCAATCTATAAACACCATAAAAATCTCCCACAAACACCAGTCGCTGTATTAACGCTTATCGAGTAGAGGCAAGACGGGACCTGTCCCAGCAGCCAACGTTGCAGTGGCTTAATTCAATCTTTGAAGGTGATTTTGAGAACGGAGGCGTTGGTGGTATAGTGGTGAGCATAGCTGCCTTCCAAGCAGTTGACCCGGGTTCGATTCCCGGCCAACGCAAGTCTTTTTTGAACTTTTTCATTTAACATTGGAATAAAGCGTAATACATTCCCCAACTAATTTGCCTTACTGGTTAATAGTCTTAAAAGCATAACTTTGAAAGTATCACTGTGAGTTATAATGATCTGTGAGGTGATATTAGTCACTACATTAAGCCCCATCAAACGAATGTGTTCATTTGGAATCATGCATTGATAATGCGTTGTCGGGAAAACTGCAAATATGTATGGAAGCGTGAGTTGAATGATTAATCACATTCTAAGGATTGATATGGTCCTGTTGTTCGTCCTGCCACATAACAATGGCGTTGCAGTTACATGCGCTGCAAAATCAAATATTTAAAATTAAACAACCATCTGATAAAACTTACTGCAGCCGGATTGTTTTAGACACACATGGGCGCATGAAAAAAATCAAACATATGTTACCAAAATAGTCATTGCTGTATGATGTACAGCAACTGTGAAATGAATGGTTTTATAATCTGTTTTGTGAGACTTCTGTTGAATTTTTAAGCATTTGATTCCCTGTGTACACAAAGATGGCAGTCCTGATTTAACGAGTGGGCAAGCAGAGCTCTCGGTGACTGATTTTTCAGACTTTTTCAGTCACGTGATTGAGCGCCTTCCCGGCAATGCATCGTAATTAGAAAAGTGTAATGCAAGATATTGAACACGGACACATCCGGGATTTGAACCCGGGAACTCGCGCACCCGAAGCAAGAATCATACCCCTAGATTAAACAGCCAAATGCTGGCGGCGATTTGGTTCCACGAGCTTCCAAAGAAGCGTAGACCTAGATGCTCTGTATTGAGGAATTTGTGTCACCTTGCTGTGTGCCTGTTAGGGGCAGTCTGATTTGCTTTACCTGGCGGCTAGCATTTCTATGGGCATCGAGAGGTGGTCGCTATAAATGAGGAAACTTGTTAAGATAGGATTTAGTTTCGATATGCATACATAAAAAATAAACAAAACAAAACTGTGTTTCGTTGTTTTGCAAAGGGATGCACTGCAATTTGTTATATTTTATTTTATTCTTGCGAGCACGCAGCTGTTTTATATATTCATTTTAAATAGATTGGGGGAAATTGGTACTGTGTACTTTACAAATGTAATCTAGATTGTAACGAGACCATTCAAGTGCTGACGTTGTTGTCTACTTTGTATGTACCACAAAAAGAACAGATTTGCTGAACTGGTTAATTAACCTTACTGTAAAAAACTGATAGATCCAAGTATTTTATATAAACTGCAATACTATAATATGTGGTAACTAGTTGAATTAACTTCACTATAAGAAACTGCTAGATTAAGAGTTTGTTTAATTGTATCATCTCTATATGTATCTAGTAGACAATTGTTAGATGGTGAAGTGAAAGTGGAATTGTCATATTGTTTACATTGTTGTTAATGTGCTTGAGATTTTGAAAACAATTATTAATTAAAACTTGTAAAGATTATTTTTGGAGTATGATTGCTTGATTTCTCCTGGATAAAGGAGTTTGTGCGGGAACCAACCGCTCGAGGTCCTTGTCCTCAATAAACACACGGTGGCGTAGTGAAAATAACATAAATTTCGCTATCTGTATATAAAGACCTGCTACACTTCAATACTACTGCCGCTACTCGGACACCACACACGGAATCATTGTAAACACACCGCCATAGCACAGGCTGCCGACCAGCCATACCGCCGCCGTCACGAGAGCCTCCCGTTCCCTTACATCCTGCTTCCTATTCCGCTCCCCCTTGTCTTTAAAACCAGCCTTTGAAATGAGCCAGGTAAAGGGGAATCATCCTCTGATTGGCGCAGGGAAAGAAACGAAAGATTCTAAAAATGAAAGTAGCCTAATTAAAACAATAAAACAAAACACATAGCAGCGACCTGCTGCAATTGTTCTGCCGTGTGTGTAGCACGGAGTGCCCAGCTGACAAAACAAACACGAGCTTCTCGGCAGTTCGCCGTGATCGTATAGTGGTTAGTACTTTGCGTTGTGGCCGCAACAACCCCGGTTCGAATCCGGGTCACGGCAGGTGCAATCCTCACACGGCAGAGAAGCTTGTTCTTTTTTTTCACACGCCATCTTCATGGCATGCACCTTTTTGAAAGAAAATAGAATACAATAATTGCTTCATCGTGTTAGTACAGGCATGATGCACACCAGCCTGCTGTGTATGAAATAATAATTACAGAAATAATCAATCTATAAACACCATAAAAATCTCCCACAAACACCAGTCGCTGTATTAACGCTTATCGAGTAGAGGCAAGACGGGACCTGTCCCAGCAGCCAACGTTGCAGTGGCTTAATTCAATCTTTGAAGGTAATTTTGAGAACGGAGGCGTTGGTGGTATAGTGGTGAGCATAGCTGCCTTCCAAGCAGTTGACCCGGGTTCGATTCCCGGCCAACGCAAGTCTTTTTTGAACTTTTTCATTTAACATTGGAATAAAGCGTAATACATTCCCCAACTAATTTGCCTTACTGGTTAATAGTCTTAAAAGCATAACTTTGAAAGTATCACTGTGAGTTATAATGATCTGTGAGGTGATATTAGTCACTACATTAAGCCCCATCAAACGAATGTGTTCATTTGGAATCATGCATTGATAATGCGTTGTCGGGAAAACTGCAAATATGTATGGAAGCGTGAGTTGAATGATTAATCACATTCTAAGGATTGATATGGTCCTGTTGTTCGTCCTGCCACATAACAATGGCGTTGCAGTTACATGCGCTGCAAAATCAAATATTTAAAATTAAACAACCATCTGATAAAACTTACTGCAGCCGGATTGTTTTAGACACACATGGGCGCATGAAAAAAATCAAACATATGTTACCAAAATAGTCATTGCTGTATGATGTACAGCAACTGTGAAATGAATGGTTTTATAATCTGTTATGTGAGACTTCTGTTGAATTTTTAAGCATTTGATTCCCTGTGTACACAAAGATGGCAGTCCTGATTTAACGAGTGGGCAAGCAGAGCTCTCGGTGACTGATTTGTCAGTCTTTTTCAGTCACGTGATTGAGCGCCTTCCCGGCAATGCATCGTAATTAGAAAAGTGGAATGCAAGATATTGAACACGGACACATCCGGGATTTGAACCCGGGAACTCGCGCACCCGAAGCAAGAATCATACCCCTAGATTAAACAGCCAAATGCTGGCGGCGATTTGGTTCCACGAGCTTCCAAAGAAGCGTAGACCTAGATGCTCTGTATTGAGGAATTTGTGTCACCTTGCTGTGTGCCTGTTAGGGGCAGTCTGATTTGCTTTACCTGGCGGCTAGCATTTCTATGGGCATCGAGAGGTGGTCGCTATAAATGAGGAAACTTGTTAAGATAGGATTTAGTTTCGATATGCATACATAAAAAATAAACAAAACAAAACTGTGTTTCGTTGTTTTGCAAAGGGATGCACTGCAATTTGTTATATTTTATTTTATTCTTGCGAGCACGCAGCTGTTTTATATATTCATTTTAAATAGATTGGGGGAAATTGGTACTGTGTACTTTACAAATGTAATCTAGATTGTAACGAGACCATTCAAGTGCTGACGTTGTTGTCTACTTTGTATGTACCACAAAAAGAACAGATTTGCTGAACTGGTTAATTAACCTTACTGTAAAAAACTGATAGATCCAAGTATTTTATATAAACTGCAATACTATAATATGTGGTAACTAGTTGAATTAACTTCACTATAAGAAACTGCTAGATTAAGAGTTTGTTTAATTGTATCATCTCTATATGTATCTACTAGACAATTGTTAGATGGTGAAGTGAAAGTGGAATTGTCATATTGTTTACATTGTTGTTAATGTGCTTGAGATTTTGAAAACAATTATTAATTAAAACTTGTAAAGATTATTTTTGGAGTATGATTGCTTGATTTCTCCTGGATAAAAGAGTTTGTGCGGGAACCAACCACTCGAGGTCCTTGTCCTCAATAAACACACGGTGGCGTAGTGAAAATAACATAAATTTCGCTATCTGTATATAAAGACCTGCTACACTTCAATACTACTGCCGCTACTCGGACACCACACACGGAATCATTGTAAACACACCGCCATAGCACAGGCTGCCGACCAGCCATACCGCCGCCGTCACGAGAGCCTCCCGTTCCCTTACATCCTGCTTCCTATTCCGCTCCCCCTTGTCTTTAAAACCAGCCTTTGAAATGAGCCAGGTAAAGGGGAATCATCCTCTGATTGGCGCAGGGAAAGAAACGAAAGATTCTAAAAATGAAAGTAGCCTAATTAAAACAATAAAACAAAACACATAGCAGCGACCTGCTGCAATTGTTCTACCGTGTGTGTAGCACGGAGTGCCCAGCTGACAAAACAAACACGAGCTTCTCGGCAGTTCGCCGTGATCGTATAGTGGTTAGTACTTTGCGTTGTGGCCGCAACAACCCCGGTTCGAATCCGGGTCACGACAGGTGCAATCCTCAAACGGCAGAGAAGCTTGTTCTTTTTTTTCACACGCCATCTTCATGGCATGCACCTTTTTGAAAGAAAATAGAATACAATAATTGCTTCATCGTGTTAGTACAGGCATGATGCACACCAGCCTGCTGTGTATGAAATAATAATTACAGAAATAATCAATCTATAAACACCATAAAAATCTCCCACAAACACCAGTCGCTGTATTAACGCTTATCGAGTAGAGGCAAGACGGGACCTGTCCCAGCAGCCAACGTTGCAGTGGCTTAATTCAATCTTTGAAGGTGATTCTGAGAACGGAGGCGTTGGTGGTATAGTGGTGAGCATAGCTGCCTTCCAAGCAGTTGACCCGGGTTCGATTCCCGGCCAACGCAAGTCTTTTTTGAACTTTTTCATTTAACATTGGAATAAAGCGTAATACATTCCCCAACTAATTTGCCTTACTGGTTAATAGTCTTAAAAGCATAACTTTGAAAGTATCACTGTGAGTTATAATGATCTGTGAGGTGATATTAGTCACTACATTAAGCCCCATCAAACGAATGTGTTCATTTGGAATCATGCATTGATAATGCGTTGTCGGGAAAACTGCAAATATGTATGGAAGCGTGAGTTGAATGATTAATCACATTCTAAGGATTGATATGGTCCTGTTGTTTGTCCTGCCACATAACAATGGCGTTGCAGTTACATGCGCTGCAAAATCAAATATTTAAAATTAAACAACCATCTGATAAAACTTACTGCAGCCGGATTGTTTTAGACACACATGGGCGCATGAAAAAAATCAAACATATGTTACCAAAATAGTCATTGCTGTATGATGTACAGCAACTGTGAAATGAATGGTTTTATAATCTGTTTTGTGAGAATTCTGTTGAATTTTTAAGCATTTGATTCCCTGTGTACACAAAGATGGCAGTCCTGATTTAACGAGTGGGCAAGCAGAGCTCTCGGTGACTGATTTTTCAGTCTTTTTCAGTCACGTGATTGAGCGCCTTCCCGACAATGCATCGTAATTAGAAAAGTGTAATGCAAGATATTGAACACGGACACATCCGGGATTTGAACCCGGGAACTCGCGCACCCGAAGCAAGAATCATACCCCTAGATTAAACAGCCAAATGCTGGCGGCGATTTGGTTCCACGAGCTTCCAAAGAAGCGTAGACCTAGATGCTCTGTATTGAGGAATTTGTGTCACCTTGCTGTGTGCCTGTTAGGGGCAGTCTGATTTGCTTTACCTGGCGGCTAGCATTTCTATGGGCATCGAGAGGTGGTCGCTATAAATGAGGAAACTTGTTAAGATAGGATTTAGTTTCGATATGCATACATAAAAAATAAACAAAACAAAACTGTGTTTCGTTGTTTTGCAAAGGGATGCACTGCAATTTGTTATATTTTATTTTATTCTTGCGAGCACGCAGCTGTTTTATATATTCATTTTAAATAGATTGGGGGAAATTGGTACTGTGTACTTTACAAATGTAATCTAGATTTAACGAGACCATTCAAGTGCTGACGTTGTTGTCTACTTTGTATGTACCACAAAAAGAACAGATTTGCTGAACTGGTTAATTAACCTTACTATAAAAAACTGATAGATCCAAGTATTTTATATAAACTGCAATACTATAATATGTGGTAACTAGTTGAATTAACTTCACTATAAGAAACTGCTAGATTAAGAGTTTGTTTAATTGTATCATCTCTATATGTATCTACTAGACAATTGTTAGATGGTGAAGTGAAAGTGGAATTGTCATATTGTTTACATTGTTGTTAATGTGCTTGAGATTTTGAAAACAATTATTAATTAAAACTTGTAAAGATTATTTTTGGAGTATGATTGCTTGATTTCTCCTGGATAAAAGAGTTTGTGCGGGAAACAACCACTCGAGGTTCTTGTCCTCAATAAACACACGGTGGCGTAGTGAAAATAACATAAATTTCGCTATCTGTATATAAAGACCTGCTACACTTCAATACTACTGCCGCTACTCGGACACCACACACGGAATCATTGTAAACACACCGCCATAGCACAGGCTGCCGACCAGCCATACCGCCGCCGTCACGAGAGCCTCCCGTTCCCTTACATCGTGCTTCCTATTCCGCTCCCCCTTGTCTTTAAAACCAGCCTTTGAAATGAGCCAGGTAAAGGGGAATCATCCTCTGATTGGCGCAGGGAAAGAAACGAAAGATTCTAAAAATGAAAGTAGCCTAATTAAAACAATAAAACAAAACACATAGCAGCGACCTGCTGCAATTGTTCTGCCGTGTGTGTAGCACGGAGTGCCCAGCTGACAAAACAAACACGAGCTTCTCGGTAGTTTGCCGTGATCGTATAGTGGTTAGTACTTTGCGTTGTGGCCGCAACAACCCCGGTTCGAATCCGGGTCACGGCAGGTGCAATCCTCACACGGCAGAGAAGCTTGTTCTTTTTTTCACACGCCATCTTCATGGCATGCACCTTTTTGAAAGAAAATAGAATACAATAATTGCTTCATCGTGTTAGTACAGGCATGATGCACACCAGCCTGCTGTGTACTAAATAATAATTACAGAAATAATCAATCTATAAACACCATAAAAATCTCCCACAAACACCAGTCGCTGTATTAACGCTTATCGAGTAGAGGCAAGACGGGACCTGTCCCAGCAGCCAACGTTACAGTGGCTAATTCAATCTTTGAAGGTGATTTTGAGAACGGAGGCGTTGGTGGTATAGTGGTGAGCATAGCTGCCTTCCAAGCAGTTGACTCGGGTTCGATTCCCGGCCAACGCAAGTCTTTTTTGAACTTTTTCATTTAACATTGGAATAAAGCGTAATACATTCCCCAACTAATTTGCCTTACTGGTTAATAGTCTTAAAAGCATAACTTTGAAAGTATCACTGTGAGTTATAATGATCTGTGAGGTGATATTAGTCACTACATTAAGCCCCATCAAACGAATGTGTTCATTTGGAATCATGCATTGATAATGCGTTGTCGGGAAAACTGCAAATATGTATGGAAGCGTGAGTTGAATGATTAATCACATTCTAAGGATTGATATGGTCCTGTTGTTCGTCCTGCCACATAACAATGGCGTTGCAGTTACATGCGCTGCAAAATCAAATATTTAAAATTAAACAACCATCTGATAAAACTTACTGCAGCCGGATTGTTTTAGACACACATGGGCGCATGAAAAAAATCAAACATATGTTACCAAAATAGTCATTGCTGTATGATGTACAGCAACTGTGAAATGAATGGTTTTATAATCTGTTATGTGAGACTTCTGTTGAATTTTTAAGCATTTGATTCCCTGTGTACACAAAGATGGCAGTCCTGATTTAACGAGTGGGCAAGCAGAGCTCTCGGTGACTGATTTGTCAGTCTTTTTCAGTCACGTGATTGAGCGCCTTCCCGGCAATGCATCGTAATTAGAAAAGTGTAATGCAAGATATTAACACGGACACATCCGGGATTTGAACCTGGGAACTCGCGCACCCGAAGCAAGAATCATACCCCTAGATTAAACAGCCAAATGCTGGCGGCGATTTGGTTCCACGAGCTTCCAAAGAAGCGTAGACCTAGATGCTCTGTATTGAGGAATTAGTGTCACCTTGCTGTGTGCCTGTTAGGGGCAGTCTGATTTGCTTTACCTGGCGGCTAGCATTTCTATGGGCATCGAGAGGTGGTCGCTATAAATGAGGAAACTTGTTAAGATAGGATTTAGTTTCGATATGCATACATAAAAAATAAACAAAACAAAACTGTGTTTCGTTGTTTTGCAAAGGGATGCACTGCAATTTGTTATATTTTATTTTATTCTTGCGAGCACGCAGCTGTTTTATATATTCATTTTAAATAGATTGGGGGAAATTGGTACTGTGTACTTTACAAATGTAATCTAGATTGTAACGAGACCATTCAAGTGCTGACGTTGTTGTCTACTTTGTATGTACCACGAAAAGAACAGATTTGCTGAACTGGTTAATTAACCTTACTATAAAAAACTGATAGATCCAAGTATTTTATATAAACTGCAATACTATAATATGTGGTAACTAGTTGAATTAACTTCACTATAAGAAACTGCTAGATTAAGAGTTTGTTTAATTGTATCATCTCTATATGTACCTACTAGACAATTGTTAGATGTTGAAGTGAAAGTGGAATTGTCATATTGTTTACATTGTTGTTAATGTGCTTGAGATTTTGAAAACAATTATTAATTTAAACTTGTAAAGATTATTTTTGGAGTATGATTGCTTGATTTCTCCTGGATAAAAGAGTTTGTGCGGGAACCAACCACTCGAGGTCCTTGTCCTCAATTAACACACGGTGGTGTAGTGAAAATAGCATAAATTTCGCTATCTGTATATAAAGACCTGCTACACTTCAATACTACTGCCGCTACTCGGACACCACACACGGAATCATTGTAAACACACCGCCATAGCACAGGCTGCCGACCAGCCATACCGCCGCCGTCACGAGCGCCTCCCGTTCCCTTACATCCTGCTTCCTATTCCGCTCCCCCTTGTCTTTAAAACCAGCCTTTGAAATGAGCCAGGTAAAGGGGAATCATCCTCTGATTGGCGCAGGGAAAGAAACGAAAGATTCTAAAAATGAAAGTAGCCTAATTAAAACAATAAAACAAAACACATAGCAGCGACCTGCTGCAATTGTTCTGCCGTGTGTGTAGCACGGAGTGCCCAGCTGACAAAACAAACACAAGCTTCTCGGTAGTTTGCCGTGATCGTATAGTGGTTAGTACTTTGCGTTGTGGCCGAAACAACCCCGGTTCGAATCCGGGTCACGGCAGGTGCAATCCTCACACGGCAGAGAAGCTTGTTCTTTTTTTTCACACGCCATCTTCATGGCATGCACCTTTTTGAAAGAAAATAGAATACAATAATTGCTTCATCGTGTTAGTACAGGCATGATGCACACCAGCCTGCTGTGTATGAAATAATAATTACAGAAATAATCAATCTATAAACACCATAAAAATCTCCCACAAACACCAGTCGCTGTATTAACGCTTATCGAGTAGAGGCAAGACGGGACCTGTCCCAGCAGCCAACGTTACAGTGGCTTAATTCAATCTTTGAAGGTGATTTTGAGAACGGAGGCGTTGGTGGTATAGTGGTGAGCATAGCTGCCTTCCAAGCAGTTGACCCGGGTTTGATTCCCGGCCAACGCAAGTCTTTTTTGAACTTTTTCATTTAACATTGGAATAAAGCGTAATACATTCCCCAACTAATTTGCCTTACTGGTTAATAGTCTTAAAAGCATAACTTTGAAAGTATCACTGTGAGTTATAATGATCTGTGAGGTGATATTAGTCACTACATTAAGCCCCATCAAACGAATGTGTTCATTTGGAATCATGCATTGATAATGCGTTGTCGGGAAAACTGCAAATATGTATGGAAGCGTGAGTTGAATGATTAATCACATTCTAAGGATTGATATGGTCCTGTTGTTCGTCCTGCCACATAACAATGGCGTTGCAGTTACATGCGCTGCAAAATCAAATATTTAAAATTAAACAACCATCTGATAAAACTTACTGCAGCCGGATTGTTTTAGACACACATGGGCGCATGAAAAAAATCAAACATATGTTACCAAAATAGTCATTGCTGTATGATGTACAGCAACTGTGAAATGAATGGTTTTATAATCTGTTTTGTGAGACTTCTGTTGAATTTTTAAGCATTTGATTCCCTGTGTACACAAAGATGGCAGTCCTGATTTAACGAGTGGGCAAGCAGAGCTCTCGGTGACTGATTTTTCAGTCTTTTTCAGTCACGTGATTGAGCGCCTTCCCGGCAATGCATCGTAATTAGAAAAGTGTAATGCAAGATATTGAACACGGACACATCCGGGATTTGAACCCGGGAACTCGCGCACCCGAAGCAAGAATCATACCCCTAGATTAAACAGCCAAATGCTGGCGGCGATTTGGTTCCACGAGCTTCCAAAAAGCGTAGACCTAGATGCTCTGTATTGAGGAATTAGTGTCACCTTGCTGTGTGCCTGTTAGGGGCAGTCTGATTTGCTTTACCTGGCGGCTAGCATTTCTATGGGCATCGAGAGGTGGTCGCTATAAATGAGGAAACTTGTTAAGATAGGATTTAGTTTCGATATGCATACATAAAAAATAAACAAAACAAAACTGTGTTTCGTTGTTTTGCAAAGGGATGCACTGCAATTTGTTATATTTTATTTTATTCTTGCGAGCACGCAGCTGTTCTATATATTCATTTTAAATAGATTGGGGGAAATTGGTACTGTGTACTTTACAAATGTAATCTAGATTGTAACGAGACCATTCAAGTGCTGACGTTGTTGTCTACTTTGTATGTACCACAAAAAGAACAGATTTGCTGAACTGGTTAATTAACCTTACTATAAAAAACTGATAGATCCAAGTATTTTATATAAACTGCAATACTATAATATGTGGTAACTAGTTGAATTAACTTCACTATAAGAAACTGCTAGATTAAGAGTTTGTTTAATTGTATCATCTCTATATGTACCTACTAGACAATTGTTAGATGGTGAAGTGAAAGTGGAATTGTCATATTGTTTACATTGTTGTTAATGTGCTTGAGATTTTGAAAACAATTATTAATTAAAACTTGTAAAGATTATTTTTGGAGTATGATTGCTTGATTTCTCCTGGATAAAAGAGTTTGTGCGGGAACCAACCACTCGAGGTCCTTGTCCTCAATAAACACACGGTGGCGTAGTGAAAATAACATAAATTTCGCTATCTGTATATAAAGACCTGCTACACTTCAATACTACTGCCGCTACTCGGACACCACACACGGAATCATTGTAAACACACCGCCATAGCACAGGCTGCCGACCAGCCATACCGCCGCCGTCACGAGAGCCTCCCGTTCCCTTACATCCTGCTTCCTATTCCGCTCCCCCTTGTCTTTAAAACCAGCCTTTGAAATGAGCCAGGTAAAGGGGAATCATCCTCTGATTGGCGCAGGGAAAGAAACGAAAGATTCTAAAAATGAAAGTAGCCTAATTAAAACAATAAAACAAAACACATAGCAGCGACCTGCTGCAATTGTTCTGCCGTGTGTGTAGCACGGAGTGCCCAGCTGACAAAACAAACACGAGCTTCTCGGTAGTTTGCCGTGATCGTATAGTGGTTAGTACTTTGCGTTGTGGCCGCAACAACCCCGGTTCGAATCCGGGTCACGGCAGGTGCAATCCTCACACGGCAGAGAAGCTTGTTCTTTTTTTTCACACGCCATCTTCATGGCATGCACCTTTCTGAAAGAAAATAGAATAAAATAATTGCTTCATCGTGTTAGTACAGGCATGATGCACACCAGCCTGCTGTGTATGAAATAATAATTACAGAAATAACCAATCTATAAACACCATAAAAATCTCACACAAACACCAGTCGCTGTATTAACGCTTATCGAGTAGAGGCAAGACGGGACCTGTCCCAGCAGCCAACGTTACAGTGGCTTAATTCAATCTTTGAAGGTGATTTTGAGAACGGAGGCGTTGGTGGTATAGTGGTGAGCATAGCTGCCTTCCAAGCAGTTGACCCGGGTTTGATTCCCGGCCAACGCAAGTCTTTTTTGAACTTTTTCATTTAACATTGGAATAAAGCGTAATACATTCCCCAACTAATTTGCCTTACTGGTTAATAGTCTTAAAAGCATAACTTTGAAAGTATCACTGTGAGTTATAATGATCTGTGAGGTGATATTAGTCACTACATTAAGCCCCATCAAACGAATGTGTTCATTTGGAATCATGCATTGATAATGCGTTGTCGGGAAAACTGCAAATATGTATGGAAGCGTGAGTTGAATGATTAATCACATTCTAAGGATTGATATGGTCCTGTTGTTCGTCCTGCCACATAACAATGGCGTTGCAGTTACATGCGCTGCAAAATCAAATATTTAAAATTAAACAACCATCTGATAAAACTTACTGCAGCCGGATTGTTTTAGACACACATGGGCGCATGAAAAAAATCAAACATATGTTACCAAAATAGTCATTGCTGTATGATGTACAGCAACTGTGAAATGAATGGTTTTATAATCTGTTATGTGAGACTTCTGTTGAATTTTTAAGCATTTGATTCCCTGTGTACACAAAGATGGCAGTCCTGATTTAACGAGTGGGCAAGCAGAGCTCTCGGTGACTGATTTTTCAGTCTTTTTCAGTCACGTGATTGAGCGCCTCGTAATTAGAAAAGTGTAATGCAAGATATTGAACACGGACACATCCGGGATTTGAACCCGGGAACTCGCGCACCCGAAGCAAGAATCATACCCCTAGATTAAACAGCCAAATGCTGGCGGCGATTTGGTTCCACGAGCTTCCAAAGAAGCGTAGACCTAGATGCTCTGTATTGAGGAATTAGTGTCACCTTGCTGTGTGCCTGTTAGGGGCAGTCTGATTTGCTTTACCTGGCGGCTAGCATTTCTATGGGCATCGAGAGGTGGTCGCTATAAATGAGGAAACTTGTTAAGATAGGATTTAGTTTCGATATGCATACATAAAAAATAAACAAAACAAAACTGTGTTTCGTTGTTTTGCAAAGGGATGCACTGCAATTTGTTATATTTTATTTTATTCTTGCGAGCACGCAGCTGTTTTATATATTCATTTTAAATAGATTGGGGGAAATTGGTACTGTGTACTTTACAAATGTAATCTAGATTGTAACGAGACCATTCAAGTGCTGACGTTGTTGTCTACTTTGTATGTACCACAAAAAGAACAGATTTGCTGAACTGGTTAATTAACCTTACTGTAAAAAACTGATAGATCCAAGTATTTTATATAAACTGCAATACTATAATATGTGGTAACTAGTTGAATTAACTTCACTATAAGAAACTGCTAGATTAAGAGTTTGTTTAATTGTATCATCTCTATATGTATCTAGTAGACAATTGTTAGATGGTGAAGTGAAAGTGGAATTGTCATATTGTTTACATTGTTGTTAATGTGCTTGAGATTTTGAAAACAATTATTAATTAAAACTTGTAAAGATTATTTTTGGAGTATGATTGCTTGATTTCTCCTGGATAAAAGAGTTTGTGCGGGAACCAACCACTCGAGGTCCTTCTCCTCAATAAACACACGGTGGCGTAGTGAAAATAACATAAATTTCGCTATCTGTATATAAAGACCTGCTACACTTCAATACTACTGCCGCTACTCGGACACCACACACGGAATCATTGTAAACACACCGCCATAGCACAGGCTGCCGACCAGCCATACCGCCGCCGTCACGAGAGCCTCCCGTTCCCTTACATCCTGCTTCCTATTCCGCTCCCCCTTGTCTTTAAAACCAGCCTTTGAAATGAGCCAGGTAAAGGGGAATCATCCTCTGATTGGCGCAGGGAAAGAAACGAAAGATTCTAAAAATGAAAGTAGCCTAATTAAAACAATAAAACAAAACACATAGCAGCGACCTGCTGCAATTGTTCTACCGTGTGTGTAGCACGGAGTGCCCAGCTGACAAAACAAACACGAGCTTCTCGGTAGTTCGCCGTGATCGTATAGTGGTTAGTACTTTGCGTTGTGGCCGCAACAACCCCGGTTCGAATCCGGGTCACGGCAGGTGCAATCCTCACACGGCAGAGAAGCTTGTTCTTTTTTTTCACACGCCATCTTCATGGCATGCACCTTTTTGAAAGAAAAAAGAATACAATAATTGCTTCATCGTGTTAGTACAGGCATGATGCACACCAGCCTGCTGTGTATGAAATAATAATTACAGAAATAATCAATCTATAAACACCATAAAAATCTCCCACAAACACCAGTCGCTGTATTAACGCTTATCGAGTAGAGGCAAGACGGGACCTGTCCCAGCAGCCAACGTTGCAGTGGCTTAATTCAATCTTTGAAGGTGATTTTGAGAACGGAGGCGTTGGTGGTATAGTGGTGAGCATAGCTGCCTTCCAAGCAGTTGACCCGGGTTCGATTCCCGGCCAACGCAAGTCTTTTTTGAACTTTTTCATTTAACATTGGAATAAAGCGTAATACATTCCCCAACTAATTTGCCTTACTGGTTAATAGTCTTAAAAGCATAACTTTGAAAGTATCACTGTGAGTTATAATGATCTGTGAGGTGATATTAGTCACTACATTAAGCCCCATCAAACGAATGTGTTCATTTGGAATCATGCATTGATAATGCGTTGTCGGGAAAACTGCAAATATGTATGGAAGCGTGAGTTGAATGATTAATCACATTCTAAGGATTGATATGGTCCTGTTGTTCGTCCTGCCACATAACAATGGCGTTGCAGTTACATGCGCTGCAAAATCAAATATTTAAAATTAAACAACCATCTGATAAAACTTACTGCAGCCGGATTGTTTTAGACACACATGGGCGCATGAAAAAAATCAAACATATGTTACCAAAATAGTCATTGCTGTATGATGTACAGCAACTGTGAAATGAATGGTTTTATAATCTGTTTTGTGAGACTTCTGTTGAATTTTTAAGCATTTGATTCCCTGTGTACACAAAGATGGCAGTCCTGATTTAACGAGTGGGCAAGCAGAGCTCTCGGTGACTGATTTTTCAGACTTTTTCAGTCACGTGATTGAGCGCCTTCCCGGCAATGCATCGTAATTAGAAAAGTGTAATGCAAGATATTGAACACGGACACATCCGGGATTTGAACCCGGGAACTCGCGCACCCGAAGCAAGAATCATACCCCTAGATTAAACAGCCAAATGCTGGCGGCGATTTGGTTCCACGAGCTTCCAAAGAAGCGTAGACCTAGATGCTCTGTATTGAGGAATTTGTGTCACCTTGCTGTGTGCCTGTTAGGGGCAGTCTGATTTGCTTTACCTGGCGGCTAGCATTTCTATGGGCATCGAGAGGTGGTCGCTATAAATGAGGAAACTTGTTAAGATAGGATTTAGTTTCGATATGCATACATAAAAAATAAACAAAACAAAACTGTGTTTCGTTGTTTTGCAAAGGGATGCACTGCAATTTGTTATATTTTATTTTATTCTTGCGAGCACGCAGCTGTTTTATATATTCATTTTAAATAGATTGGGGGAAATTGGTACTGTGTACTTTACAAATGTAATCTAGATTGTAACGAGACCATTCAAGTGCTGACGTTGTTGTCTACTTTGTATGTACCACAAAAAGAACAGATTTGCTGAACTGGTTAATTAACCTTACTGTAAAAAACTGATAGATCCAAGTATTTTATATAAACTGCAATACTATAATATGTGGTAACTAGTTGAATTAACTTCACTATAAGAAACTGCTAGATTAAGAGTTTGTTTAATTGTATCATCTCTATATGTATCTAGTAGACAATTGTTAGATGGTGAAGTGAAAGTGGAATTGTCATATTGTTTACATTGTTGTTAATGTGCTTGAGATTTTGAAAACAATTATTAATTAAAACTTGTAAAGATTATTTTTGGAGTATGATTGCTTGATTTCTCCTGGATAAAGGAGTTTGTGCGGGAACCAACCGCTCGAGGTCCTTGTCCTCAATAAACACACGGTGGCGTAGTGAAAATAACATAAATTTCGCTATCTGTATATAAAGACCTGCTACACTTCAATACTACTGCCGCTACTCGGACACCACACACGGAATCATTGTAAACACACCGCCATAGCACAGGCTGCCGACCAGCCATACCGCCGCCGTCACGAGAGCCTCCCGTTCCCTTACATCCTGCTTCCTATTCCGCTCCCCCTTGTCTTTAAAACCAGCCTTTGAAATGAGCCAGGTAAAGGGGAATCATCCTCTGATTGGCGCAGGGAAAGAAACGAAAGATTCTAAAAATGAAAGTAGCCTAATTAAAACAATAAAACAAAACACATAGCAGCGACCTGCTGCAATTGTTCTGCCGTGTGTGTAGCACGGAGTGCCCAGCTGACAAAACAAACACGAGCTTCTCGGCAGTTCGCCGTGATCGTATAGTGGTTAGTACTTTGCGTTGTGGCCGCAACAACCCCGGTTCGAATCCGGGTCACGGCAGGTGCAATCCTCACACGGCAGAGAAGCTTGTTCTTTTTTTTCACACGCCATCTTCATGGCATGCACCTTTTTGAAAGAAAATAGAATACAATAATTGCTTCATCGTGTTAGTACAGGCATGATGCACACCAGCCTGCTGTGTATGAAATAATAATTACAGAAATAATCAATCTATAAACACCATAAAAATCTCCCACAAACACCAGTCGCTGTATTAACGCTTATCGAGTAGAGGCAAGACGGGACCTGTCCCAGCAGCCAACGTTGCAGTGGCTTAATTCAATCTTTGAAGGTAATTTTGAGAACGGAGGCGTTGGTGGTATAGTGGTGAGCATAGCTGCCTTCCAAGCAGTTGACCCGGGTTCGATTCCCGGCCAACGCAAGTCTTTTTTGAACTTTTTCATTTAACATTGGAATAAAGCGTAATACATTCCCCAACTAATTTGCCTTACTGGTTAATAGTCTTAAAAGCATAACTTTGAAAGTATCACTGTGAGTTATAATGATCTGTGAGGTGATATTAGTCACTACATTAAGCCCCATCAAACGAATGTGTTCATTTGGAATCATGCATTGATAATGCGTTGTCGGGAAAACTGCAAATATGTATGGAAGCGTGAGTTGAATGATTAATCACATTCTAAGGATTGATATGGTCCTGTTGTTCGTCCTGCCACATAACAATGGCGTTGCAGTTACATGCGCTGCAAAATCAAATATTTAAAATTAAACAACCATCTGATAAAACTTACTGCAGCCGGATTGTTTTAGACACACATGGGCGCATGAAAAAAATCAAACATATGTTACCAAAATAGTCATTGCTGTATGATGTACAGCAACTGTGAAATGAATGGTTTTATAATCTGTTATGTGAGACTTCTGTTGAATTTTTAAGCATTTGATTCCCTGTGTACACAAAGATGGCAGTCCTGATTTAACGAGTGGGCAAGCAGAGCTCTCGGTGACTGATTTGTCAGTCTTTTTCAGTCACGTGATTGAGCGCCTTCCCGGCAATGCATCGTAATTAGAAAAGTGGAATGCAAGATATTGAACACGGACACATCCGGGATTTGAACCCGGGAACTCGCGCACCCGAAGCAAGAATCATACCCCTAGATTAAACAGCCAAATGCTGGCGGCGATTTGGTTCCACGAGCTTCCAAAGAAGCGTAGACCTAGATGCTCTGTATTGAGGAATTTGTGTCACCTTGCTGTGTGCCTGTTAGGGGCAGTCTGATTTGCTTTACCTGGCGGCTAGCATTTCTATGGGCATCGAGAGGTGGTCGCTATAAATGAGGAAACTTGTTAAGATAGGATTTAGTTTCGATATGCATACATAAAAAATAAACAAAACAAAACTGTGTTTCGTTGTTTTGCAAAGGGATGCACTGCAATTTGTTATATTTTATTTTATTCTTGCGAGCACGCAGCTGTTTTATATATTCATTTTAAATAGATTGGGGGAAATTGGTACTGTGTACTTTACAAATGTAATCTAGATTGTAACGAGACCATTCAAGTGCTGACGTTGTTGTCTACTTTGTATGTACCACAAAAAGAACAGATTTGCTGAACTGGTTAATTAACCTTACTGTAAAAAACTGATAGATCCAAGTATTTTATATAAACTGCAATACTATAATATGTGGTAACTAGTTGAATTAACTTCACTATAAGAAACTGCTAGATTAAGAGTTTGTTTAATTGTATCATCTCTATATGTATCTACTAGACAATTGTTAGATGGTGAAGTGAAAGTGGAATTGTCATATTGTTTACATTGTTGTTAATGTGCTTGAGATTTTGAAAACAATTATTAATTAAAACTTGTAAAGATTATTTTTGGAGTATGATTGCTTGATTTCTCCTGGATAAAAGAGTTTGTGCGGGAACCAACCACTCGAGGTCCTTGTCCTCAATAAACACACGGTGGCGTAGTGAAAATAACATAAATTTCGCTATCTGTATATAAAGACCTGCTACACTTCAATACTACTGCCGCTACTCGGACACCACACACGGAATCATTGTAAACACACCGCCATAGCACAGGCTGCCGACCAGCCATACCGCCGCCGTCACGAGAGCCTCCCGTTCCCTTACATCCTGCTTCCTATTCCGCTCCCCCTTGTCTTTAAAACCAGCCTTTGAAATGAGCCAGGTAAAGGGGAATCATCCTCTGATTGGCGCAGGGAAAGAAACGAAAGATTCTAAAAATGAAAGTAGCCTAATTAAAACAATAAAACAAAACACATAGCAGCGACCTGCTGCAATTGTTCTACCGTGTGTGTAGCACGGAGTGCCCAGCTGACAAAACAAACACGAGCTTCTCGGCAGTTCGCCGTGATCGTATAGTGGTTAGTACTTTGCGTTGTGGCCGCAACAACCCCGGTTCGAATCCGGGTCACGACAGGTGCAATCCTCAAACGGCAGAGAAGCTTGTTCTTTTTTTTCACACGCCATCTTCATGGCATGCACCTTTTTGAAAGAAAATAGAATACAATAATTGCTTCATCGTGTTAGTACAGGCATGATGCACACCAGCCTGCTGTGTATGAAATAATAATTACAGAAATAATCAATCTATAAACACCATAAAAATCTCCCACAAACACCAGTCGCTGTATTAACGCTTATCGAGTAGAGGCAAGACGGGACCTGTCCCAGCAGCCAACGTTGCAGTGGCTTAATTCAATCTTTGAAGGTGATTCTGAGAACGGAGGCGTTGGTGGTATAGTGGTGAGCATAGCTGCCTTCCAAGCAGTTGACCCGGGTTCGATTCCCGGCCAACGCAAGTCTTTTTTGAACTTTTTCATTTAACATTGGAATAAAGCGTAATACATTCCCCAACTAATTTGCCTTACTGGTTAATAGTCTTAAAAGCATAACTTTGAAAGTATCACTGTGAGTTATAATGATCTGTGAGGTGATATTAGTCACTACATTAAGCCCCATCAAACGAATGTGTTCATTTGGAATCATGCATTGATAATGCGTTGTCGGGAAAACTGCAAATATGTATGGAAGCGTGAGTTGAATGATTAATCACATTCTAAGGATTGATATGGTCCTGTTGTTTGTCCTGCCACATAACAATGGCGTTGCAGTTACATGCGCTGCAAAATCAAATATTTAAAATTAAACAACCATCTGATAAAACTTACTGCAGCCGGATTGTTTTAGACACACATGGGCGCATGAAAAAAATCAAACATATGTTACCAAAATAGTCATTGCTGTATGATGTACAGCAACTGTGAAATGAATGGTTTTATAATCTGTTTTGTGAGAATTCTGTTGAATTTTTAAGCATTTGATTCCCTGTGTACACAAAGATGGCAGTCCTGATTTAACGAGTGGGCAAGCAGAGCTCTCGGTGACTGATTTTTCAGTCTTTTTCAGTCACGTGATTGAGCGCCTTCCCGACAATGCATCGTAATTAGAAAAGTGTAATGCAAGATATTGAACACGGACACATCCGGGATTTGAACCCGGGAACTCGCGCACCCGAAGCAAGAATCATACCCCTAGATTAAACAGCCAAATGCTGGCGGCGATTTGGTTCCACGAGCTTCCAAAGAAGCGTAGACCTAGATGCTCTGTATTGAGGAATTTGTGTCACCTTGCTGTGTGCCTGTTAGGGGCAGTCTGATTTGCTTTACCTGGCGGCTAGCATTTCTATGGGCATCGAGAGGTGGTCGCTATAAATGAGGAAACTTGTTAAGATAGGATTTAGTTTCGATATGCATACATAAAAAATAAACAAAACAAAACTGTGTTTCGTTGTTTTGCAAAGGGATGCACTGCAATTTGTTATATTTTATTTTATTCTTGCGAGCACGCAGCTGTTTTATATATTCATTTTAAATAGATTGGGGGAAATTGGTACTGTGTACTTTACAAATATAATCTAGATTGTAACGAGACCATTCAAGTGCTGACGTTGTTGTCTACTTTGTATGTACCACAAAAAGAACAGATTTGCTGAACTGGTTAATTAACCTTACTGTTAAAAAACTGATAGATCCAAGTATTTTATATAAACTGCAATACTATAATATGTGGTAACTAGTTGAATTAACTTCACTATAAGAAACTGCTAGATTAAGAGTTTGTTTAATTGTATCATCTCTATATGTATCTAGTAGACAATTGTTAGATGGTGAAGTGAAAGTGGAATTGTCATATTGTTTACATTGTTGTTAATGTGCTTGAGATTTTGAAAACAATTATTAATTAAAACTTGTAAAGATTATTTTTGGAGTATGATTGCTTGATTTCTCCTGGATAAAGGAGTTTGTGCGGGAACCAACCGCTCGAGGTCCTTGTCCTCAATAAACACACGGTGGCGTAGTGAAAATAACATAAATTTCGCTATCTGTATATAAAGACCTGCTACACTTCAATACTACTGCCGCTACTCGGACACCACACACGGAATCATTGTAAACACACCGCCATAGCACAGGCTGCCGACCAGCCATACCGCCGCCGTCACGAGAGCCTCCCGTTCCCTTACATCCTGCTTCCTATTCCGCTCCCCCTTGTCTTTAAAACCAGCCTTTGAAATGAGCCAGGTAAAGGGGAATCATCCTCTGATTGGCGCAGGGAAAGAAACGAAAGATTCTAAAAATGAAAGTAGCCTAATTAAAACAATAAAACAAAACACATAGCAGCGACCTGCTGCAATTGTTCTGCCGTGTGTGTAGCACGGAGTGCCCAGCTGACAAAACAAACACGAGCTTCTCGGCAGTTCGCCGTGATCGTATAGTGGTTAGTACTTTGCGTTGTGGCCGCAACAACCCCGGTTCGAATCCGGGTCACGGCAGGTGCAATCCTCACACGGCAGAGAAGCTTGTTCTTTTTTTTCACACGCCATCTTCATGGCATGCACCTTTTTGAAAGAAAATAGAATACAATAATTGCTTCATCGTGTTAGTACAGGCATGATGCACACCAGCCTGCTGTGTATGAAATAATAATTACAGAAATAATCAATCTATAAACACCATAAAAATCTCCCACAAACACCAGTCGCTGTATTAACGCTTATCGAGTAGAGGCAAGACGGGACCTGTCCCAGCAGCCAACGTTGCAGTGGCTTAATTCAATCTTTGAAGGTGATTTTGAGAACGGAGGCGTTGGTGGTATAGTGGTGAGCATAGCTGCCTTCCAAGCAGTTGACCCGGGTTCGATTCCCGGCCAACGCAAGTCTTTTTTGAACTTTTTCATTTAACATTGGAATAAAGCGTAATACATTCCCCAACTAATTTGCCTTACTGGTTAATAGTCTTAAAAGCATAACTTTGAAAGTATCACTGTGAGTTATAATGATCTGTGAGGTGATATTAGTCACTACATTAAGCCCCATCAAACGAATGTGTTCATTTGGAATCATGCATTGATAATGCGTTGTCGGGAAAACTGCAAATATGTATGGAAGCGTGAGTTGAATGATTAATCACATTCTAAGGATTGATATGGTCCTGTTGTTCGTCCTGCCACATAACAATGGCGTTGCAGTTACATGCGCTGCAAAATCAAATATTTAAAATTAAACAACCATCTGATAAAACTTACTGCAGCCGGATTGTTTTAGACACACATGGGCGCATGAAAAAAATGAAACATATGTTACCAAAATAGTCATTTGCTGTATGATGTACAGCAACTGTGAAATGAATGGTTTTATAATCTGTTATGTGAGACTTCTGTTGAATTTTTAAGCATTTGATTCCCTGTGTACACAAAGATGGCAGTCCTGATTTAACGAGTGGGCAAGCAGAGCTCTCGGTGACTGATTTGTCAGTCTTTTTCAGTCACGTGATTGAGCGCCTTCCCGGCAATGCATCGTAATTAGAAAAGTGGAATGCAAGATATTGAACACGGACACATCCGGGATTTGAACCCGGGAACTCGCGCACCCGAAGCAAGAATCATACCCCTAGATTAAACAGCCAAATGCTGGCGGCGATTTGGTTCCACGAGCTTCCAAAGAAGCGTAGACCTAGATGCTCTGTATTGAGGAATTAGTGTCACCTTGCTGTGTGCCTGTTAGGGGCAGTCTGATTTGCTTTACCTGGCGGCTAGCATTTCTATGGGCATCGAGAGGTGGTCGCTATAAATGAGGAAACTTGTTAAGATAGGATTTAGTTTCGATATGCATACATAAAAAATAAACAAAACAAAACTGTGTTTCGTTGTTTTGCAAAGGGATGCACTGCAATTTGTTATATTTTATTTTATTCTTGCGAGCACGCAGCTGTTTTATATATTCATTTTAAATAGATTGGGGGAAATTGGTACTGTGTACTTTACAAATGTAATCTAGATTGTAACGAGACCATTCAAGTGCTGACGTTGTTGTCTACTTTGTATGTACCACAAAAAGAACAGATTTGCTGAACTGGTTAATTAACCTTACTATAAAAAACTGATAGATCCAAGTATTTTATATAAACTGCAATACTATAATATGTGGTAACTAGTTGAATTAACTTCACTATAAGAAACTGCTAGATTAAGAGTTTGTTTAATTGTATCATCTCTATATGTACCTACTAGACAATTGTTAGATGGTGAAGTGAAAGTGGAATTGTCATATTGTTTACATTGTTGTTAATGTGCTTGAGATTTTGAAAACAATTATTAATTAAAACTTGTAAAGATTATTTTTGGAGTATGATTGCTTGATTTCTCCTGGATAAAAGAGTTTGTGCGGGAACCAACCACTCGAGGTCCTTGTCCTCAATAAACACACGGTGGCGTAGTGAAAATAACATAAATTTCGCTATCTGTATGTAAAGACCTGCTACACTTCAATACTACTGCCGCTACTCGGACACCACACACGGAATCATTGTAAACACACCGCCATAGCACAGGCTGCCGACCAGCCATACCGCCGCCGTCACGAGAGCCTCCCGTTCCCTTACATCCTGCTTCCTATTCCGCTCCCCCTTGTCTTTTAAACCAGCCTTTGAAATGAGCCAGGTAAAGGGGAATCATCCTCTGATTGGCGCAGGGAAAGAAACGAAAGATTCTAAAAATGAAAGTAGCCTAATTAAAACAATAAAACAAAACACATAGCAGCGACCTGCTGCAATTGTTCTGCCGTGTGTGTAGCACGGAGTGCCCAGCTGACAAAACAAACACGAGCTTCTCGGTAGTTCGCCGTGATCGTATAGTGGTTAGTACTTTGCGTTGTGGCCGCAACAACCCCGGTTCGAATCCGGGTCACGGCAGGTGCAATCCTCACACGGCAGAGAAGCTTGTTCTTTTTTTTCACACGCCATCTTCATGGCATGCACCTTTTTGAAAGAAAATAGAATACAATAATTGCTTCATCGTGTTAGTACAGGCATGATGCACACCAGCCTGCTGTGTATGAAATAATAATTACAGAAATAATCAATCTATAAACACCATAAAAATCTCCCACAAACACCAGTCGCTGTATTAACGCTTATCGAGTAGAGGCAAGACGGGACCTGTCCCAGCAGCCAACGTTACAGTGGCTTAATTCAATCTTTGAAGGTGATTTTGAGAACGGAGGCGTTGGTGGTATAGTGGTGAGCATAGCTGCCTTCCAAGCACTTGACCCGGGTTCGATTCCCGGCCAACGCAAGTCTTTTTTGAACTTTTTCATTTAACATTGGAATAAAGCGTAATACATTCCCCAACTAATTTGCCTTACTGGTTAATAGTCTTAAAAGCATAACTTTGAAAGTATCACTGTGAGTTATAATGATCTGTGAGGTGATATTAGTCACTACATTAAGCCCCATCAAACGAATGTGTTCATTTGGAATCATGCATTGATAATGCGTTGTCGGGAAAACTGCAAATATGTATGGAAGCGTGAGTTGAATGATTAATCACATTCTAAGGATTGATATGGTCCTGTTGTTCGTCCTGCCACATAACAATGGCGTTGCAGTTACATGCGCTGCAAAATCAAATATTTAAAATTAAACAACCATCTGATAAAACTTACTGCAGCCGGATTGTTTTAGACACACATGGGCGCATGAAAAAAATGAAACATATGTTACCAAAATAGTCATTTGCTGTATGATGTACAGCAACTGTGAAATGAATGGTTTTATAATCTGTTATGTGAGACTTCTGTTGAATTTTTAAGCATTTGATTCCCTGTGTACACAAAGATGGCAGTCCTGATTTAACGAGTGGGCAAGCAGAGCTCTCGGTGACTGATTTTTCAGTCTTTTTCAGTCACGTGATTGAGCGCCTTCCCGACAATGCATCGTAATTAGAAAAGTGTAATGCAAGATATTGAACACGGACACATCCGGGATTTGAACCCGGGAACTCGCGCACCCGAAGCAAGAATCATACCCCTAGATTAAACAGCCAAATGCTGGCGGCGATTTGGTTCCACGAGCTTCCAAAGAAGCGTAGACCTAGATGCTCTGTATTGAGGAATTTGTGTCACCTTGCTGTGTGCCTGTTAGGGGCAGTCTGATTTGCTTTACCTGGCGGCTAGCATTTCTATGGGCATCGAGAGGTGGTCGCTATAAATGAGGAAACTTGTTAAGATAGGATTTAGTTTCGATATGCATACATAAAAAATAAACAAAACAAAACTGTGTTTCGTTGTTTTGCAAAGGGATGCACTGCAATTTGTTATATTTTATTTTATTCTTGCGAGCACGCAGCTGTTTTATATATTCATTTTAAATAGATTGGGGGAAATTGGTACTGTGTACTTTACAAATATAATCTAGATTGTAACGAGACCATTCAAGTGCTGACGTTGTTGTCTACTTTGTATGTACCACAAAAAGAACAGATTTGCTGAACTGGTTAATTAACCTTACTGTTAAAAAACTGATAGATCCAAGTATTTTATATAAACTGCAATACTATAATATGTGGTAACTAGTTGAATTAACTTCACTATAAGAAACTGCTAGATTAAGAGTTTGTTTAATTGTATCATCTCTATATGTATCTAGTAGACAATTGTTAGATGGTGAAGTGAAAGTGGAATTGTCATATTGTTTACATTGTTGTTAATGTGCTTGAGATTTTGAAAACAATTATTAATTAAAACTTGTAAAGATTATTTTTGGAGTATGATTGCTTGATTTCTCCTGGATAAAGGAGTTTGTGCGGGAACCAACCGCTCGAGGTCCTTGTCCTCAATAAACACACGGTGGCGTAGTGAAAATAACATAAATTTCGCTATCTGTGTATAAAGACCTGCTACACTTCAATACTACTGCCGCTACTCGGACACCACACACGGAATCATTGTAAACACACCGCCATAGCACAGGCTGCCGACCAGCCATACCGCCGCCGTCACGAGAGCCTCCCGTTCCCTTACATCCTGCTTCCTATTCCGCTCCCCCTTGTCTTTAAAACCAGCCTTTGAAATGAGCCAGGTAAAGGGGAATCATCCTCTGATTGGCGCAGGGAAAGAAACGAAAGATTCTAAAAATGAAAGTAGCCTAATTAAAACAATAAAACAAAACACATAGCAGCGACCTGCTGCAATTGTTCTGCCGTGTGTGTAGCACGGAGTGCCCAGCTGACAAAACAAACACGAGCTTCTCGGCAGTTCGCCGTGATCGTATAGTGGTTAGTACTTTGCGTTGTGGCCGCAACAACCCCGGTTCGAATCCGGGTCACGGCAGGTGCAATCCTCACACGGCAGAGAAGCTTGTTCTTTTTTTTCACACGCCATCTTCATGGCATGCACCTTTTTGAAAGAAAATAGAATACAATAATTGCTTCATCGTGTTAGTACAGGCATGATGCACACCAGCCTGCTGTGTATGAAATAATAATTACAGAAATAATCAATCTATAAACACCATAAAAATCTCCCACAAACACCAGTCGCTGTATTAACGCTTATCGAGTAGAGGCAAGACGGGACCTGTCCCAGCAGCCAACGTTGCAGTGGCTTAATTCAATCTTTGAAGGTGATTTTGAGAACGGAGGCGTTGGTGGTATAGTGGTGAGCATAGCTGCCTTCCAAGCAGTTGACCCGGGTTCGATTCCCGGCCAACGCAAGTCTTTTTTGAACTTTTTCATTTAACATTGGAATAAAGCGTAATACATTCCCCAACTAATTTGCCTTACTGGTTAATAGTCTTAAAAGCATAACTTTGAAAGTATCACTGTGAGTTATAATGATCTGTGAGGTGATATTAGTCACTACATTAAGCCCCATCAAACGAATGTGTTCATTTGGAATCATGCATTGATAATGCGTTGTCGGGAAAACTGCAAATATGTATGGAAGCGTGAGTTGAATGATTAATCACATTCTAAGGATTGATATGGTCCTGTTGTTCGTCCTGCCACATAACAATGGCGTTGCAGTTACATGCGCTGCAAAATCAAATATTTAAAATTAAACAACCATCTGATAAAACTTACTGCAGCCGGATTGTTTTAGACACACATGGGCGCATGAAAAAAATGAAACATATGTTACCAAAATAGTCATTTGCTGTATGATGTACAGCAACTGTGAAATGAATGGTTTTATAATCTGTTATGTGAGACTTCTGTTGAATTTTTAAGCATTTGATTCCCTGTGTACACAAAGATGGCAGTCCTGATTTAACGAGTGGGCAAGCAGAGCTCTCGGTGACTGATTTGTCAGTCTTTTTCAGTCACGTGATTGAGCGCCTTCCCGGCAATGCATCGTAATTAGAAAAGTGGAATGCAAGATATTGAACACGGACACATCCGGGATTTGAACCCGGGAACTCGCGCACCCGAAGCAAGAATCATACCCCTAGATTAAACAGCCAAATGCTGGCGGCGATTTGGTTCCACGAGCTTCCAAAGAAGCGTAGACCTAGATGCTCTGTATTGAGGAATTAGTGTCACCTTGCTGTGTGCCTGTTAGGGGCAGTCTGATTTGCTTTACCTGGCGGCTAGCATTTCTATGGGCATCGAGAGGTGGTCGCTATAAATGAGGAAACTTGTTAAGATAGGATTTAGTTTCGATATGCATACATAAAAAATAAACAAAACAAAACTGTGTTTCGTTGTTTTGCAAAGGGATGCACTGCAATTTGTTATATTTTATTTTATTCTTGCGAGCACGCAGCTGTTTTATATATTCATTTTAAATAGATTGGGGGAAATTGGTACTGTGTACTTTACAAATGTAATCTAGATTGTAACGAGACCATTCAAGTGCTGACGTTGTTGTCTACTTTGTATGTACCACAAAAAGAACAGATTTGCTGAACTGGTTAATTAACCTTACTATAAAAAACTGATAGATCCAAGTATTTTATATAAACTGCAATACTATAATATGTGGTAACTAGTTGAATTAACTTCACTATAAGAAACTGCTAGATTAAGAGTTTGTTTAATTGTATCATCTCTATATGTACCTACTAGACAATTGTTAGATGGTGAAGTGAAAGTGGAATTGTCATATTGTTTACATTGTTGTTAATGTGCTTGAGATTTTGAAAACAATTATTAATTAAAACTTGTAAAGATTATTTTTGGAGTATGATTGCTTGATTTCTCCTGGATAAAAGAGTTTGTGCGGGAACCAACCACTCGAGGTCCTTGTCCTCAATAAACACACGGTGGCGTAGTGAAAATAACATAAATTTCGCTATCTGTATATAAAGACCTGCTACACTTCAATACTACTGCCGCTACTCGGACACCACACACGGAATCATTGTAAACACACCGCCATAGCACAGGCTGCCGACCAGCCATACCGCCGCCGTCACGAGAGCCTCCCGTTCCCTTACATCCTGCTTCCTATTCCGCTCCCCCTTGTCTTTAAAACCAGCCTTTGAAATGAGCCAGGTAAAGGGGAATCATCCTCTGATTGGCGCAGGGAAAGAAACGAAAGATTCTAAAAATGAAAGTAGCCTAATTAAAACAATAAAACAAAACACATAGCAGCGACCTGCTGCAATTGTTCTGCCGTGTGTGTAGCACGGAGTGCCCAGCTGACAAAACAAACACGAGCTTCTCGGCAGTTCGCCGTGATCGTATAGTGGTTAGTACTTTGCGTTGTGGCCGCAACAACCCCGGTTCGAATCCGGGTCACGGCAGGTGCAATCCTCACACGGCAGAGAAGCTTGTTCTTTTTTTTCACACGCCATCTTCATGGCATGCACCTTTTTGAAAGAAAATAGAATACAATAATTGCTTCATCGTGTTAGTACAGGCATGATGCACACCAGCCTGCTGTGTATGAAATAATAATTACAGAAATAATCAATCTATAAACACCATAAAAATCTCCCACAAACACCAGTCGCTGTATTAACGCTTATCGAGTAGAGGCAAGACGGGACCTGTCCCAGCAGCCAACGTTGCAGTGGCTTAATTCAATCTTTGAAGGTGATTCTGAGAACGGAGGCGTTGGTGGTATAGTGGTGAGCATAGCTGCCTTCCAAGCAGTTGACCCGGGTTCGATTCCCGGCCAACGCAAGTCTTTTTTGAACTTTTTCATTTAACATTGGAATAAAGCGTAATACATTCCCCAACTAATTTGCCTTACTGGTTAATAGTCTTAAAAGCATAACTTTGAAAGTATCACTGTGAGTTATAATGATCTGTGAGGTGATATTAGTCACTACATTAAGCCCCATCAAACGAATGTGTTCATTTGGAATCATGCATTGATAATGCGTTGTCGGGAAAACTGCAAATATGTATGGAAGCGTGAGTTGAATGATTAATCACATTCTAAGGATTGATATGGTCCTGTTGTTCGTCCTGCCACATAACAATGGCGTTGCAGTTACATGCGCTGCAAAATCAAATATTTAAAATTAAACAACCATCTGATAAAACTTACTGCAGCCGGATTGTTTTAGACACACATGGGCGCATGAAAAAAATCAAACATATGTTACCAAAATAGTCATTGATGTATGATGTACAGCAACTGTGAAATGAATGGTTTTATAATCTGTTTTGTGAGACTTCTGTTGAATTTTTAAGCATTTGATTCCCTGTGTACACAAAGATGGCAGTCCTGATTTAACGAGTGGGCAAGCAGAGCTCTCGGTGACTGATTTTTCAGTCTTTTTCAGTCACGTGATTGAGCGCCTTCCCGACAATGCATCGTAATTAGAAAAGTGTAATGCAAGATATTGAACACGGACACATCCGGGATTTGAACCCGGGAACTCGCGCACCCGAAGCAAGAATCATACCCCTAGATTAAACAGCCAAATGCTGGCGGCGATTTGGTTCCACGAGCTTCCAAAGAAGCGTAGACCTAGATGCTCTGTATTGAGGAATTTGTGTCACCTTGCTGTGTGCCTGTTAGGGGCAGTCTGATTTGCTTTACCTGGCGGCTAGCATTTCTATGGGCATCGAGAGGTGGTCGCTATAAATGAGGAAACTTGTTAAGATAGGATTTAGTTTCGATATGCATACATAAAAAATAAACAAAACAAAACTGTGTTTCGTTGTTTTGCAAAGGGATGCACTGCAATTTGTTATATTTTATTTTATTCTTGCGAGCACGCAGCTGTTTTATATATTCATTTTAAATAGATTGGGGGAAATTGGTACTGTGTACTTTACAAATGTAATCTAGATTGTAACGAGACCATTCAAGTGCTGACGTTGTTGTCTACTTTGTATGTACCACAAAAAGAACAGATTTGCTGAACTGGTTAATTAACCTTACTGTTAAAAAACTGATAGATCCAAGTATTTTATATAAACTGCAATACTATAATATGTGGTAACTAGTTGAATTAACTTCACTATAAGAAACTGCTAGATTAAGAGTTTGTTTAATTGTATCATCTCTATATGTATCTAGTAGACAATTGTTAGATGGTGAAGTGAAAGTGGAATTGTCATATTGTTTACATTGTTGTTAATGTGCTTGAGATTTTGAAAACAATTATTAATTAAAACTTGTAAAGATTATTTTTGGAGTATGATTGCTTGATTTCTCCTGGATAAAGGAGTTTGTGCGGGAACCAACCGCTCGAGGTCCTTGTCCTCAATAAACACACGGTGGCGTAGTGAAAATAACATAAATTTCGCTATCTGTATATAAAGACCTGCTACACTTCAATACTACTGCCGCTACTCGGACACCACACACGGAATCATTGTAAACACACCGCCATAGCACAGGCTGCCGACCAGCCATACCGCCGCCGTCACGAGAGCCTCCCGTTCCCTTACATCCTGCTTCCTATTCCGCTCCCCCTTGTCTTTAAAACCAGCCTTTGAAATGAGCCAGGTAAAGGGGAATCATCCTCTGATTGGCGCAGGGAAAGAAACGAAAGATTCTAAAAATGAAAGTAGCCTAATTAAAACAATAAAACAAAACACATAGCAGCGACCTGCTGCAATTGTTCTGCCGTGTGTGTAGCACGGAGTGCCCAGCTGACAAAACAAACACGAGCTTCTCGGCAGTTCGCCGTGATCGTATAGTGGTTAGTACTTTGCGTTGTGGCCGCAACAACCCCGGTTCGAATCCGGGTCACGGCAGGTGCAATCCTCACACGGCAGAGAAGCTTGTTCTTTTTTTTCACACGCCATCTTCATGGCATGCACCTTTTTGAAAGAAAATAGAATACAATAATTGCTTCATCGTGTTAGTACAGGCATGATGCACACCAGCCTGCTGTGTATGAAATAATAATTACAGAAATAATCAATCTATAAACACCATAAAAATCTCCCACAAACACCAGTCGCTGTATTAACGCTTATCGAGTAGAGGCAAGACGGGACCTGTCCCAGCAGCCAACGTTGCAGTGGCTTAATTCAATCTTTGAAGGTGATTTTGAGAACGGAGGCGTTGGTGGTATAGTGGTGAGCATAGCTGCCTTCCAAGCAGTTGACCCGGGTTCGATTCCCGGCCAACGCAAGTCTTTTTTGAACTTTTTCATTTAACATTGGAATAAAGCGTAATACATTCCCCAACTAATTTGCCTTACTGGTTAATAGTCTTAAAAGCATAACTTTGAAAGTATCACTGTGAGTTATAATGATCTGTGAGGTGATATTAGTCACTACATTAAGCCCCATCAAACGAATGTGTTCATTTGGAATCATGCATTGCTAATGCGTTGTCGGGAAAACTGCAAATATGTATGGAAGCGTGAGTTGAATGATTAATCACATTCTAAGGATTGCTATGGTCCTGTTGTTCGTCCTGCCACATAACAATGGCGTTGCAGTTACATGCGCTGCAAAATCAAATATTTAAAATTAAACAACCATCTGATAAAACTTACTGCAGCCGGATTGTTTTAGACACACATGGGCGCATGAAAAAAATGAAACATATGTTACCAAAATAGTCATTTGCTGTATGATGTACAGCAACTGTGAAATGAATGGTTTTATAATCTGTTATGTGAGACTTCTGTTGAATTTTTAAGCATTTGATTCCCTGTGTACACAAAGATGGCAGTCCTGATTTAACGAGTGGGCAAGCAGAGCTCTCGGTGACTGATTTGTCAGTCTTTTTCAGTCACGTGATTGAGCGCCTTCCCGGCAATGCATCGTAATTAGAAAAGTGGAATGCAAGATATTGAACACGGACACATCCGGGATTTGAACCCGGGAACTCGCGCACCCGAAGCAAGAATCATACCCCTAGATTAAACAGCCAAATGCTGGCGGCGATTTGGTTCCACGAGCTTCCAAAGAAGCGTAGACCTAGATGCTCTGTATTGAGGAATTAGTGTCACCTTGCTGTGTGCCTGTTAGGGGCAGTCTGATTTGCTTTACCTGGCGGCTAGCATTTCTATGGGCATCAAGAGGTGGTCGCTATAAATGAGGAAACTTGTTAAGATAGGATTTAGTTTCGATATGCATACATAAAAAATAAACAAAACAAAACTGTGTTTCGTTGTTTTGCAAAGGGATGCACTGCAATTTGTTATATTTTATTTTATTCTTGCGAGCACGCAGCTGTTTTATATATTCATTTTAAATAGATTGGGGGAAATTGGTACTGTGTACTTTACAAATGTAATCTAGATTGTAACGAGACCATTCAAGTGCTGACGTTGTTGTCTACTTTGTATGTACCACAAAAAGAACAGATTTGCTGAACTGGTTAATTAACCTTACTATAAAAAACTGATAGATCCAAGTATTTTATATAAACTGCAATACTATAATATGTGGTAACTAGTTGAATTAACTTCACTATAAGAAACTGCTAGATTAAGAGTTTGTTTAATTGTATCATCTCTATATGTACCTACTAGACAATTGTTAGATGGTGAAGTGAAAGTGGAATTGTCATATTGTTTACATTGTTGTTAATGTGCTTGAGATTTTGAAAACAATTATTAATTAAAACTTGTAAAGATTATTTTTGGAGTATGATTGCTTGATTTCTCCTGGATAAAAGAGTTTGTGCGGGAACCAACCACTCGAGGTCCTTGTCCTCAATAAACACACGGTGGCGTAGTGAAAATAACATAAATTTCGCTATCTGTATATAAAGACCTGCTACACTTCAATACTACTGCCGCTACTCGGACACCACACACGGAATCATTGTAAACACACCGCCATAGCACAGGCTGCCGACCAGCCATACCGCCGCCGTCACGAGAGCCTCCCGTTCCCTTACATCCTGCTTCCTATTCCGCTCCCCCTTGTCTTTAAAACCAGCCTTTGAAATGAGCCAGGTAAAGGGGAATCATCCTCTGATTGGCGCAGGGAAAGAAACGAAAGATTCTAAAAATGAAAGTAGCCTAATTAAAACAATAAAACAAAACACATAGCAGCGACCTGCTGCAATTGTTCTGCCGTGTGTGTAGCACGGAGTGCCCAGCTGACAAAACAAACACGAGCTTCTCGGCAGTTCGCCGTGATCGTATAGTGGTTAGTACTTTGCGTTGTGGCCGCAACAACCCCGGTTCGAATCCGGGTCACGGCAGGTGCAATCCTCACACGGCAGAGAAGCTTGTTCTTTTTTTTCACACGCCATCTTCATGGCATGCACCTTTTTGAAAGAAAATAGAATACAATAATTGCTTCATCGTGTTAGTACAGGCATGATGCACACCAGCCTGCTGTGTATGAAATAATAATTACAGAAATAATCAATCTATAAACACCATAAAAATCTCCCACAAACACCAGTCGCTGTATTAACGCTTATCGAGTAGAGGCAAGACGGGACCTGTCCCAGCAGCCAACGTTGCAGTGGCTTAATTCAATCTTTGAAGGTGATTCTGAGAACGGAGGCGTTGGTGGTATAGTGGTGAGCATAGCTGCCTTCCAAGCAGTTGACCCGGGTTCGATTCCCGGCCAACGCAAGTCTTTTTTGAACTTTTTCATTTAACATTGGAATAAAGCGTAATACATTCCCCAACTAATTTGCCTTACTGGTTAATAGTCTTAAAAGCATAACTTTGAAAGTATCACTGTGAGTTATAATGATCTGTGAGGTGATATTAGTCACTACATTAAGCCCCATCAAACGAATGTGTTCATTTGGAATCATGCATTGATAATGCGTTGTCGGGAAAACTGCAAATATGTATGGAAGCGTGAGTTGAATGATTAATCACATTCTAAGGATTGATATGGTCCTGTTGTTCGTCCTGCCACATAACAATGGCGTTGCAGTTACATGCGCTGCAAAATCAAATATTTAAAATTAAACAACCATCTGATAAAACTTACTGCAGCCGGATTGTTTTAGACACACATGGGCGCATGAAAAAAATCAAACATATGTTACCAAAATAGTCATTGATGTATGATGTACAGCAACTGTGAAATGAATGGTTTTATAATCTGTTTTGTGAGACTTCTGTTGAATTTTTAAGCATTTGATTCCCTGTGTACACAAAGATGGCAGTCCTGATTTAACGAGTGGGCAAGCAGAGCTCTCGGTGACTGATTTTTCAGTCTTTTTCAGTCACGTGATTGAGCGCCTTCCCGACAATGCATCGTAATTAGAAAAGTGTAATGCAAGATATTGAACACGGACACATCCGGGATTTGAACCCGGGAACTCGCGCACCCGAAGCAAGAATCATACCCCTAGATTAAACAGCCAAATGCTGGCGGCGATTTGGTTCCACGAGCTTCCAAAGAAGCGTAGACCTAGATGCTCTGTATTGAGGAATTAGTGTCACCTTGCTGTGTGCCTGTTAGGGGCAGTCTGATTTGCTTTACCTGGCGGCTAGCATTTCTATGGGCATCGAGAGGTGGTCGCTATAAATGAGGAAACTTGTTAAGATAGGATTTAGTTTCGATATGCATACATAAAAAATAAACAAAACAAAACTGTGTTTCGTTGTTTTGCAAAGGGATGCACTGCAATTTGTTATATTTTATTTTATTCTTGCGAGCACGCAGCTGTTTTATATATTCATTTTAAATAGATTGGGGGAAATTGGTACTGTGTACTTTACAAATGTAATCTAGATTGTAACGAGACCATTCAAGTGCTGACGTTGTTGTCTACTTTGTATGTACCACAAAAAGAACAGATTTGCTGAACTGGTTAATTAACCTTACTGTTAAAAAACTGATAGATCCAAGTATTTTATATAAACTGCAATACTATAATATGTGGTAACTAGTTGAATTAACTTCACTATAAGAAACTGCTAGATTAAGAGTTTGTTTAATTGTATCATCTCTATATGTATCTAGTAGACAATTGTTAGATGGTGAAGTGAAAGTGGAATTGTCATATTGTTTACATTGTTGTTAATGTGCTTGAGATTTTGAAAACAATTATTAATTAAAACTTGTAAAGATTATTTTTGGAGTATGATTGCTTGATTTCTCCTGGATAAAGGAGTTTGTGCGGGAACCAACCGCTCGAGGTCCTTGTCCTCAATAAACACACGGTGGCGTAGTGAAAATAACATAAATTTCGCTATCTGTATATAAAGACCTGCTACACTTCAATACTACTGCCGCTACTCGGACACCACACACGGAATCATTGTAAACACACCGCCATAGCACAGGCTGCCGACCAGCCATACCGCCGCCGTCACGAGAGCCTCCCGTTCCCTTACATCCTGCTTCCTATTCCGCTCCCCCTTGTCTTTAAAACCAGCCTTTGAAATGAGCCAGGTAAAGGGGAATCATCCTCTGATTGGCGCAGGGAAAGAAACGAAAGATTCTAAAAATGAAAGTAGCCTAATTAAAACAATAAAACAAAACACATAGCAGCGACCTGCTGCAATTGTTCTGCCGTGTGTGTAGCACGGAGTGCCCAGCTGACAAAACAAACACGAGCTTCTCGGCAGTTCGCCGTGATCGTATAGTGGTTAGTACTTTGCGTTGTGGCCGCAACAACCCCGGTTCGAATCCGGGTCACGGCAGGTGCAATCCTCACACGGCAGAGAAGCTTGTTCTTTTTTTTCACACGCCATCTTCATGGCATGCACCTTTTTGAAAGAAAATAGAATACAATAATTGCTTCATCGTGTTAGTACAGGCATGATGCACACCAGCCTGCTGTGTATGAAATAATAATTACAGAAATAATCAATCTATAAACACCATAAAAATCTCCCACAAACACCAGTCGCTGTATTAACGCTTATCGAGTAGAGGCAAGACGGGACCTGTCCCAGCAGCCAACGTTGCAGTGGCTTAATTCAATCTTTGAAGGTGATTTTGAGAACGGAGGCGTTGGTGGTATAGTGGTGAGCATAGCTGCCTTCCAAGCAGTTGACCCGGGTTCGATTCCCGGCCAACGCAAGTCTTTTTTGAACTTTTTCATTTAACATTGGAATAAAGCGTAATACATTCCCCAACTAATTTGCCTTACTGGTTAATAGTCTTAAAAGCATAACTTTGAAAGTATCACTGTGAGTTATAATGATCTGTGAGGTGATATTAGTCACTACATTAAGCCCCATCAAACGAATGTGTTCATTTGGAATCATGCATTGATAATGCGTTGTCGGGAAAACTGCAAATATGTATGGAAGCGTGAGTTGAATGATTAATCACATTCTAAGGATTGATATGGTCCTGTTGTTCGTCCTGCCACATAACAATGGCGTTGCAGTTACATGCGCTGCAAAATCAAATATTTAAAATTAAACAACCATCTGATAAAACTTACTGCAGCCGGATTGTTTTAGACACACATGGGCGCATGAAAAAAATGAAACATATGTTACCAAAATAGTCATTTGCTGTATGATGTACAGCAACTGTGAAATGAATGGTTTTATAATCTGTTATGTGAGACTTCTGTTGAATTTTTAAGCATTTGATTCCCTGTGTACACAAAGATGGCAGTCCTGATTTAACGAGTGGGCAAGCAGAGCTCTCGGTGACTGATTTGTCAGTCTTTTTCAGTCACGTCATTGAGCGCCTTCCCGGCAATGCATCGTAATTAGAAAAGTGGAATGCAAGATATTGAACACGGACACATCCGGGATTTGAACCCGGGAACTCGCGCACCCGAAGCAAGAATCATACCCCTAGATTAAACAGCCAAATGCTGGCGGCGATTTGGTTCCACGAGCTTCCAAAGAAGCGTAGACCTAGATGCTCTGTATTGAGGAATTTGTGTCACCTTGCTGTGTGCCTGTTAGGGGCAGTCTGATTTGCTTTACCTGGCGGCTAGCATTTCTATGGGCATCGAGAGGTGGTCGCTATAAATGAGGAAACTTGTTAAGATAGGATTTAGTTTCGATATGCATACATAAAAAATAAACAAAACAAAACTGTGTTTCGTTGTTTTGCAAAGGGATGCACTGCAATTTGTTATATTTTATTTTATTCTTGCGAGCACGCAGCTGTTTTATATATTCATTTTAAATAGATTGGGGGAAATTGGTACTGTGTACTTTACAAATGTAATCTAGATTGTAACGAGACCATTCAAGTGCTGACGTTGTTGTCTACTTTGTATGTACCACAAAAAGAACAGATTTGCTGAACTGGTTAATTAACCTTACTATAAAAAACTGATAGATCCAAGTATTTTATATAAACTGCAATACTATAATATGTGGTAACTAGTTGAATTAACTTCACTATAAGAAACTGCTAGATTAAGAGTTTGTTTAATTGTATCATCTCTATATGTACCTACTAGACAATTGTTAGATGGTGAAGTGAAAGTGGAATTGTCATATTGTTTACATTGTTGTTAATGTGCTTGAGATTTTGAAAACAATTATTAATTAAAACTTGTAAAGATTATTTTTGGAGTATGATTGCTTGATTTCTCCTGGATAAAAGAGTTTGTGCGGGAACCAACCACTCGAGGTCCTTGTCCTCAATAAACACACGGTGGCGTAGTGAAAATAACATAAATTTCGCTATCTGTATATAAAGACCTGCTACACTTCAATACTACTGCCGCTACTCGGACACCACACACGGAATCATTGTAAACACACCGCCATAGCACAGGCTGCCGACCAGCCATACCGCCGCCGTCACGAGAGCCTCCCGTTCCCTTACATCCTGCTTCCTATTCCGCTCCCCCTTGTCTTTTAAACCAGCCTTTGAAATGAGCCAGGTAAAGGGGAATCATCCTCTGATTGGCGCAGGGAAAGAAACGAAAGATTCTAAAAATGAAAGTAGCCTAATTAAAACAATAAAACAAAACACATAGCAGCGACCTGCTGCAATTGTTCTGCCGTGTGTGTAGCACGGAGTGCCCAGCTGACAAAACAAACACGAGCTTCTCGGCAGTTCGCCGTGATCGTATAGTGGTTAGTACTTTGCGTTGTGGCCGCAACAACCCCGGTTCGAATCCGGGTCACGGCAGGTGCAATCCTCACACGGCAGAGAAGCTTGTTCTTTTTTTTCACACGCCATCTTCATGGCATGCACCTTTTTGAAAGAAAATAGAATACAATAATTGCTTCATCGTGTTAGTACAGGCATGATGCACACCAGCCTGCTGTGTATGAAATAATAATTACAGAAATAATCAATCTATAAACACCATAAAAATCTCCCACAAACACCAGTCGCTGTATTAACGCTTATCGAGTAGAGGCAAGACGGGACCTGTCCCAGCAGCCAACGTTGCAGTGGCTTAATTCAATCTTTGAAGGTGATTTTGAGAACGGAGGAGTTGGTGGTATAGTGGTGAGCATAGCTGCCTTCCAAGCAGTTGACCCGGGTTCGATTCCCGGCCAACGCAAGTCTTTTTTGAACTTTTTCATTTAACATTGGAATAAAGCGTAATACATTCCCCAACTAATTTGCCTTACTGGTTAATAGTCTTAAAAGCATAACTTTGAAAGTATCACTGTGAGTTATAATGATCTGTGAGGTGATATTAGTCACTACATTAAGCCCCATCAAACGAATGTGTTCATTTGGAATCATGCATTGATAATGCGTTGTCGGGAAAACTGCAAATATGTATGGAAGCGTGAGTTGAATGATTAATCACATTCTAAGGATTGATATGGTCCTGTTGTTCGTCCTGCCACATAACAATGGCGTTGCAGTTACATGCGCTGCAAAATCAAATATTTAAAATTAAACAACCATCTGATAAAACTTACTGCAGCCGGATTGTTTTAGACACACATGGGCGCATGAAAAAAATGAAACATATGTTACCAAAATAGTCATTTGCTGTATGATGTACAGCAACTGTGAAATGAATGGTTTTATAATCTGTTATGTGAGACTTCTGTTGAATTTTTAAGCATTTGATTCCCTGTGTACACAAAGATGGAAGTCCTGATTTAACGAGTGGGCAAGCAGAGCTCTCGGTGACTGATTTTTCAGTCTTTTTCAGTCACGTCATTGAGCGCCTTCCCGGCAATGCATCGTAATTAGAAAAGTGGAATGCAAGATATTGAACACGGACACATCCGGGATTTGAACCCGGGAACTCGCGCACCCGAAGCAAGAATCATACCCCTAGATTAAACAGCCAAATGCTGGCGGCGATTTGGTTCCACGAGCTTCCAAAGAAGCGTAGACCTAGATGCTCTGTATTGAGGAATTTATGTCACCTTGCTGTGTGCCTGTTAGGGGCAGTCTGATTTGCTTTACCTGGCGGCTAGCATTTCTATGGGCATCGAGAGGTGGTCGCTATAAATGAGGAAACTTGTTAAGATAGGATTTAGTTTCGATATGCATACATAAAAAATAAACAAAACAAAACTGTGTTTCGTTGTTTTGCAAAGGGATGCACTGCAATTTGTTATATTTTATTTTATTCTTGCGAGCACGCAGCTGTTTTATATATTCATTTTAAATAGATTGGGGGAAATTGGTACTGTGTACTTTAAAATGTAATCTAGATTGTAACGAGACCATTCAAGTGCTGACGTTGTTGTCTACTTTGTATGTACCACAAAAAGAACAGATTTGCTGAACTGGTTAATTAACCTTACTATAAAAAACTGATAGATCCAAGTATTTTATATAAACTGCAATACTATAATATGTGGTAACTAGTTGAATTAACTTCACTATAAGAAACTGCTAGATTAAGAGTTTGTTTAATTGTATCATCTCTATATGTACCTACTAGACAATTGTTAGATGGTGAAGTGAAAGTGGAATTGTCATATTGTTTACATTGTTGTTAATGTGCTTGAGATTTTGAAAACAATTATTAATTAAAACTTGTAAAGATTATTTTTGGAGTATGATTGCTTGATTTCTCCTGGATAAAAGAGTTTGTGCGGGAACCAACCACTCGAGGTCCTTGTCCTCAATAAACACACGGTGGCGTAGTGAAAATAACATAAATTTCGCTATCTGTATGTAAAGACCTGCTACACTTCAATACTACTGCCGCTACTCGGACACCACACACGGAATCATTGTAAACACACCGCCATAGCACAGGCTGCCGACCAGCCATACCGCCGCCGTCACGAGAGCCTCCCGTTCCCTTACATCCTGCTTCCTATTCCGCTCCCCCTTGTCTTTTAAACCAGCCTTTGAAATGAGCCAGGTAAAGGGGAATCATCCTCTGATTGGCGCAGGGAAAGAAACGAAAGATTCTAAAAATGAAAGTAGCCTAATTAAAACAATAAAACAAAACACATAGCAGCGACCTGCTGCAATTGTTCTGCCGTGTGTGTAGCACGGAGTGCCCAGCTGACAAAACAAACACGAGCTTCTCGGTAGTTCGCCGTGATCGTATAGTGGTTAGTACTTTGCGTTGTGGCCGCAACAACCCCGGTTCGAATCCGGGTCACGGCAGGTGCAATCCTCACACGGCAGAGAAGCTTGTTCTTTTTTTTCACACGCCATCTTCATGGCATGCACCTTTTTGAAAGAAAATAGAATACAATAATTGCTTCATCGTGTTAGTACAGGCATGATGCACACCAGCCTGCTGTGTATGAAATAATAATTACAGAAATAATCAATCTATAAACACCATAAAAATCTCCCACAAACACCAGTCGCTGTATTAACGCTTATCGAGTAGAGGCAAGACGGGACCTGTCCCAGCAGCCAACGTTACAGTGGCTTAATTCAATCTTTGAAGGTGATTTTGAGAACGGAGGCGTTGGTGGTATAGTGGTGAGCATAGCTGCCTTCCAAGCAGTTGACCCGGGTTCGATTCCCGGCCAACGCAAGTCTTTTTTGAACTTTTTCATTTAACATTGGAATAAAGCGTAATACATTCCCCAACTAATTTGCCTTACTGGTTAATAGTCTTAAAAGCATAACTTTGAAAGTATCACTGTGAGTTATAATGATCTGTGAGGTGATATTAGTCACTACATTAAGCCCCATCAAACGAATGTGTTCATTTGGAATCATGCATTGATAATGCGTTGTCGGGAAAACTGCAAATATGTATGGAAGCGTGAGTTGAATGATTAATCACATTCTAAGGATTGATATGGTCCTGTTGTTCGTCCTGCCACATAACAATGGCGTTGCAGTTACATGCGCTGCAAAATCAAATATTTAAAATTAAACAACCATCTGATAAAACTTACTGCAGCCGGATTGTTTTAGACACACATGGGCGCATGAAAAAAATGAAACATATGTTACCAAAATAGTCATTTGCTGTATGATGTACAGCAACTGTGAAATGAATGGTTTTATAATCTGTTATGTGAGACTTCTGTTGAATTTTTAAGCATTTGATTCCCTGTGTACACAAAGATGGCAGTCCTGATTTAACGAGTGGGCAAGCAGAGCTCTCGGTGACTGATTTTTCAGTCTTTTTCAGTCACGTCATTGAGCGCCTTCCCGGCAATGCATCGTAATTAGAAAAGTGGAATGCAAGATATTGAACACGGACACATCCGGGATTTGAACCCGGGAACTCGCGCACCCGAAGCAAGAATCATACCCCTAGATTAAACAGCCAAATGCTGGCGGCGATTTGGTTCCACGAGCTTCCAAAGAAGCGTAGACCTAGATGCTCTGTATTGAGGAATTTGTGTCACCTTGCTGTGTGCCTGTTAGGGGCAGTCTGATTTGCTTTACCTGGCGGCTAGCATTTCTATGGGCATCGAGAGGTGGTCGCTATAAATGAGGAAACTTGTTAAGATAGGATTTAGTTTCGATATGCATACATAAAAAATAAACAAAACAAAACTGTGTTTCGTTGTTTTGCAAAGGGATGCACTGCAATTTGTTATATTTTATTTTATTCTTGCGAGCACGCAGCTGTTTTATATATTCATTTTAAATAGATTGGGGGAAATTGGTACTGTGTACTTTACAAATGTAATCTAGATTGTAACGAGACCATTCAAGTGCTGACGTTGTTGTCTACTTTGTATGTACCACAAAAAGAACAGATTTGCTGAACTGGTTAATTAACCTTACTATAAAAAACTGATAGATCCAAGTATTTTATATAAACTGCAATACTATAATATGTGGTAACTAGTTGAATTAACTTCACTATAAGAAACTGCTAGATTAAGAGTTTGTTTAATTGTATCATCTCTATATGTATCTACTAGACAATTGTTAGATGGTGAAGTGAAAGTGGAATTGTCATATTGTTTACATTGTTGTTAATGTGCTTGAGATTTTGAAAACAATTATTAATTAAAACTTGTAAAGATTATTTTTGGAGTATGATTGCTTGATTTCTCCTGGATAAAAGAGTTTGTGCGGGAACCAACCACTCGAGGTCCTTGTCCTCAATAAACACACGGTGGCGTAGTGAAAATAACATAAATTTCGCTATCTGTATATAAAGACCTGCTACACTTCAATACTACTGCCGCTACTCGGACACCACACACGGAATCATTGTAAACACACCGCCATAGCACAGGCTGCCGACCAGCCATACCGCCGCCGTCACGAGAGCCTCCCGTTCCCTTACATCCTGCTTCCTATTCCGCTCCCCCTTGTCTTTAAAACCAGCCTTTGAAATGAGCCAGGTAAAGGGGAATCATCCTCTGATTGGCGCAGGGAAAGAAACGAAAGATTCTAAAAATGAAAGTAGCCTAATTAAAACAATAAAACAAAACACATAGCAGCGACCTGCTGCAATTGTTCTGCCGTGTGTGTAGCACGGAGTGCCCAGCTGACAAAACAAACACGAGCTTCTCGGTAGTTCGCCGTGATCGTATAGTGGTTAGTACTTTGCGTTGTGGCCGCAACAACCCCGGTTCGAATCCGGGTCACGGCAGGTGCAATCCTCACACGGCAGAGAAGCTTGTTCTTTTTTTTCACACGCCATCTTCATGGCATGCACCTTTTTGAAAGAAAATAGAATACAATAATTGCTTCATCGTGTTAGTACAGGCATGATGCACACCAGCCTGCTGTGTATTAAATAATAATTACAGAAATAATCAATCTATAAACACCATAAAAATCTCCCACAAACACCAGTCGCTGTATTAACGCTTATCGAGTAGAGGCAAGACGGGACCTGTCCCAGCAGCCAACGTTACAGTGGCTTAATTCAATCTTTGAAGGTGATTTTGAGAACGGAGGCGTTGGTGGTATAGTGGTGAGCATAGCTGCCTTCCAAGCAGTTGACCCGGGTTCGATTCCCGGCCAACGCAAGTCTTTTTTGAACTTTTTCATTTAACATTGGAATAAAGCGTAATACATTCCCCAACTAATTTGCCTTACTGGTTAATAGTCTTAAAAGCATAACTTTGAAAGTATCACTGTGAGTTATAATGATCTGTGAGGTGATATTAGTCACTACATTAAGCCCCATCAAACGAATGTGTTCATTTGGAATCATGCATTGATAATGCGTTGTCGGGAAAACTGCAAATATGTATGGAAGCGTGAGTTGAATGATTAATCACATTCTAAGGATTGATATGGTCCTGTTGTTCGTCCTGCCACATAACAATGGCGTTGCAGTTACATGCGCTGCAAAATCAAATATTTAAAATTAAACAACCATCTGATAAAACTTACTGCAGCCGGATTGTTTTAGACACACATGGGCGCATGAAAAAAATGAAACATATGTTACCAAAATAGTCATTTGCTGTATGATGTACAGCAACTGTGAAATGAATGGTTTTATAATCTGTTATGTGAGACTTCTGTTGAATTTTTAAGCATTTGATTCCCTGTGTACACAAAGATGGCAGTCCTGATTTAACGAGTGGGCAAGCAGAGCTCTCGGTGACTGATTTTTCAGTCTTTTTCAGTCACGTCATTGAGCGCCTTCCCGGCAATGCATCGTAATTAGAAAAGTGGAATGCAAGATATTGAACACGGACACATCCGGGATTTGAACCCGGGAACTCGCGCACCCGAAGCAAGAATCATACCCCTAGATTAAACAGCCAAATGCTGGCGGCGATTTGGTTCCACGAGCTTCCAAAGAAGCGTAGACCTAGATGCTCTGTATTGAGGAATTTGTGTCACCTTGCTGTGTGCCTGTTAGGGGCAGTCTGATTTGCTTTACCTGGCGGCTAGCATTTCTATGGGCATCGAGAGGTGGTCGCTATAAATGAGGAAACTTGTTAAGATAGGATTTAGTTTCGATATGCATACATAAAAAATAAACAAAACAAAACTGTGTTTCGTTGTTTTGCAAAGGGATGCACTGCAATTTGTTATATTTTATTTTATTCTTGCGAGCACGCAGCTGTTTTATATATTCATTTTAAATAGATTGGGGGAAATTGGTACTGTGTACTTTACAAATGTAATCTAGATTGTAACGAGACCATTCAAGTGCTGACGTTGTTGTCTACTTTGTATGTACCACAAAAAGAACAGATTTGCTGAACTGGTTAATTAACCTTACTATAAAAAACTGATAGATCCAAGTATTTTATATAAACTGCAATACTATAATATGTGGTAACTAGTTGAATTAACTTCACTATAAGAAACTGCTAGATTAAGAGTTTGTTTAATTGTATCATCTCTATATGTATCTACTAGACAATTGTTAGATGGTGAAGTGAAAGTGGAATTGTCATATTGTTTACATTGTTGTTAATGTGCTTGAGATTTTGAAAACAATTATTAATTAAAACTTGTAAAGATTATTTTTGGAGTATGATTGCTTGATTTCTCCTGGATAAAAGAGTTTGTGCGGGAACCAACCACTCGAGGTCCTTGTCCTCAATAAACACACGGTGGCGTAGTGAAAATAACATAAATTTCGCTATCTGTATATAAAGACCTGCTACACTTCAATACTACTGCCGCTACTCGGACACCACACACGGAATCATTGTAAACACACCGCCATAGCACAGGCTGCCGACCAGCCATACCGCCGCCGTCACGAGAGCCTCCCGTTCCCTTACATCCTGCTTCCTATTCCGCTCCCCCTTGTCTTTAAAACCAGCCTTTGAAATGAGCCAGGTAAAGGGGAATCATCCTCTGATTGGCGCAGGGAAAGAAACGAAAGATTCTAAAAATGAAAGTAGCCTAATTAAAACAATAAAACAAAACACATAGCAGCGACCTGCTGCAATTGTTCTGCCGTGTGTGTAGCACGGAGTGCCCAGCTGACAAAACAAACACGAGCTTCTCGGTAGTTCGCCGTGATCGTATAGTGGTTAGTACTTTGCGTTGTGGCCGCAACAACCCCGGTTCGAATCCGGGTCACGGCAGGTGCAATCCTCACACGGCAGAGAAGCTTGTTCTTTTTTTTCACACGCCATCTTCATGGCATGCACCTTTTTGAAAGAAAATAGAATACAATAATTGCTTCATCGTGTTAGTACAGGCATGATGCACACCAGCCTGCTGTGTATTAAATAATAATTACAGAAATAATCAATCTATAAACACCATAAAAATCTCCCACAAACACCAGTCGCTGTATTAACGCTTATCGAGTAGAGGCAAGACGGGACCTGTCCCAGCAGCCAACGTTACAGTGGCTTAATTCAATCTTTGAAGGTGATTTTGAGAACGGAGGCGTTGGTGGTATAGTGGTGAGCATAGCTGCCTTCCAAGCAGTTGACCCGGGTTCGATTCCCGGCCAACGCAAGTCTTTTTTGAACTTTTTCATTTAACATTGGAATAAAGCGTAATACATTCCCCAACTAATTTGCCTTACTGGTTAATAGTCTTAAAAGCATAACTTTGAAAGTATCACTGTGAGTTATAATGATCTGTGAGGTGATATTAGTCACTACATTAAGCCCCATCAAACGAATGTGTTCATTTGGAATCATGCATTGATAATGCGTTGTCGGGAAAACTGCAAATATGTATGGAAGCGTGAGTTGAATGATTAATCACATTCTAAGGATTGATATGGTCCTGTTGTTCGTCCTGCCACATAACAATGGCGTTGCAGTTACATGCGCTGCAAAATCAAATATTTAAAATTAAACAACCATCTGATAAAACTTACTGCAGCCGGATTGTTTTAGACACACATGGGCGCATGAAAAAAATGAAACATATGTTACCAAAATAGTCATTTGCTGTATGATGTACAGCAACTGTGAAATGAATGGTTTTATAATCTGTTATGTGAGACTTCTGTTGAATTTTTAAGCATTTGATTCCCTGTGTACACAAAGATGGCAGTCCTGATTTAACGAGTGGGCAAGCAGAGCTCTCGGTGACTGATTTTTCAGTCTTTTTCAGTCACGTCATTGAGCGCCTTCCCGGCAATGCATCGTAATTAGAAAAGTGGAATGCAAGATATTGAACACGGACACATCCGGGATTTGAACCCGGGAACTCGCGCACCCGAAGCAAGAATCATACCCCTAGATTAAACAGCCAAATGCTGGCGGCGATTTGGTTCCACGAGCTTCCAAAGAAGCGTAGACCTAGATGCTCTGTATTGAGGAATTAGTGTCACCTTGCTGTGTGCCTGTTAGGGGCAGTCTGATTTGCTTTACCTGGCGGCTAGCATTTCTATGGGCATCGAGAGGTGGTCGCTATAAATGAGGAAACTTGTTAAGATAGGATTTAGTTTCGATATGCATACATAAAAAATAAACAAAACAAAACTGTGTTTCGTTGTTTTGCAAAGGGATGCACTGCAATTTGTTATATTTTATTTTATTCTTGCGAGCACGCAGCTGTTTTATATATTCATTTTAAATAGATTGGGGGAAATTGGTACTGTGTACTTTACAAATGTAATCTAGATTGTAACGAGACCATTCAAGTGCTGACGTTGTTGTCTACTTTGTATGTACCACAAAAAGAACAGATTTGCTGAACTGGTTAATTAACCTTACTATAAAAAACTGATAGATCCAAGTATTTTATATAAACTGCAATACTATAATATGTGGTAACTAGTTGAATTAACTTCACTATAAGAAACTGCTAGATTAAGAGTTTGTTTAATTGTATCATCTCTATATGTACCTACTAGACAATTGTTAGATGGTGAAGTGAAAGTGGAATTGTCATATTGTTTACATTGTTGTTAATGTGCTTGAGATTTTGAAAACAATTATTAATTAAAACTTGTAAAGATTATTTTTGGAGTATGATTGCTTGATTTCTCCTGGATAAAAGAGTTTGTGCGGGAACCAACCACTCGAGGTCCTTGTCCTCAATAAACACACGGTGGCGTAGTGAAAATAACATAAATTTCGCTATCTGTATGTAAAGACCTGCTACACTTCAATACTACTGCCGCTACTCGGACACCACACACGGAATCATTGTAAACACACCGCCATAGCACAGGCTGCCGACCAGCCATACCGCCGCCGTCACGAGAGCCTCCCGTTCCCTTACATCCTGCTTCCTATTCCGCTCCCCCTTGTCTTTTAAACCAGCCTTTGAAATGAGCCAGGTAAAGGGGAATCATCCTCTGATTGGCGCAGGGAAAGAAACGAAAGATTCTAAAAATGAAAGTAGCCTAATTAAAACAATAAAACAAAACACATAGCAGCGACCTGCTGCAATTGTTCTGCCGTGTGTGTAGCACGGAGTGCCCAGCTGACAAAACAAACACGAGCTTCTCGGTAGTTCGCCGTGATCGTATAGTGGTTAGTACTTTGCGTTGTGGCCGCAACAACCCCGGTTCGAATCCGGGTCACGGCAGGTGCAATCCTCACACGGCAGAGAAGCTTGTTCTTTTTTTTTCACACGCCATCTTCATGGCATGCACCTTTTTGAAAGAAAATAGAATACAATAATTGCTTCATCGTGTTAGTACAGGCATGATGCACACCAGCCTGCTGTGTATGAAATAATAATTACAGAAATAATCAATCTATAAACACCATAAAAATCTCCCACAAACACCAGTCGCTGTATTAACGCTTATCGAGTAGAGGCAAGACGGGACCTGTCCCAGCAGCCAACGTTACAGTGGCTTAATTCAATCTTTGAAGGTGATTTTGAGAACGGAGCCGTTGGTGGTATAGTGGTGAGCATAGCTGCCTTCCAAGCAGTTGACCCGGGTTCGATTCCCGGCCAACGCAAGTCTTTTTTGAACTTTTTCATTTAACATTGGAATAAAGCGTAATACATTCCCCAACTAATTTGCCTTACTGGTTAATAGTCTTAAAAGCATAACTTTGAAAGTATCACTGTGAGTTATAATGATCTGTGAGGTGATATTAGTCACTACATTAAGCCCCATCAAACGAATGTGTTCATTTGGAATCATGCATTGATAATGCGTTGTCGGGAAAACTGCAAATATGTATGGAAGCGTGAGTTGAATGATTAATCACATTCTAAGGATTGATATGGTCCTGTTGTTCGTCCTGCCACATAACAATGGCGTTGCAGTTACATGCGCTGCAAAATCAAATATTTAAAATTAAACAACCATCTGATAAAACTTACTGCAGCCGGATTGTTTTAGACACACATGGGCGCATGAAAAAAATGAAACATATGTTACCAAAATAGTCATTTGCTGTATGATGTACAGCAACTGTGAAATGAATGGTTTTATAATCTGTTATGTGAGACTTCTGTTGAATTTTTAAGCATTTGATTCCCTGTGTACACAAAGATGGCAGTCCTGATTTAACGAGTGGGCAAGCAGAGCTCTCGGTGACTGATTTTTCAGTCTTTTTCAGTCACGTGATTGAGCGCCTTCCCGACAATGCATCGTAATTAGAAAAGTGTAATGCAAGATATTGAACACGGACACATCCGGGATTTGAACCCGGGAACTCGCGCACCCGAAGCAAGAATCATACCCCTAGATTAAACAGCCAAATGCTGGCGGCGATTTGGTTCCACGAGCTTCCAAAGAAGCGTAGACCTAGATGCTCTGTATTGAGGAATTAGTGTCACCTTGCTGTGTGCCTGTTAGGGGCAGTCTGATTTGCTTTACCTGGCGGCTAGCATTTCTATGGGCATCGAGAGGTGGTCGCTATAAATGAGGAAACTTGTTAAGATAGGATTTAGTTTCGATATGCATACATAAAAAATAAACAAAACAAAACTGTGTTTCGTTGTTTTGCAAAGGGATGCACTGCAATTTGTTATATTTTATTTTATTCTTGCGAGCACGCAGCTGTTTTATATATTCATTTTAAATAGATTGGGGGAAATTGGTACTGTGTACTTTACAAATATAATCTAGATTGTAACGAGACCATTCAAGTGCTGACGTTGTTGTCTACTTTGTATGTACCACAAAAAGAACAGATTTGCTGAACTGGTTAATTAACCTTACTGTTAAAAAACTGATAGATCCAAGTATTTTATATAAACTGCAATACTATAATATGTGGTAACTAGTTGAATTAACTTCACTATAAGAAACTGCTAGATTAAGAGTTTGTTTAATTGTATCATCTCTATATGTATCTAGTAGACAATTGTTAGATGGTGAAGTGAAAGTGGAATTGTCATATTGTTTACATTGTTGTTAATGTGCTTGAGATTTTGAAAACAATTATTAATTAAAACTTGTAAAGATTATTTTTGGAGTATGATTGCTTGATTTCTCCTGGATAAAGGAGTTTGTGCGGGAACCAACCGCTCGAGGTCCTTGTCCTCAATAAACACACGGTGGCGTAGTGAAAATAACATAAATTTCGCTATCTGTATATAAAGACCTGCTACACTTCAATACTACTGCCGCTACTCGGACACCACACACGGAATCATTGTAAACACACCGCCATAGCACAGGCTGCCGACCAGCCATACCGCCGCCGTCACGAGAGCCTCCCGTTCCCTTACATCCTGCTTCCTATTCCGCTCCCCCTTGTCTTTAAAACCAGCCTTTGAAATGAGCCAGGTAAAGGGGAATCATCCTCTGATTGGCGCAGGGAAAGAAACGAAAGATTCTAAAAATGAAAGTAGCCTAATTAAAACAATAAAACAACACACATAGCAGCGACCTGCTGCAATTGTTCTGCCGTGTGTGTAGCACGGAGTGCCCAGCTGACAAAACAAACACGAGCTTCTCGGCAGTTCGCCGTGATCGTATAGTGGTTAGTACTTTGCGTTGTGGCCGCAACAACCCCGGTTCGAATCCGGGTCACGGCAGGTGCAATCCTCACACGGCAGAGAAGCTTGTTCTTTTTTTTCACACGCCATCTTCATGGCATGCACCTTTTTGAAAGAAAATAGAATACAATAATTGCTTCATCGTGTTAGTACAGGCATGATGCACACCAGCCTGCTGTGTATGAAATAATAATTACAGAAATAATCAATCTATAAACACCATAAAAATCTCCCACAAACACCAGTCGCTGTATTAACGCTTATCGAGTAGAGGCAAGACGGGACCTGTCCCAGCAGCCAACGTTGCAGTGGCTTAATTCAATCTTTGAAGGTGATTTTGAGAACGGAGGCGTTGGTGGTATAGTGGTGAGCATAGCTGCCTTCCAAGCAGTTGACCCGGGTTCGATTCCCGGCCAACGCAAGTCTTTTTTGAACTTTTTCATTTAACATTGGAATAAAGCGTAATACATTCCCCAACTAATTTGCCTTACTGGTTAATAGTCTTAAAAGCATAACTTTGAAAGTATCACTGTGAGTTATAATGATCTGTGAGGTGATATTAGTCACTACATTAAGCCCCATCAAACGAATGTGTTCATTTGGAATCATGCATTGATAATGCGTTGTCGGGAAAACTGCAAATATGTATGGAAGCGTGAGTTGAATGATTAATCACATTCTAAGGATTGATATGGTCCTGTTGTTCGTCCTGCCACATAACAATGGCGTTGCAGTTACATGCGCTGCAAAATCAAATATTTAAAATTAAACAACCATCTGATAAAACTTACTGCAGCCGGATTGTTTTAGACACACATGGGCGCATGAAAAAAATGAAACATATGTTACCAAAATAGTCATTTGCTGTATGATGTACAGCAACTGTGAAATGAATGGTTTTATAATCTGTTATGTGAGACTTCTGTTGAATTTTTAAGCATTTGATTCCCTGTGTACACAAAGATGGCAGTCCTGATTTAACGAGTGGGCAAGCAGAGCTCTCGGTGACTGATTTGTCAGTCTTTTTCAGTCACGTGATTGAGCGCCTTCCCGGCAATGCATCGTAATTAGAAAAGTGGAATGCAAGATATTGAACACGGACACATCCGGGATTTGAACCCGGGAACTCGCGCACCCGAAGCAAGAATCATACCCCTAGATTAAACAGCCAAATGCTGGCGGCGATTTGGTTCCACGAGCTTCCAAAGAAGCGTAGACCTAGATGCTCTGTATTGAGGAATTAGTGTCACCTTGCTGTGTGCCTGTTAGGGGCAGTCTGATTTGCTTTACCTGGCGGCTAGCATTTCTATGGGCATCGAGAGGTGGTCGCTATAAATGAGGAAACTTGTTAAGATAGGATTTAGTTTCGATATGCATACATAAAAAATAAACAAAACAAAACTGTGTTTCGTTGTTTTGCAAAGGGATGCACTGCAATTTGTTATATTTTATTTTATTCTTGCGAGCACGCAGCTGTTTTATATATTCATTTTAAATAGATTGGGGGAAATTGGTACTGTGTACTTTACAAATGTAATCTAGATTGTAACGAGACCATTCAAGTGCTGACGTTGTTGTCTACTTTGTATGTACCACAAAAAGAACAGATTTGCTGAACTGGTTAATTAACCTTACTATAAAAAACTGATAGATCCAAGTATTTTATATAAACTGCAATACTATAATATGTGGTAACTAGTTGAATTAACTTCACTATAAGAAACTGCTAGATTAAGAGTTTGTTTAATTGTATCATCTCTATATGTACCTACTAGACAATTGTTAGATGGTGAAGTGAAAGTGGAATTGTCATATTGTTTACATTGTTGTTAATGTGCTTGAGATTTTGAAAACAATTATTAATTAAAACTTGTAAAGATTATTTTTGGAGTATGATTGCTTGATTTCTCCTGGATAAAAGAGTTTGTGCGGGAACCAACCACTCGAGGTCCTTGTCCTCAATAAACACACGGTGGCGTAGTGAAAATAACATAAATTTCGCTATCTGTATGTAAAGACCTGCTACACTTCAATACTACTGCCGCTACTCGGACACCACACACGGAATCATTGTAAACACACCGCCATAGCACAGGCTGCCGACCAGCCATACCGCCGCCGTCACGAGAGCCTCCCGTTCCCTTACATCCTGCTTCCTATTCCGCTCCCCCTTGTCTTTTAAACCAGCCTTTGAAATGAGCCAGGTAAAGGGGAATCATCCTCTGATTGGCGCAGGGAAAGAAACGAAAGATTCTAAAAATGAAAGTAGCCTAATTAAAACAATAAAACAAAACACATAGCAGCGACCTGCTGCAATTGTTCTGCCGTGTGTGTAGCACGGAGTGCCCAGCTGACAAAACAAACACGAGCTTCTCGGTAGTTCGCCGTGATCGTATAGTGGTTAGTACTTTGCGTTGTGGCCGCAACAACCCCGGTTCGAATCCGGGTCACGGCAGGTGCAATCCTCACACGGCAGAGAAGCTTGTTCTTTTTTTTCACACGCCATCTTCATGGCATGCACCTTTTTGAAAGAAAATAGAATACAATAATTGCTTCATCGTGTTAGTACAGGCATGATGCACACCAGCCTGCTGTGTATGAAATAATAATTACAGAAATAATCAATCTATAAACACCATAAAAATCTCCCACAAACACCAGTCGCTGTATTAACGCTTATCGAGTAGAGGCAAGACGGGACCTGTCCCAGCAGCCAACGTTACAGTGGCTTAATTCAATCTTTGAAGGTGATTTTGAGAACGGAGGCGTTGGTGGTATAGTGGTGAGCATAGCTGCCTTCCAAGCACTTGACCCGGGTTCGATTCCCGGCCAACGCAAGTCTTTTTTGAACTTTTTCATTTAACATTGGAATAAAGCGTAATACATTCCCCAACTAATTTGCCTTACTGGTTAATAGTCTTAAAAGCATAACTTTGAAAGTATCACTGTGAGTTATAATGATCTGTGAGGTGATATTAGTCACTACATTAAGCCCCATCAAACGAATGTGTTCATTTGGAATCATGCATTGATAATGCGTTGTCGGGAAAACTGCAAATATGTATGGAAGCGTGAGTTGAATGATTAATCACATTCTAAGGATTGATATGGTCCTGTTGTTCGTCCTGCCACATAACAATGGCGTTGCAGTTACATGCGCTGCAAAATCAAATATTTAAAATTAAACAACCATCTGATAAAACTTACTGCAGCCGGATTGTTTTAGACACACATGGGCGCATGAAAAAAATGAAACATATGTTACCAAAATAGTCATTTGCTGTATGATGTACAGCAACTGTGAAATGAATGGTTTTATAATCTGTTATGTGAGACTTCTGTTGAATTTTTAAGCATTTGATTCCCTGTGTACACAAAGATGGCAGTCCTGATTTAACGAGTGGGCAAGCAGAGCTCTCGGTGACTGATTTGTCAGTCTTTTTCAGTCACGTGATTGAGCGCCTTCCCGGCAATGCATCGTAATTAGAAAAGTGGAATGCAAGATATTGAACACGGACACATCCGGGATTTGAACCCGGGAACTCGCGCACCCGAAGCAAGAATCATACCCCTAGATTAAACAGCCAAATGCTGGCGGCGATTTGGTTCCACGAGCTTCCAAAGAAGCGTAGACCTAGATGCTCTGTATTGAGGAATTAGTGTCACCTTGCTGTGTGCCTGTTAGGGGCAGTCTGATTTGCTTTACCTGGCGGCTAGCATTTCTATGGGCATCGAGAGGTGGTCGCTATAAATGAGGAAACTTGTTAAGATAGGATTTAGTTTCGATATGCATACATAAAAAATAAACAAAACAAAACTGTGTTTCGTTGTTTTGCAAAGGGATGCACTGCAATTTGTTATATTTTATTTTATTCTTGCGAGCACGCAGCTGTTTTATATATTCATTTTAAATAGATTGGGGGAAATTGGTACTGTGTACTTTACAAATGTAATCTAGATTGTAACGAGACCATTCAAGTGCTGACGTTGTTGTCTACTTTGTATGTACCACAAAAAGAACAGATTTGCTGAACTGGTTAATTAACCTTACTATAAAAAACTGATAGATCCAAGTATTTTATATAAACTGCAATACTATAATATGTGGTAACTAGTTGAATTAACTTCACTATAAGAAACTGCTAGATTAAGAGTTTGTTTAATTGTATCATCTCTATATGTACCTACTAGACAATTGTTAGATGGTGATGTGAAAGTGGAATTGTCATATTGTTTACATTGTTGTTAATGTGCTTGAGATTTTGAAAACAATTATTAATTAAAACTTGTAAAGATTATTTTTGGAGTATGATTGCTTGATTTCTCCTGGATAAAAGAGTTTGTGCGGGAACCAACCACTCGAGGTCCTTCTCCTCAATAAACACACGGTGGCGTAGTGAAAATAACATAAATTTCGCTATCTGTATATAAAGACCTGCTACACTTCAATACTACTGCCGCTACTCGGACACCACACACGGAATCATTGTAAACACACCGCCATAGCACAGGCTGCCGACCAGCCATACCGCCGCCGTCACGAGAGCCTCCCATTCCCTTACATCCTGCTTCCTATTCCGCTCCCCCTTGTCTTTAAAACCAGCCTTTGAAATGAGCCAGGTAAAGGGGAATCATCCTCTGATTGGCGCAGGGAAAGAAACGAAAGATTCTAAAAATGAAAGTAGCCTAATTAAAACAATAAAACAAAACACATAGCAGCGACCTGCTGCAATTGTTCTGCCGTGTGTGTAGCACGGAGTGCCCAGCTGACAAAACAAACACGAGCTTCTCGGTAGTTCGCCGTGATCGTATAGTGGTTAGTACTTTGCGTTGTGGCCGCAACAACCCCGGTTCGAATCCGGGTCACGGCAGGTGCAATCCTCACACGGCAGAGAAGCTTGTTCTTTTTTTTCACACGGCATCTTCATGGCATGCACCTTTTTGAAAGAAAATAGAATACAATAATTGCTTCATCGTGTTAGTACAGGCATGATGCACACCAGCCTGCTGTGTACGAAATAATAATTACAGAAATAATCAATCTATAAACACCATAAAAATCTCCCACAAACACCAGTCGCTGTATTAACGCTTATCGAGTAGAGGCAAGACGGGACCTGTCCCAGCAGCCAACGTTACAGTGGCTTAATTCAATCTTTGAAGGTGATTTTGAGAACGGAGGCGTTGGTGGTATAGTGGTGAGCATAGCTGCCTTCCAAGCAGTTGACCCGGGTTCGATTCCCGGCCAACGCAAGTCTTTTTTGAACTTTTTCATTTAACATTGGAATAAAGCGTAATACATTCCCCAACTAATTTGCCTTACTGGTTAATAGTCTTAAAAGCATAACTTTGAAAGTATCACTGTGAGTTATAATGATCTGTGAGGTGATATTAGTCACTACATTAAGCCCCATCAAACGAATGTGTTCATTTGGAATCATGCATTGATAATGCGTTGTCGGGAAAACTGCAAATATGTATGGAAGCGTGAGTTGAATGATTAATCACATTCTAAGGATTGATATGGTCCTGTTGTTCGTCCTGCCACATAACAATGGCGTTGCAGTTACATGCGCTGCAAAATCAAATATTTAAAATTAAACAACCATCTGATAAAACTTACTGCAGCCGGATTGTTTTAGACACACATGGGCGCATGAAAAAAATCAAACATATGTTACCAAAATAGTCATTGCTGTATGATGTACAGCAACTGTGAAATGAATGGTTTTATAATCTGTTATGTGAGACTTCTGTTGAATTTTTAAGCATTTGATTCCCTGTGTACACAAAGATGGCAGTCCTGATTTAACGAGTGGGCAAGCAGAGCTCTCGGTGACTGATTTGTCAGTCTTTTTCAGTCACGTGATTGAGCGCCTTCCCGGCAATGCATCGTAATTAGAAAAGTGGAATGCAAGATATTGAACACGGACACATCCGGGATTTGAACCCGGGAACTCGCGCACCCGAAGCAAGAATCATACCCCTAGATTAAACAGCCAAATGCTGGCGGCGATTTGGTTCCACGAGCTTCCAAAGAAGCGTAGACCTAGATGCTCTGTATTGAGGAATTTGTGTCACCTTGCTGTGTGCCTGTTAGGGGCTGTCTGATTTGCTTTACCTGGAGGCTAGCATTTCTATGGGCATCGAGAGGTGGTCGCTATAAATGAGGAAACTTGTTAAGATAGGATTTAGTTTCGATATACATACATAAAAAATAAACAAAACAAAACTGTGTTTCGTTGTTTTGCAAAGGGATGCACTGCAATTTGTTATATTTTATTTTATTCTTGCGAGCACGCAGCTGTTTTATATATTCATTTTAAATAGATTGGGGGAAATTGGTACTGTGTACTTTACAAATGTAATCTAGATTGTAACGAGACCATTCAAGTGCTGACGTTGTTGTCTACTTTGTATGTACCACAAAAAGAACAGATTTGCTGAACTGGTTAATTAACCTTACTATAAAAAACTGATAGATCCAAGTATTTTATATAAACTGCAATACTATAATATGTGGTAACTAGTTGAATTAACTTCACTATAAGAAACTGCTAGATTAAGAGTTTGTTTAATTGTATCATCTCTATATGTACCTACTAGACAATTGTTAGATGGTGATGTGAAAGTGGAATTGTCATATTGTTTACATTGTTGTTAATGTGCTTGAGATTTTGAAAACAATTATTAATTAAAACTTGTAAAGATTATTTTTGGAGTATGATTGCTTGATTTCTCCTGGATAAAAGAGTTTGTGCGGGAACCAACCACTCGAGGTCCTTCTCCTCAATAAACACACGGTGGCGTAGTGAAAATAACATAAATTTCGCTATCTGTATATAAAGACCTGCTACACTTCAATACTACTGCCGCTACTCGGACACCACACACGGAATCATTGTAAACACACCGCCATAGCACAGGCTGCCGACCAGCCATACCGCCGCCGTCACGAGAGCCTCCCATTCCCTTACATCCTGCTTCCTATTCCGCTCCCCCTTGTCTTTAAAACCAGCCTTTGAAATGAGCCAGGTAAAGGGGAATCATCCTCTGATTGGCGCAGGGAAAGAAACGAAAGATTCTAAAAATGAAAGTAGCCTAATTAAAGCAATAAAACAAAACACATAGCAGCGACCTGCTGCAATTGTTCTGCCGTGTGTGTAGCACGGAGTGCCCAGCTGACAAAACAAACACGAGCTTCTCGGTAGTTCGCCGTGATCGTATAGTGGTTAGTACTTTGCTTTATGGCCGCAACAACCCCGGTTCGAATCCGGGTCACGGCAGGTGCAATCCTCACACGGCAGAGAAGCTTGTTCTTTTTTTTCACACGCCATCTTCATGGCATGCACCTTTTTGAAAGAAAATAGAATACAATAATTGCTTCATCGTGTTAGTACAGGCATGATGCACACCAGCCTGCTGTGTACGAAATAATAATTACAGAAATAATCAATCTATAAACACCATAAAAATCTCCCACAAACACCAGTCGCTGTATTAACGCTTATCGAGTAGAGGCAAGACGGGACCTGTCCCAGCAGCCAACGTTACAGTGGCTTAATTCAATCTTTGAAGGTGATTTTGAGAACGGAGCCGTTGGTGGTATAGTGGTGAGCATAGCTGCCTTCCAAGCAGTTGACCCGGGTTCGATTCCCGGCCAACGCAAGTCTTTTTTGAACTTTTTCATTTAACATTGGAATAAAGCGTAATACATTCCCCAACTAATTTGCCTTACTGGTTAATAGTCTTAAAAGCATAACTTTGAAAGTATCACTGTGAGTTATAATGATCTGTGAGGTGATATTAGTCACTACATTAAGCCCCATCAAACGAATGTGTTCATTTGGAATCATGCATTGATAATGCGTTGTCGGGAAAACTGCAAATATGTATGGAAGCGTGAGTTGAATGATTAATCACATTCAAAGGATTGATATGGTCCTGTTGTTCGTCCTGCCACATAACAATGGCGTTGCAGTTACATGCGCTGCAAAATCAAATATTTAAAATTAAACAACCATCTGATAAAACTTACTGCAGCCGGATTGTTTTAGACACACATGGGCGCATGAAAAAAATCAAACATATGTTACCAAAATAGTCATTGCTGTATGATGTACAGCAACTGTGAAATGAATGGTTTTATAATCTGTTATGTGAGACTTCTGTTGAATTTTTAAGCATTTGATTCCCTGTGTACACAAAGATGGCAGTCCTGATTTAACGAGTGGGCAAGCAGAGCTCTCGGTGACTGATTTGTCAGTCTTTTTCAGTCACGTGATTGAGCGCCTTCCCGGCAATGCATCGTAATTAGAAAAGTGGAATGCAAGATATTGAACACGGACACATCCGGGATTTGAACCCGGGAACTCGCGCACCCGAAGCAAGAATCATACCCCTAGATTAAACAGCCAAATGCTGGCGGCGATTTGGTTCCACGAGCTTCCAAAGAAGCGTAGACCTAGATGCTCTGTATTGAGGAATTTGTGTCACTTGCTGTGTGCCTGTTAGGGGCAGTCTGATTTGCTTTACCTGGAGGCTAGCATTTCTATGGGCATCGAGAGGTGGTCGCTATAAATGAGGAAACTTGTTAAGATAGGATTTAGTTTCGATATACATACATAAAAAATAAACAAAACAAAACTGTGTTTCGTTGTTTTGCAAAGGGATGCACTGCAATTTGTTATATTTTATTTTATTCTTGCGAGCACGCAGCTGTTTTATATATTCATTTTAAATAGATTGGGGGAAATTGGTACTGTGTACTTTACAAATGTAATCTAGATTGTAACGAGACCATTCAAGTGCTGACGTTGTTGTCCACTTTGTATGTACCACAAAAAGAACAGATTTGCTGAACTGGTTAATTAACCTTACTATAAAAAACTGATAGATCCAAGTATTTTATATAAACTGCAATACTATAATATGTGGTAACTAGTTGAATTAACTTCACTATAAGAAACTGCTAGATTAAGAGTTTGTTTAATTGTATCATCTCTATATGTACCTACTAGACAATTGTTAGATGGTGAAGTGAAAGTGGAATTGTCATATTGTTTACATTGTTGTTAATGTGCTTGAGATTTTGAAAACAATTATTAATTAAAACTTGTAAAGATTATTTTTGGAGTATGATTGCTTGATTTCTCCTGGATAAAAGAGTTTGTGCGGGAACCAACCACTCGAGGTCCTTGTCCTCAATAAACACACGGTGGCGTAGTGAAAATAACATAAATTTCGCTATCTGTATATAAAGACCTGCTACACTTCAATACTACTGCCGCTACTCGGACACCACACACGGAATCATTGTAAACACACCGCCATAGCACAGGCTGCCGGCCAGCCATACCGCCGCCGTCACGAGAGCCTCCCGTTCCCTTACATCCTGCTTCCTATTCCGCTCCCCCTTGTCTTTAAAACCAGCCTTTGAAATGAGCCAGGTAAAGAGGAATCATCCTCTGATTGGCGCAGGGAAAGAAACGAAAGATTCTAAAAATGAAAGTAGCCTAATTAAAACAATAAAACAAAACATATAGCAGCGACCTGCTGCAATTGTTCTGCCGTGTGTGTAGCACGGAGTGCCCAGCTGACAAAACAAACACGAGCTTCTCGGTAGTTCGCCGTGATCGTATAGTGGTTAGTACTTTGCGTTGTGGCCGCAAAAACTCCGGTTCGAATCCGGGTCACGGCAGGTGCAATCCTCACACGGCAGAGAAGCTTGTTCTTTTTTTTCACACGCCATCTTCATGGCATGCACCTTTTTGAAAGAAAATAGAATACAATAATTGCTTCATCGTGTTAGTACAGGCATGATGCACACCAGCCTGCTGTGTATGAAATAATAATTACAGAAATAATCAATCTATAAACACCATAAAAATCTCCCACAAACACCAGTCGCTGTATTAACGCTTATCGAGTAGAGGCAAGACGGGACCTGTCCCAGCAGCCAACGTTACAGTGGCTTAATTCAATCTTTGAAGGTGATTTTGAGAACGGAGGCGTTGGTGGTATAGTGGTGAGCATAGCTGCCTTCCAAGCAGTTGACCCGGGTTCGATTCCCGGCCAACGCAAGTCTTTTTTGAACTTTTTCATTTAACACTGGAATAAAGCGTAATACATTCCCCAACTAATTTGCCTTACTGGTTAATAGTCTTAAAAGCATAACTTTGAAAGTATCACTGTGAGTTATAATGATCTGTGAGGTGATATTAGTCACTACATTATCCCCATCAAACGAATGTGTTCATTTGGAATCATGCATTGATAATGCGTTGTCGGGAAAACTGCAAATATGTATGGAAGCGTGAGTTGAATGATTAATCACATTCTAAGGATTGATATGGTCCTGTTGTTCGTCCTGCCACATAACAATGGCGTTGCAGTTACATGCGCTGCAAAATCAAATATTTAAAATTAAACAACCATCTGATAAAACTTACTGCAGCCGGATTGTTTTAGACACACATGGGCGCATGAAAAAAAGAAACATATGTTACCAAAATAGTCATTTGCTGTATGATGTACTGCAACTGTGAAATGAATGGTTTTATAATCTGTTATGTGAGACTTCTGTTGAATTTTTAAGCATTTGATTCCCTGTGTACACAAAGATGGCAGTCCTGATTTAACGAGTGGGCAAGCAGAGCTCTCGGTGACTGATTTGTCAGTCTTTTTCAGTCACGTGATTGAGCGCCTTCCCGGCAATGCATCGTAATTAGAAAAGTGTAATGCAAGATATTGAACACGGACACATCCGGGATTTGAACCCGGGAACTCGCGCACCCGAAGCAAGAATCATACCCCTAGATTAAACAGCCAAATGCTGGCGGCAATTTGGTTCCACGAGCTTCCAAAGAAGCGTAGACCTAGAAGCTCTGTATTGAGGAATTTGTGTCACCTTGCTGTGTGCCTGTTAGGGGCAGTCTGATTTGCTTTACCTGGCGGCTAGCATTTCTATGGGCATCGAGAGGTGGTCGCTATAAATGAGGAAACTTGTTAAGATAGGATTTAGTTTCGATATGCATACATAAAAAATAAACAAAACAAAACTGTGTTTCGTTGTTTTGCAAAGGGATGCACTGCAATTTGTTATATTTTATTTTATTCTTGCGAGCACGCAGCTGTTTTATATATTCATTTTAAATAGATTGGGGGAAATTGGTACTGTGTACTTTACAAATGTAATCTAGATTGTAACGAGACCATTCAAGTGCTGACGTTGTTGTCTACTTTGTATGTACCACAAAAAGAACAGATTTGCTGAACTGGTTAATTAACCTTACTATAAAAAACTGATAGATCCAAGTATTTTATATAAACTGCAATACTATAATATGTGGTAACTAGTTGAATTAACTTCACTATAAGAAACTGCTAGATTAAGAGTTTGTTTAATTGTATCATCTCTATATGTACCTACTAGACAATTGTTAGATGGTGATGTGAAAGTGGAATTGTCATATTGTTTACATTGTTGTTAATGTGCTTGAGATTTTGAAAACAATTATTAATTAAAACTTGTAAAGATTATTTTTGGAGTATGATTGCTTGATTTCTCCTGGATAAAAGAGTTTGTGCGGGAACCAACCACTCGAGGTCCTTCTCCTCAATAAACACACGGTGGCGTAGTGAAAATAACATAAATTTCGCTATCTGTATATAAAGACCTGCTACACTTCAATACTACTGCCGCTACTCGGACACCACACACGGAATCATTGTAAACACACCGCCATAGCACAGGCTGCCGACCAGCCATACCGCCGCCGTCACGAGAGCCTCCCATTCCCTTACATCCTGCTTCCTATTCCGCTCCCCCTTGTCTTTAAAACCAGCCTTTGAAATGAGCCAGGTAAAGGGGAATCATCCTCTGATTGGCGCAGGGAAAGAAACGAAAGATTCTAAAAATGAAAGTAGCCTAATTAAAACAATAAAACAAAACACATAGCAGCGACCTGCTGCAATTGTTCTGCCGTGTGTGTAGCACGGAGTGCCCAGCTGACAAAACAAACACGAGCTTCTCGGTAGTTCGCCGTGATCGTATAGTGGTTAGTACTTTGCGTTGTGGCCGCAACAACCCCGGTTCGAATCCGGGTCACGGCAGGTGCAATCCTCACACGGCAGAGAAGCTTGTTCTTTTTTTTCACACGCCGTCTTCATGGCATGCACCTTTTTGAAAGAAAATAGAATACAATAATTGCTTCATCGTGTTAGTACAGGCATGATGCACACCAGCCTGCTGTGTACGAAATAATAATTACAGAAATAATCAATCTATAAACACCATAAAAATCTCCCACAAACACCAGTCGCTGTATTAACGCTTATCGAGTAGAGGCAAGACGGGACCTGTCCCAGCAGCCAACGTTACAGTGGCTTAATTCAATCTTTGAAGGTGATTTTGAGAACGGAGGCGTTGGTGGTATAGTGGTGAGCATAGCTGCCTTCCAAGCAGTTGACCCGGGTTCGATTCCCGGCCAACGCAAGTCTTTTTTGAACTTTTTCATTTAACACTGGAATAAAGCGTAATACATTCCCCAACTAATTTGCCTTACTGGTTAATAGTCTTAAAAGCATAACTTTGAAAGTATCACTGTGAGTTATAATGATCTGTGAGGTGATATTAGTCACTACATTATCCCCATCAAACGAATGTGTTCATTTGGAATCATGCATTGATAATGCGTTGTCGGGAAAACTGCAAATATGTATGGAAGCGTGAGTTGAATGATTAATCACATTCTAAGGATTGATATGGTCCTGTTGTTCGTCCTGCCACATAACAATGGCGTTGCAGTTACATGCGCTGCAAAATCAAATATTTAAAATTAAACAACCATCTGATAAAACTTACTGCAGCCGGATTGTTTTAGACACACATGGGCGCATGAAAAAATGAAACATATGTTACCAAAATAGTCATTTGCTGTATGATGTACTGCAACTGTGAAATGAATGGTTTTATAATCTGTTATGTGAGACTTCTGTTGAATTGTTAAGCATTTGATTCCCTGTGTACACAAAGATGGCAGTCCTGATTTAACGAGTGGGCAAGCAGAGCTCTCGGTGACTGATTTGTCAGTCTTTTTCAGTCACGTGATTGAGCGCCTTCCCGGCAATGCATCGTAATTAGAAAAGTGTAATGCAAGATATTGAACACGGACACATCCGGGATTTGAACCCGGGAACTCGCGCACCCGAAGCAAGAATCATACCCCTAGATTAAACAGACAAATGCTGGCGGCAATTTGGTTCCACGAGCTTCCAAAGAAGCGTAGACCTAGATGCTCTGTATTGAGGAATTAGTGTCACCTTGCTGTGTGCCTGTTAGGGGCAGTCTGATTTGCTTTACCTGGCGGCTAGCATTTCTATGGGCATCGAGAGGTGGTCGCTATAAATGAGGAAACTTGTTAAAATAGGATTTAGTTTCGATATGCATACATAAAAAATAAACAAAACAAAACTGTGTTTCGTTGTTTTGCAAAGGGATGCACTGCAATTTGTTATATTTTATTTTATTCTTGCGAGCACGCAGCTGTTTTATATATTCATTTTAAATAGATTGGGGGAAATTGGTACTGTGTACTTTACAAATGTAATCTAGATTGTAACGAGACCATTCAAGTGCTGACGTTGTTGTCTACTTTGTATGTACCACAAAAAGAACAGATTTGCTGAACTGGTTAATTAACCTTACTATAAAAAACTGATAGATCCAAGTATTTTATATAAACTGCAATACTATAATATGTGGTAACTAGTTGAATTAACTTCACTATAAGAAACTGCTAGTTTAAGAGTTTGTTTAATTGTATCATCTCTATATGTACCTACTAGACAATTGTTAGATGGTGATGTGAAAGTGGAATTGTCATATTGTTTACATTGTTGTTAATGTGCTTGAGATTTTGAAAACAATTATTAATTAAAACTTGTAAAGATTATTTTTGGAGTATGATTGCTTGATTTCTCCTGGATAAAAGAGTTTGTGCGGGAACCAACCACTCGAGGTCCTTCTCCTCAATAAACACACGGTGGCGTAGTGAAAATAACATAAATTTCGCTATCTGTATATAAAGACCTGCTACACTTCAATACTACTGCCGCTACTCGGACACCACACACGGAATCATTGTAAACACACCGCCATAGCACAGGCTGCCGACCAGCCATACCGCCGCCGTCACGAGAGCCTCCCATTCCCTTACATCCTGCTTCCTATTCCGCTCCCCCTTGTCTTTAAAACCAGCCTTTGAAATGAGCCAGGTAAAGGGGAATCATCCTCTGATTGGCGCAGGGAAAGAAACGAAAGATTCTAAAAATGAAAGTAGCCTAATTAAAACAATAAAACAAAACACATAGCAGCGACCTGCTGCAATTGTTCTGCCGTGTGTGTAGCACGGAGTGCCCAGCTGACAAAACAAACACGAGCTTCTCGGTAGTTCGCCGTGATCGTATAGTGGTTAGTACTTTGCGTTGTGGCCGCAAAAACTCCGGTTCGAATCCGGGTCACGGCAGGTGCAATCCTCACACGGCAGAGAAGCTTGTTCTTTTTTTTCACACGCCATCTTCATGGCATGCACCTTTTTGAAAGAAAATAGAATACAATAATTGCTTCATCGTGTTAGTACAGGCATGATGCACACCAGCCTGCTGTGTATGAAATAATAATTACAGAAATAATCAATCTATAAACACCATAAAAATCTCCCACAAACACCAGTCGCTGTATTAACGCTTATCGAGTAGAGGCAAGACGGGACCTGTCCCAGCAGCCAACGTTACAGTGGCTTAATTCAATCTTTGAAGGTGATTTTGAGAACGGAGGCGTTGGTGGTATAGTGGTGAGCATAGCTGCCTTCCAAGCAGTTGACCCGGGTTCGATTCCCGGCCAACGCAAGTCTTTTTTGAACTTTTTCATTTAACACTGGAATAAAGCGTAATACATTCCCCAACTAATTTGCCTTACTGGTTAATAGTCTTAAAAGCATAACTTTGAAAGTATCACTGTGAGTTATAATGATCTGTGAGGTGATATTAGTCACTACATTATCCCCATCAAACGAATGTGTTCATTTGGAATCATGCATTGATAATGCGTTGTCGGGAAAACTGCAAATATGTATGGAAGCGTGAGTTGAATGATTAATCACATTCTAAGGATTGATATGGTCCTGTTGTTCGTCCTGCCACATAACAATGGCGTTGCAGTTACATGCGCTGCAAAATCAAATATTTAAAATTAAACAACCATCTGATAAAACTTACTGCAGCCGGATTGTTTTAGACACACATGGGCGCATGAAAAAAAGAAACATATGTTACCAAAATAGTCATTTGCTGTATGATGTACTGCAACTGTGAAATGAATGGTTTTATAATCTGTTATGTGAGACTTCTGTTGAATTTTTAAGCATTTGATTCCCTGTGTACACAAAGATGGCAGTCCTGATTTAACGAGTGGGCAAGCAGAGCTCTCGGTGACTGATTTGTCAGTCTTTTTCAGTCACGTGATTGAGCGCCTTCCCGGCAATGCATCGTAATTAGAAAAGTGTAATGCAAGATATTGAACACGGACACATCCGGGATTTGAACCCGGGAACTCGCGCACCCGAAGCAAGAATCATACCCCTAGATTAAACAGCCAAATGCTGGCGGCAATTTGGTTCCACGAGCTTCCAAAGAAGCGTAGACCTAGAAGCTCTGTATTGAGGAATTTGTGTCACCTTGCTGTGTGCCTGTTAGGGGCAGTCTGATTTGCTTTACCTGGCGGCTAGCATTTCTATGGGCATCGAGAGGTGGTCGCTATAAATGAGGAAACTTGTTAAGATAGGATTTAGTTTCGATATGCATACATAAAAAATAAACAAAACAAAACTGTGTTTCGTTGTTTTGCAAAGGGATGCACTGCAATTTGTTATATTTTATTTTATTCTTGCGAGCACGCAGCTGTTTTATATATTCATTTTAAATAGATTGGGGGAAATTGGTACTGTGTACTTTACAAATGTAATCTAGATTGTAACGAGACCATTCAAGTGCTGACGTTGTTGTCTACTTTGTATGTACCACAAAAAGAACAGATTTGCTGAACTGGTTAATTAACCTTACTATAAAAAACTGATAGATCCAAGTATTTTATATAAACTGCAATACTATAATATGTGGTAACTAGTTGAATTAACTTCACTATAAGAAACTGCTAGATTAAGAGTTTGTTTAATTGTATCATCTCTATATGTACCTACTAGACAATTGTTAGATGGTGAAGTGAAAGTGGAATTGTCATATTGTTTACATTGTTGTTAATGTGCTTGAGATTTTGAAAACAATTATTAATTAAAACTTGTAAAGATTATTTTTGGAGTATGATTGCTTGATTTCTCCTGGATAAAAGAGTTTGTGCGGGAACCAACCACTCGAGGTCCTTCTCCTCAATAAACACACGGTGGCGTAGTGAAAATAACATAAATTTCGCTATCTGTATATAAAGACCTGCTACACTTCAATACTACTGCCGCTACTCGGACACCACACACGGAATCATTGTAAACACACCGCCATAGCACAGGCTGCCGACCAGCCATACCGCCGCCGTCACGAGAGCCTCCCATTCCCTTACATCCTGCTTCCTATTCCGCTCCCCCTTGTCTTTAAAACCAGCCTTTGAAATGAGCCAGGTAAAGGGGAATCATCCTCTGATTGGCGCAGGGAAAGAAACGAAAGATTCTAAAAATGAAAGTAGCCTAATTAAAACAATAAAACAAAACACATAGCAGCGACCTGCTGCAATTGTTCTGCCGTGTGTGTAGCACGGAGTGCCCAGCTGACAAAACAAACACGAGCTTCTCGGTAGTTCGCCGTGATCGTATAGTGGTTAGTACTTTGCGTTGTGGCCGCAACAACCCCGGTTCGAATCCGGGTCACGGCAGGTGCAATCCTCACACGGCAGAGAAGCTTGTTCTTTTTTTTCACACGCCATCTTCATGGCATGCACCTTTTTGAAAGAAAATAGAATACAATAATTGCTTCATCGTGTTAGTACAGGCATGATGCACACCAGCCTGCTGTGTACGAAATAATAATTACAGAAATAATCAATCTATAAACACCATAAAAATCTCCCACAAACACCAGTCGCTGTATTAACGCTTATCGAGTAGAGGCAAGACGGGACCTGTCCCAGCAGCCAACGTTACAGTGGCTTAATTCAATCTTTGAAGGTGATTTTGAGAACGGAGGCGTTGGTGGTATAGTGGTGAGCATAGCTGCCTTCCAAGCAGTTGACCCGGGTTCGATTCCCGGCCAACGCAAGTCTTTTTTGAACTTTTTCATTTAACACTGGAATAAAGCGTAATACATTCCCCAACTAATTTGCCTTACTGGTTAATAGTCTTAAAAGCATAACTTTGAAAGTATCACTGTGAGTTATAATGATCTGTGAGGTGATATTAGTCACTACATTATCCCCATCAAACGAATGTGTTCATTTGGAATCATGCATTGATAATGCGTTGTCGGGAAAACTGCAAATATGTATGGAAGCGTGAGTTGAATGATTAATCACATTCTAAGGATTGATATGGTCCTGTTGTTCGTCCTGCCACATAACAATGGCGTTGCAGTTACATGCGCTGCAAAATCAAATATTTAAAATTAAACAACCATCTGATAAAACTTACTGCAGCCGGATTGTTTTAGACACACATGGGCGCATGAAAAAAAGAAACATATGTTACCAAAATAGTCATTTGCTGTATGATGTACTGCAACTGTGAAATGAATGGTTTTATAATCTGTTATGTGAGACTTCTGTTGAATTTTTAAGCATTTGATTCCCTGTGTACACAAAGATGGCAGTCCTGATTTAACGAGTGGGCAAGCAGAGCTCTCGGTGACTGATTTGTCAGTCTTTTTCAGTCACGTGATTGAGCGCCTTCCCGGCAATGCATCGTAATTAGAAAAGTGTAATGCAAGATATTGAACACGGACACATCCGGGATTTGAACCCGGGAACTCGCGCACCCGAAGCAAGAATCATACCCCTAGATTAAACAGCCAAATGCTGGCGGCAATTTGGTTCCACGAGCTTCCAAAGAAGCGTAGACCTAGAAGCTCTGTATTGAGGAATTTGTGTCACCTTGCTGTGTGCCTGTTAGGGGCAGTCTGATTTGCTTTACCTGGCGGCTAGCATTTCTATGGGCATCGAGAGGTGGTCGCTATAAATGAGGAAACTTGTTAAGATAGGATTTAGTTTCGATATGCATACATAAAAAATAAACAAAACAAAACTGTGTTTCGTTGTTTTGCAAAGGGATGCACTGCAATTTGTTATATTTTATTTTATTCTTGCGAGCACGCAGCTGTTTTATATATTCATTTTAAATAGATTGGGGGAAATTGGTACTGTGTACTTTACAAATGTAATCTAGATTGTAACGAGACCATTCAAGTGCTGACGTTGTTGTCTACTTTGTATGTACCACAAAAAGAACAGATTTGCTGAACTGGTTAATTAACCTTACTATAAAAAACTGATAGATCCAAGTATTTTATATAAACTGCAATACTATAATATGTGGTAACTAGTTGAATTAACTTCACTATAAGAAACTGCTAGATTAAGAGTTTGTTTAATTGTATCATCTCTATATGTACCTACTAGACAATTGTTAGATGGTGAAGTGAAAGTGGAATTGTCATATTGTTTACATTGTTGTTAATGTGCTTGAGATTTTGAAAACAATTATTAATTAAAACTTGTAAAGATTATTTTTGGAGTATGATTGCTTGATTTCTCCTGGATAAAAGAGTTTGTGCGGGAACCAACCACTCGAGGTCCTTCTCCTCAATAAACACACGGTGGCGTAGTGAAAATAACATAAATTTCGCTATCTGTATATAAAGACCTGCTACACTTCAATACTACTGCCGCTACTCGGACACCACACACGGAATCATTGTAAACACACCGCCATAGCACAGGCTGCCGACCAGCCATACCGCCGCCGTCACGAGAGCCTCCCATTCCCTTACATCCTGCTTCCTATTCCGCTCCCCCTTGTCTTTAAAACCAGCCTTTGAAATGAGCCAGGTAAAGGGGAATCATCCTCTGATTGGCGCAGGGAAAGAAACGAAAGATTCTAAAAATGAAAGTAGCCTAATTAAAACAATAAAACAAAACACATAGCAGCGACCTGCTGCAATTGTTCTGCCGTGTGTGTAGCACGGAGTGCCCAGCTGACAAAACAAACACGAGCTTCTCGGTAGTTCGCCGTGATCGTATAGTGGTTAGTACTTTGCGTTGTGGCCGCAACAACCCCGGTTCGAATCCGGGTCACGGCAGGTGCAATCCTCACACGGCAGAGAAGCTTGTTCTTTTTTTTCACACGCCATCTTCATGGCATGCACCTTTTTGAAAGAAAATAGAATACAATAATTGCTTCATCGTGTTAGTACAGGCATGATGCACACCAGCCTGCTGTGTACGAAATAATAATTACAGAAATAATCAATCTATAAACACCATAAAAATCTCCCACAAACACCAGTCGCTGTATTAACGCTTATCGAGTAGAGGCAAGACGGGACCTGTCCCAGCAGCCAACGTTACAGTGGCTTAATTCAATCTTTGAAGGTGATTTTGAGAACGGAGGCGTTGGTGGTATAGTGGTGAGCATAGCTGCCTTCCAAGCAGTTGACCCGGGTTCGATTCCCGGCCAACGCAAGTCTTTTTTGAACTTTTTCATTTAACACTGGAATAAAGCGTAATACATTCCCCAACTAATTTGCCTTACTGGTTAATAGTCTTAAAAGCATAACTTTGAAAGTATCACTGTGAGTTATAATGATCTGTGAGGTGATATTAGTCACTACATTATCCCCATCAAACGAATGTGTTCATTTGGAATCATGCATTGATAATGCGTTGTCGGGAAAACTGCAAATATGTATGGAAGCGTGAGTTGAATGATTAATCACATTCTAAGGATTGATATGGTCCTGTTGTTCGTCCTGCCACATAACAATGGCGTTGCAGTTACATGCGCTGCAAAATCAAATATTTAAAATTAAACAACCATCTGATAAAACTTACTGCAGCCGGATTGTTTTAGACACACATGGGCGCATGAAAAAATGAAACATATGTTACCAAAATAGTCATTTGCTGTATGATGTACTGCAACTGTGAAATGAATGGTTTTATAATCTGTTATGTGAGACTTCTGTTGAATTTTTAAGCATTTGATTCCCTGTGTACACAAAGATGGCAGTCCTGATTTAACGAGTGGGCAAGCAGAGCTCTCGGTGACTGATTTGTCAGTCTTTTTCAGTCACGTGATTGAGCGCCTTCCCGGCAATGCATCGTAATTAGAAAAGTGGAATGCAAGATATTGAACACGGACACATCCGGGATTTGAACCCGGGAACTCGCGCACCCGAAGCAAGAATCATACCCCTAGATTAAACAGACAAATGCTGGCGGCAATTTGGTTCCACGAGCTTCCAAAGAAGCGTAGACCTAGATGCTCTGTATTGAGGAATTAGTGTCACCTTGCTGTGTGCCTGTTAGGGGCAGTCTGATTTGCTTTACCTGGCGGCTAGCATTTCTATGGGCATCGAGAGGTGGTCGCTATAAATGAGGAAACTTGTTAAAATAGGATTTAGTTTCGATATGCATACATAAAAAATAAACAAAACAAAACTGTGTTTCGTTGTTTTGCAAAGGGATGCACTGCAATTTGTTATATTTTATTTTATTCTTGCGAGCACGCAGCTGTTTTATATATTCATTTTAAATAGATTGGGGGAAATTGGTACTGTGTACTTTACAAATGTAATCTAGATTGTAACGAGACCATTCAAGTGCTGACGTTGTTGTCTACTTTGTATGTACCACAAAAAGAACAGATTTGCTGAACTGGTTAATTAACCTTACTATAAAAAACTGATAGATCCAAGTATTTTATATAAACTGCAATACTATAATATGTGGTAACTAGTTGAATTAACTTCACTATAAGAAACTGCTAGTTTAAGAGTTTGTTTAATTGTATCATCTCTATATGTACCTACTAGACAATTGTTAGATGGTGATGTGAAAGTGGAATTGTCATATTGTTTACATTGTTGTTAATGTGCTTGAGATTTTGAAAACAATTATTAATTAAAACTTGTAAAGATTATTTTTGGAGTATGATTGCTTGATTTCTCCTGGATAAAAGAGTTTGTGCGGGAACCAACCACTCGAGGTCCTTCTCCTCAATAAACACACGGTGGCGTAGTGAAAATAACATAAATTTCGCTATCTGTATATAAAGACCTGCTACACTTCAATACTACTGCCGCTACTCGGACACCACACACGGAATCATTGTAAACACACCGCCATAGCACAGGCTGCCGACCAGCCATACCGCCGCCGTCACGAGAGCCTCCCATTCCCTTACATCCTGCTTCCTATTCCGCTCCCCCTTGTCTTTAAAACCAGCCTTTGAAATGAGCCAGGTAAAGGGGAATCATCCTCTGATTGGCGCAGGGAAAGAAACGAAAGATTCTAAAAATGAAAGTAGCCTAATTAAAACAATAAAACAAAACACATAGCAGCGACCTGCTGCAATTGTTCTGCCGTGTGTGTAGCACGGAGTGCCCAGCTGACAAAACAAACACGAGCTTCTCGGTAGTTCGCCGTGATCGTATAGTGGTTAGTACTTTGCGTTGTGGCCGCAACAACCCCGGTTCGAATCCGGGTCACGGCAGGTGCAATCCTCACACGGCAGAGAAGCTTGTTCTTTTTTTTCACACGCCATCTTCATGGCATGCACCTTTTTGAAAGAAAATAGAATACAATAATTGCTTCATCGTGTTAGTACAGGCATGATGCACACCAGCCTGCTGTGTACGAAATAATAATTACAGAAATAATCAATCTATAAACACCATAAAAATCTCCCACAAACACCAGTCGCTGTATTAACGCTTATCGAGTAGAGGCAAGACGGGACCTGTCCCAGCAGCCAACGTTACAGTGGCTTAATTCAATCTTTGAAGGTGATTTTGAGAACGGAGGCGTTGGTGGTATAGTGGTGAGCATAGCTGCCTTCCAAGCAGTTGACCCGGGTTCAATTCCCGGCCAACGCAAGTCTTTTTTGAACTTTTTCATTTAACATTGGAATAAAGCGTAATACATTCCCCAACTAATTTGCCTTACTGGTTAATAGTCTTAAAAGCATAACTTTGAAAGTATCACTGTGAGTTATAATGATCTGTGAGGTGATATTAGTCACTACATTAAGCCCCATCAAACGAATGTGTTCATTTGGAATCATGCATTGATAATGCGTTGTCGGGAAAACTGCAAATATGTATGGAAGCGTGAGTTGAATGATTAATCACATTCAAAGGATTGATATGGTCCTGTTGTTCGTCCTGCCACATAACAATGGCGTTGCAATTACATGCGCTGCAAAATCAAATATTTAAAATTAAACAACCATCTGATAAAACTTACTGCAGCCGGATTGTTTTAGACACACATGGGCGCATGAAAAAAATCAAACATATGTTACCAAAATAGTCATTGCTGTATGATGTACAGCAACTGTGAAATGAATGGTTTTATAATCTGTTATGTGAGACTTCTGTTGAATTTTTAAGCATTTGATTCCCTGTGTACACAAAGATGGCAGTCCTGATTTAACGAGTGGGCAAGCAGAGCTCTCGGTGACTGATTTGTCAGTCTTTTTCAGTCACGTGATTGAGCGCCTTCCCGGCAATGCATCGTAATTAGAAAAGTGGAATGCAAGATATTGAACACGGACACATCCGGGATTTGAACCCGGGAACTCGCGCACCCGAAGCAAGAATCATACCCCTAGATTAAACAGCCAAATGCTGGCGGCGATTTGGTTCCACGAGCTTCCAAAGAAGCGTAGACCTAGATGCTCTGTATTGAGGAATTTGTGTCACTTGCTGTGTGCCTGTTAGGGGCAGTCTGATTTGCTTTACCTGGAGGCTAGCATTTCTATGGGCATCGAGAGGTGGTCGCTATAAATGAGGAAACTTGTTAAGATAGGATTTAGTTTCGATATACATACATAAAAAATAAACAAAACAAAACTGTGTTTCGTTGTTTTGCAAAGGGATGCACTGCAATTTGTTATATTTTATTTTATTCTTGCGAGCACGCAGCTGTTTTATATATTCATTTTAAATAGATTGGGGGAAATTGGTACTGTGTACTTTACAAATGTAATCTAGATTGTAACGAGACCATTCAAGTGCTGACGTTGTTGTCTACTTTGTATGTACCACAAAAAGAACAGATTTGCTGAACTGGTTAATTAACCTTACTATAAAAAACTGATAGATCCAAGTATTTTATATAAACTGCAATACTATAATATGTGGTAACTAGTTGAATTAACTTCACTATAAGAAACTGCTAGATTAAGAGTTTGTTTAATTGTATCAGCTCTATATGTATCTACTAGACAATTGTTAGATGGTGAAGTGAAAGTGGAATTGTCATATTGTTTACATTGTTGTTAATGTGCTTGAGATTTTGAAAACAATTATTAATTAAAACTTGTAAAGATTATTTTTGGAGTATGATTGCTTGATGTCTCCTGGATAAAAGAGTTTGTGCGGGAACCAACCACTCGAGGTCCTTGTCCTCAATAAACACACGGTGGCGTAGTGAAAATAACATAAATTTCGCTATCTGTATGTAAAGACCTGCTACACTTCAATACTACTGCCGCTACTCGGACACCACACACGGAATCATTGTAAACACACCGCCATAGCACAGGCTGCCGACCAGCCAAACCGCCGCCGTCACGAGAGCCTCCCGTTCCCTTACATCCTGCTTCCTATTCCGCTCCCCCTTGTCTTTAAAACCAGCCTTTGAAATGAGCCAGGTAAAGGGGAATCATCCTCTGATTGGCGCAGGGAAAGAAACGAAAGATTCTAAAAATGAAAGTAGCCTAATTAAAACAATAAAACAAAACACATAGCAGCGACCTGCTGCAATTGTTCTGCCGTGTGTGTAGCACGGAGTGCCCAGCTGACAAAACAAACACGAGCTTCTCGGTAGTTCGCCGTGATCGTATAGTGGTTAGTACTTTGCGTTGTGGCCGCAACAACCCCGGATCGTATCCGGGTCACGGCAGGTGCAATCCTCACACGGCAGAGAAGCTTGTTCTTTTTTTTCACACGCCATCTTCATGGCATGCACCTTTTTGAAAAAAAATAGAATACAATAATTGCTTCATCGTGTTAGTACAGGCATGATGCACACCAGCCTGCTGTGTACGAAATAATAATTACAGAAATAATCAATCTATAAACACCATAAAAATCTCCCACAAACACCAGTCGCTGTATTAACGCTTATCGAGTAGAGGCAAGACGGGACCTGTCCCAGCAGCCAACGTTACAGTGGCTTAATTCAATCTTTGAAGGTGATTTTGAGAACGGAGGCGTTGGTGGTATAGTGGTGAGCATAGCTGCCTTCCAAGCAGTTGACCCGGGTTCGATTCCCGGCCAACGCAAGTCTTTTTTGAACTTTTTCATTTAACATTGGAATAAAGCGTAATACATTCCCCAACTAATTTGCCTTACTGGTTAATAGTCTTAAAAGCATAACTTTGAAAGTATCACTGTGAGTTATAATGATCTGTGAGGTGATATTAGTCACTACATTAAGCCCCATCAAACGAATGTGTTCATTTGGAATCATGCATTGATAATGCGTTGTCGGGAAAACTGCAAATATGTATGGAAGCGTGAGTTGAATGATTAATCACATTCAAAGGATTGATATGGTCCTGTTGTTCGTCCTGCCACATAACAATGGCGTTGCAGTTACATGCGCTGCAAAATCAAATATTTAAAATTAAACAACCATCTGATAAAACTTACTGCAGCCGGATTGTTTTAGACACACATGGGCGCATGAAAAAAATCAAACATATGTTACCAAAATAGTCATTGCTGTATGATGTACAGCAACTGTGAAATGAATGGTTTTATAATCTGTTATGTGAGACTTCTGTTGAATTTTTAAGCATTTGATTCCCTGTGTACACAAAGATGGCAGTCCTGATTTAACGAGTGGGCAAGCAGAGCTCTCGGTGACTGATTTTTCAGTCTTTTTCAGTCACGTGATTGAGCGCCTTCCCGGCAATGCATCGTAATTAGAAAAGTGTAATGCAAGATATTGAACACGGACACATCCGGGATTTGAACCCGGGAACTCGCGCACCCGAAGCAAGAATCATACCCCTAGATTAAACAGCCAAATGCTGGCGGCGATTTGGTTCCACGAGCTTCCAAAGAAGCGTAGACCTAGATGCTCTGTATTGAGGAATTAGTGTCACCTTGCTGTGTGCCTGTTAGGGGCAGTCTGATTTGCTTTACCTGGCGGCTAGCATTTCTATGGGCATCGAGAGGTGGTCGCTATAAATGAGGAAACTTGTTAAGATAGGATTTAGTTTCGATATGCATACATACACATAAAAATAAACAAAACAAAACTGTGTTTCGTTGTTTTGCAAAGGGATGCACTGCAATTTGTTATATTTTATTTTATTCTTGCGAGCACGCAGCTGTTTTATATATTCATTTTAAATAGATTGGGGGAAATTGGTACTGTGTACTTTACAAATGTAATCTAGATTGTAACGAGACCATTCAAGTGCTGACGTTGTTGTCTACTTTGTATGTACCACAAAAAGAACAGATTTGCTGAACTGGTTAATTAACCTTACTATAAAAAACTGATAGATCCAAGTATTTTATATAAACTGCAATACTATAATATGTGGTAACTAGTTGAATTAACTTCACTATAAGAAACTGCTAGATTAAGAGTTTGTTTAATTGTATCAGCTCTATATGTACCTACTAGACAATTGTTAGATGGTGAAGTGAAAGTGGAATTGTCATATTGTTTACATTGTTGTTAATGTGCTTGAGATTTTGAAAACAATTATTAATTAAAACTTGTAAAGATTATTTTTGGAGTATGATTGCTTGGTTTCTCCTGGATAAAAGAGTTTGTGCGGGAACCAACCACTCGAGGTCCTTGTCCTCAATAAACACACGGTGGCGTAGTGAAAATAACATAAATTTCGCTATCTGTATATAAAGACCTGCTACACTTCAATACTACTGCCGCTACTCGGACACCACACACGGAATCATTGTAAACACACCGCCATAGCACAGGCTGCCGACCAGCCATACCGCCGCCGTCACGAGAGCCTCCCGTTCCCTTACATCCTGCTTCCTATTCCGCTCCCCCTTGTCTTTAAAACCAGCCTTTGAAATGAGCCAGGTAAAGGGGGATCATCCTCTGATTGGCGCAAGGAAAGAAACGAAAGATTCTAAAAATGAAAGTAGCCTAATGAAAACAATAAAACAAAACACATAGCAGCGACCTGCTGCAATTGTTCTGCCGTGTGTGTAGCACGGAGTGCCCAGCTGACAAAACAAACACGAGCTTCTCGGTAGTTTGCCGTGATCGTATAGTGGTTAGTACTTTGCGTTGTGGCCGCAACAACCCCGGTTCGAATCCGGGTCACGGCAGGTGCAATCCTCACACGGCAGAGAAGCTTGTTCGTTTTTTTCACACGCCATCTTCATGGCATGCACCTTTTTGAAAGAAAATAGAATACAATAATTGCTTCATCGTGTTAGTACAGGCATGATGCACACCAGCCTGCTGTGTATGAAATAATAATTACAGAAATAATCAATCTATAAACACCATAAAAATCTCCCACAAACACCAGTCGCTGTATTAACGCTTATCGAGTAGAGGCAAGACGGGACCTGTCCCAGCAGCCAACGTTACAGTGGCTTAATTCAATCTTTGAAGGTGATTTTGAGAACGGAGCCGTTGGTGGTATAGTGGTGAGCATAGCTGCCTTCCAAGCAGTTGACCCGGGTTCGATTCCCGGCCAACGCAAGTCTTTTTTGAACTTTTTCATTTAACATTGGAATAAAGCGTAATACATTCCCCAACTAATTTGCCTTACTGGTTAATAGTCTTAAAAGCATAACTTTGAAAGTATCACTGTGAGTTATAATGATCTGTGAGGTGATATTAGTCACTACATTAAGCCCCATCAAACGAATGTGTTCATTTGGAATCATGCATTGATAATGCGTTGTTGGGAAAACTGCAAATATGTATGGAAGCGTGAGTTGAATGATTAATCACATTCTAAGGATTGATATGGTCCTGTTGTTCGTCCTGCCACATAACAATGGCGTTGCAGTTACATGCGCTGCAAAATCAAATATTTAAAATTAAACAACCATCTGATAAAACTTACTGCAGCCGGATTGTTTTAGACACACATGGGCGCATGAAAAAAATCAAACATATGTTACCAAAATAGTCATTGCTGTATGATGTACAGCAACTGTGAAATGAATGGTTTTATAATCTGTTATGTGAGACTTCTGTTGAATTTTTAAGCATTTGATTCCCTGTGTACACAAAGATGGCAGTCCTGATTTAACGAGTGGGCAAGCAGAGCTCTCGGTGACTGATTTGTCAGTCTTTTTCAGTCACGTGATTGAGCGCCTTCCCGGCAATGCATCGTAATTAGAAAAGTGTAATGCAAGATATTGAACACGGACACATCCGGGATTTGAACCCGGGAACTCGCGCACCCGAAGCAAGAATCATACCCCTAGATTAAACAGCCAAATGCTGGCGGCGATTTGGTTCCACGAGCTTCCAAAGAAGCGTAGACCTAGATGCTCTGTATTGAGGAATTAGTGTCACCTTGCTGTGTGCCTGTTAGGGGCAGTCTGATTTGCTTTACCTGGCGGCTAGCATTTCTATGGGCATCGAGAGGTGGTCGCTATAAATGAGGAAACTTGTTAAGATAGGATTTAGTTTCGATATGCATACATACACATAAAAAATAAACAAAACAAAACTGTGTTTCGTTGTTTTGCAAAGGGATGCACTGCAATTTGTTATATTTTATTTTATTCTTGCGAGCACGCAGCTGTTTTATATATTCATTTTAAATAGATTGGGGGAAATTGGTACTGTGTACTTTACAAATGTAATCTAGATTGTAACGAGACCATTCAAGTGCTGACGTTGTTGTCTACTTTGTATGTACCACAAAAAGAACAGATTTGCTGAACTGGTTAATTAACCTTACTATAAAAAACTGATAGATCCAAGTATTTTATATAAACTGCAATACTATAATATGTGGTAACTAGTTGAATTAACTTCACTATAAGAAACTGCTAGCTTAAGAGTTTGTTTAATTGTATCATCTCTATATGTACCTACTAGACAATTGTTAGATGGTGAAGTGAAAGTGGAATTGTCATATTGTTTACATTGTTGTTAATGTGCTTGAGATTTTGAAAACAATTATTAATTAAAACTTGTAAAGATTATTTTTGGAGTATGATTGCTTGATTTCTCCTGGATAAAAGAGTTTGTGCGGGAACCAACCACTCGAGGTCCTTGTCCTCAATAAACACACGGTGGCGTAGTGAAAATAACATAAATTTCGCTATCTGTATATAAAGACCTGCTACACTTCAATACTACTGCCGCTACTCGGACACCACACACGGAATCATTGTAAACACACCGCCATAGCACAGGCTGCCGACCAGCCATAACGCCGCCGTCACGAGAGCCTCCCATTCCCTTACATCCTGCTTCCTATTCCGCTCCCCCTTGTCTTTAAAACCAGCCTTTGAAATGAGCCAGGTAAAGGGGAATCATCCTCTGATTGGCGCAGGGAAAGAAACGAAAGATTCTAAAAATGAAAGTAGCCTAATTAAAACAATAAAACAAAACACATAGCAGCGACCTGCTGCAATTGTTCTGCCGTGTGTGTAGCACGGAGTGCCCAGCTGACAAAACAAACACGAGCTTCTCGGTAGTTCGCCGTGATCGTATAGTGGTTAGTACTTTGCGTTGTGGCCGCAACAACCCCGGATCGTATCCGGGTCACGGCAGGTGCAATCCTCACACGGCAGAGAAGCTTGTTCTTTTTTTTCACACGCCATCTTCATGGCATGCACCTTTTTGAAAAAAAATAGAATACAATAATTGCTTCATCGTGTTAGTACAGGCATGATGCACACCAGCCTGCTGTGTACGAAATAATAATTACAGAAATAATCAATCTATAAACACCATAAAAATCTCCCACAAACACCAGTCGCTGTATTAACGCTTATCGAGTAGAGGCAAGACGGGACCTGTCCCAGCAGCCAACGTTACAGTGGCTTAATTCAATCTTTGAAGGTGATTTTGAGAACGGAGGCGTTGGTGGTATAGTGGTGAGCATAGCTGCCTTCCAAGCAGTTGACCCGGGTTCGATTCCCGGCCAACGCAAGTCTTTTTTGAACTTTTTCATTTAACATTGGAATAAAGCGTAATACATTCCCCAACTAATTTGCCTTACTGGTTAATAGTCTTAAAAGCATAACTTTGAAAGTATCACTGTGAGTTATAATGATCTGTGAGGTGATATTAGTCACTACATTAAGCCCCATCAAACGAATGTGTTCATTTGGAATCATGCATTGATAATGCGTTGTCGGGAAAACTGCAAATATGTATGGAAGCGTGAGTTGAATGATTAATCACATTCAAAGGATTGATATGGTCCTGTTGTTCGTCCTGCCACATAACAATGGCGTTGCAGTTACATGCGCTGCAAAATCAAATATTTAAAATTAAACAACCATCTGATAAAACTTACTGCAGCCGGATTGTTTTAGACACACATGGGCGCATGAAAAAAATCAAACATATGTTACCAAAATAGTCATTGCTGTATGATGTACAGCAACTGTGAAATGAATGGTTTTATAATCTGTTATGTGAGACTTCTGTTGAATTTTTAAGCATTTGATTCCCTGTGTACACAAAGATGGCAGTCCTGATTTAACGAGTGGGCAAGCAGAGCTCTCGGTGACTGATTTTTCAGTCTTTTTCAGTCACGTGATTGAGCGCCTTCCCGGCAATGCATCGTAATTAGAAAAGTGTAATGCAAGATATTGAACACGGACACATCCGGGATTTGAACCCGGGAACTCGCGCACCCGAAGCAAGAATCATACCCCTAGATTAAACAGCCAAATGCTGGCGGCGATTTGGTTCCACGAGCTTCCAAAGAAGCGTAGACCTAGATGCTCTGTATTGAGGAATTAGTGTCACCTTGCTGTGTGCCTGTTAGGGGCAGTCTGATTTGCTTTACCTGGCGGCTAGCATTTCTATGGGCATCGAGAGGTGGTCGCTATAAATGAGGAAACTTGTTAAGATAGGATTTAGTTTCGATATGCATACATACACATAAAAATAAACAAAACAAAACTGTGTTTCGTTGTTTTGCAAAGGGATGCACTGCAATTTGTTATATTTTATTTTATTCTTGCGAGCACGCAGCTGTTTTATATATTCATTTTAAATAGATTGGGGGAAATTGGTACTGTGTACTTTACAAATGTAATCTAGATTGTAACGAGACCATTCAAGTGCTGACGTTGTTGTCTACTTTGTATGTACCACAAAAAGAACAGATTTGCTGAACTGGTTAATTAACCTTACTATAAAAAACTGATAGATCCAAGTATTTTATATAAACTGCAATACTATAATATGTGGTAACTAGTTGAATTAACTTCACTATAAGAAACTGCTAGATTAAGAGTTTGTTTAATTGTATCAGCTCTATATGTACCTACTAGACAATTGTTAGATGGTGAAGTGAAAGTGGAATTGTCATATTGTTTACATTGTTGTTAATGTGCTTGAGATTTTGAAAACAATTATTAATTAAAACTTGTAAAGATTATTTTTGGAGTATGATTGCTTGGTTTCTCCTGGATAAAAGAGTTTGTGCGGGAACCAACCACTCGAGGTCCTTGTCCTCAATAAACACACGGTGGCGTAGTGAAAATAACATAAATTTCGCTATCTGTATATAAAGACCTGCTACACTTCAATACTACTGCCGCTACTCGGACACCACACACGGAATCATTGTAAACACACCGCCATAGCACAGGCTGCCGACCAGCCATACCGCCGCCGTCACGAGAGCCTCCCGTTCCCTTACATCCTGCTTCCTATTCCGCTCCCCCTTGTCTTTAAAACCAGCCTTTGAAATGAGCCAGGTAAAGGGGGATCATCCTCTGATTGGCGCAAGGAAAGAAACGAAAGATTCTAAAAATGAAAGTAGCCTAATGAAAACAATAAAACAAAACACATAGCAGCGACCTGCTGCAATTGTTCTGCCGTGTGTGTAGCACGGAGTGCCCAGCTGACAAAACAAACACGAGCTTCTCGGTAGTTTGCCGTGATCGTATAGTGGTTAGTACTTTGCGTTGTGGCCGCAACAACCCCGGTTCGAATCCGGGTCACGGCAGGTGCAATCCTCACACGGCAGAGAAGCTTGTTCGTTTTTTTCACACGCCATCTTCATGGCATGCACCTTTTTGAAAGAAAATAGAATACAATAATTGCTTCATCGTGTTAGTACAGGCATGATGCACACCAGCCTGCTGTGTATGAAATAATAATTACAGAAATAATCAATCTATAAACACCATAAAAATCTCCCACAAACACCAGTCGCTGTATTAACGCTTATCGAGTAGAGGCAAGACGGGACCTGTCCCAGCAGCCAACGTTACAGTGGCTTAATTCAATCTTTGAAGGTGATTTTGAGAACGGAGCCGTTGGTGGTATAGTGGTGAGCATAGCTGCCTTCCAAGCAGTTGACCCGGGTTCGATTCCCGGCCAACGCAAGTCTTTTTTGAACTTTTTCATTTAACATTGGAATAAAGCGTAATACATTCCCCAACTAATTTGCCTTACTGGTTAATAGTCTTAAAAGCATAACTTTGAAAGTATCACTGTGAGTTATAATGATCTGTGAGGTGATATTAGTCACTACATTAAGCCCCATCAAACGAATGTGTTCATTTGGAATCATGCATTGATAATGCGTTGTTGGGAAAACTGCAAATATGTATGGAAGCGTGAGTTGAATGATTAATCACATTCTAAGGATTGATATGGTCCTGTTGTTCGTCCTGCCACATAACAATGGCGTTGCAGTTACATGCGCTGCAAAATCAAATATTTAAAATTAAACAACCATCTGATAAAACTTACTGCAGCCGGATTGTTTTAGACACACATGGGCGCATGAAAAAAATCAAACATATGTTACCAAAATAGTCATTGCTGTATGATGTACAGCAACTGTGAAATGAATGGTTTTATAATCTGTTATGTGAGACTTCTGTTGAATTTTTAAGCATTTGATTCCCTGTGTACACAAAGATGGCAGTCCTGATTTAACGAGTGGGCAAGCAGAGCTCTCGGTGACTGATTTGTCAGTCTTTTTCAGTCACGTGATTGAGCGCCTTCCCGGCAATGCATCGTAATTAGAAAAGTGTAATGCAAGATATTGAACACGGACACATCCGGGATTTGAACCCGGGAACTCGCGCACCCGAAGCAAGAATCATACCCCTAGATTAAACAGCCAAATGCTGGCGGCGATTTGGTTCCACGAGCTTCCAAAGAAGCGTAGACCTAGATGCTCTGTATTGAGGAATTAGTGTCACCTTGCTGTGTGCCTGTTAGGGGCAGTCTGATTTGCTTTACCTGGCGGCTAGCATTTCTATGGGCATCGAGAGGTGGTCGCTATAAATGAGGAAACTTGTTAAGATAGGATTTAGTTTCGATATGCATACATACACATAAAAAATAAACAAAACAAAACTGTGTTTCGTTGTTTTGCAAAGGGATGCACTGCAATTTGTTATATTTTATTTTATTCTTGCGAGCACGCAGCTGTTTTATATATTCATTTTAAATAGATTGGGGGAAATTGGTACTGTGTACTTTACAAATGTAATCTAGATTGTAACGAGACCATTCAAGTGCTGACGTTGTTGTCTACTTTGTATGTACCACAAAAAGAACAGATTTGCTGAACTGGTTAATTAACCTTACTATAAAAAACTGATAGATCCAAGTATTTTATATAAACTGCAATACTATAATATGTGGTAACTAGTTGAATTAACTTCACTATAAGAAACTGCTAGCTTAAGAGTTTGTTTAATTGTATCATCTCTATATGTACCTACTAGACAATTGTTAGATGGTGAAGTGAAAGTGGAATTGTCATATTGTTTACATTGTTGTTAATGTGCTTGAGATTTTGAAAACAATTATTAATTAAAACTTGTAAAGATTATTTTTGGAGTATGATTGCTTGATTTCTCCTGGATAAAAGAGTTTGTGCGGGAACCAACCACTCGAGGTCCTTGTCCTCAATAAACACACGGTGGCGTAGTGAAAATAACATAAATTTCGCTATCTGTATATAAAGACCTGCTACACTTCAATACTACTGCCGCTACTCGGACACCACACACGGAATCATTGTAAACACACCGCCATAGCACAGGCTGCCGACCAGCCATAACGCCGCCGTCACGAGAGCCTCCCATTCCCTTACATCCTGCTTCCTATTCCGCTCCCCCTTGTCTTTAAAACCAGCCTTTGAAATGAGCCAGGTAAAGGGGAATCATCCTCTGATTGGCGCAGGGAAAGAAACGAAAGATTCTAAAAATGAAAGTAGCCTAATTAAAACAATAAAACAAAACACATAGCAGCGACCTGCTGCAATTGTTCTGCCGTGTGTGTAGCACGGAGTGCCCAGCTGACAAAACAAACACGAGCTTCTCGGTAGTTCGCCGTGATCGTATAGTGGTTAGTACTTTGCGTTGTGGCCGCAACAACCCCGGATCGTATCCGGGTCACGGCAGGTGCAATCCTCACACGGCAGAGAAGCTTGTTCTTTTTTTTCACACGCCATCTTCATGGCATGCACCTTTTTGAAAAAAAATAGAATACAATAATTGCTTCATCGTGTTAGTACAGGCATGATGCACACCAGCCTGCTGTGTATGAAATAATAATTACAGAAATAATCAATCTATAAACACCATAAAAATCTCCCACAAACACCAGTCGCTGTATTAACGCTTATCGAGTAGAGGCAAGACGGGACCTGTCCCAGCAGCCAACGTTACAGTGGCTTAATTCAATCTTTGAAGGTGATTTTGAGAACGGAGGAGTTGGTGGTATAGTGGTGAGCATAGCTGCCTTCCAAGCAGTTGACCCGGGTTCGATTCCCGGCCAACGCAAGTCTTTTTTGAACTTTTTCATTTAACATTGGAATAAAGCGTAATACATTCCCCAACTAATTTGCCTTACTGGTTAATAGTCTTAAAAGCATAACTTTGAAAGTATCACTGTGAGTTATAATGATCTGTGAGGTGATATTAGTCACTACATTAAGCCCCATCAAACGAATGTGTTCATTTGGAATCATGCATTGATAATGCGTTGTCGGGAAAACTGCAAATATGTATGGAAGCGTGAGTTGAATGATTAATCACATTCTAAGGATTGATATGGTCCTGTTGTTCGTCCTGCCACATAACAATGGCGTTGCAGTTACATGCGCTGCAAAATCAAATATTTAAAATTAAACAACCATCTGATAAAACTTACTGCAGCCGGATTGTTTTAGACACACATGGGCGCATGAAAAAAATGAAACATATGTTACCAAAATAGTCATTTGCTGTATGATGTACAGCAACTGTGAAATGAATGGTTTTATAATCTGTTATGTGAGACTTCTGTTGAATTTTTAAGCATTTGATTCCCTGTGTACACAAAGATGGCAGTCCTGATTTAACGAGTGGGCAAGCAGAGCTCTCGGTGACTGATTTGTCAGTCTTTTTCAGTCACGTGATTGAGCGCCTTCCCGGCAATGCATCGTAATTAGAAAAGTGGAATGCAAGATATTGAACACGGACACATCCGGGATTTGAACCCGGGAACTCGCGCACCCGAAGCAAGAATCATACCCCTAGATTAAACAGCCAAATGCTGGCGGCGATTTGGTTCCACGAGCTTCCAAAGAAGCGTAGACCTAGATGCTCTGTATTGAGGAATTAGTGTCACCTTGCTGTGTGCCTGTTAGGGGCAGTCTGATTTGCTTTACCTGGCGGCTAGCATTTCTATGGGCATCGAGAGGTGGTCGCTATAAATGAGGAAACTTGTTAAGATAGGATTTAGTTTCGATATGCATACATAAAAAATAAACAAAACAAAACTGTGTTTCGTTGTTTTGCAAAGGGATGCACTGCAATTTGTTATATTTTATTTTATTCTTGCGAGCACGCAGCTGTTTTATATATTCATTTTAAATAGATTGGGGGAAATTGGTACTGTGTACTTTACAAATGTAATCTAGATTGTAACGAGACCATTCAAGTGCTGACGTTGTTGTCTACTTTGTATGTACCACAAAAAGAACAGATTTGCTGAACTGGTTAATTAACCTTACTATAAAAAACTGATAGATCCAAGTATTTTATATAAACTGCAATACTATAATATGTGGTAACTAGTTGAATTAACTTCACTATAAGAAACTGCTAGATTAAGAGTTTGTTTAATTGTATCATCTCTATATGTACCTACTAGACAATTGTTAGATGGTGAAGTGAAAGTGGAATTGTCATATTGTTTACATTGTTGTTAATGTGCTTGAGATTTTGAAAACAATTATTAATTAAAACTTGTAAAGATTATTTTTGGAGTATGATTGCTTGATTTCTCCTGGATAAAAGAGTTTGTGCGGGAACCAACCACTCGAGGTCCTTGTCCTCAATAAACACACGGTGGCGTAGTGAAAATAACATAAATTTCGCTATCTGTATGTAAAGACCTGCTACACTTCAATACTACTGCCGCTACTCGGACACCACACACGGAATCATTGTAAACACACCGCCATAGCACAGGCTGCCGACCAGCCATACCGCCGCCGTCACGAGAGCCTCCCGTTCCCTTACATCCTGCTTCCTATTCCGCTCCCCCTTGTCTTTAAAACCAGCCTTTGAAATGAGCCAGGTAAAGGGGAATCATCCTCTGATTGGCGCAGGGAAAGAAACGAAAGATTCTAAAAATGAAAGTAGCCTAATTAAAACAATAAAACAAAACACATAGCAGCGACCTGCTGCAATTGTTCTGCCGTGTGTGTAGCACGGAGTGCCCAGCTGACAAAACAAACACGAGCTTCTCGGTAGTTCGCCGTGATCGTATAGTGGTTAGTACTTTGCGTTGTGGCCGCAACAACCCCGGTTCGAATCCGGGTCACGGCAGGTGCAATCCTCACACGGCAGAGAAGCTTGTTCTTTTTTTTTCACACGCCATCTTCATGGCATGCACCTTTTTGAAAGAAAATAGAATACAATAATTGCTTCATCGTGTTAGTACAGGCATGATGCACACCAGCCTGCTGTGTATGAAATAATAATTACAGAAATAATCAATCTATAAACACCATAAAAATCTCCCACAAACACCAGTCGCTGTATTAACGCTTATCGAGTAGAGGCAAGACGGGACCTGTCCCAGCAGCCAACGTTACAGTGGCTTAATTCAATCTTTGAAGGTGATTTTGAGAACGGAGGAGTTGGTGGTATAGTGGTGAGCATAGCTGCCTTCCAAGCAGTTGACCCGGGTTCGATTCCCGGCCAACGCAAGTCTTTTTTGAACTTTTTCATTTAACATTGGAATAAAGCGTAATACATTCCCCAACTAATTTGCCTTACTGGTTAATAGTCTTAAAAGCATAACTTTGAAAGTATCACTGTGAGTTATAATGATCTGTGAGGTGATATTAGTCACTACATTAAGCCCCATCAAACGAATGTGTTCATTTGGAATCATGCATTGATAATGCGTTGTCGGGAAAACTGCAAATATGTATGGAAGCGTGAGTTGAATGATTAATCACATTCTAAGGATTGATATGGTCCTGTTGTTCGTCCTGCCACATAACAATGGCGTTGCAGTTACATGCGCTGCAAAATCAAATATTTAAAATTAAACAACCATCTGATAAAACTTACTGCAGCCGGATTGTTTTAGACACACATGGGCGCATGAAAAAAATGAAACATATGTTACCAAAATAGTCATTTGCTGTATGATGTACAGCAACTGTGAAATGAATGGTTTTATAATCTGTTATGTGAGACTTCTGTTGAATTTTTAAGCATTTGATTCCCTGTGTACACAAAGATGGCAGTCCTGATTTAACGAGTGGGCAAGCAGAGCTCTCGGTGACTGATTTGTCAGTCTTTTTCAGTCACGTGATTGAGCGCCTTCCCGGCAATGCATCGTAATTAGAAAAGTGGAATGCAAGATATTGAACACGGACACATCCGGGATTTGAACCCGGGAACTCGCGCACCCGAAGCAAGAATCATACCCCTAGATTAAACAGCCAAATGCTGGCGGCGATTTGGTTCCACGAGCTTCCAAAGAAGCGTAGACCTAGATGCTCTGTATTGAGGAATTAGTGTCACCTTGCTGTGTGCCTGTTAGGGGCAGTCTGATTTGCTTTACCTGGTGGCTAGCATTTCTATGGGCATCGAGAGGTGGTCGCTATAAATGAGGAAACTTGTTAAGATAGGATTTAGTTTCGATATGCATACATAAAAAATAAACAAAACAAAACTGTGTTTCGTTGTTTTGCAAAGGGATGCACTGCAATTTGTTATATTTTATTTTATTCTTGCGAGCACGCAGCTGTTTTATATATTCATTTTAAATAGATTGGGGGAAATTGGTACTGTGTACTTTACAAATGTAATCTAGATTGTAACGAGACCATTCAAGTGCTGACGTTGTTGTCTACTTTGTATGTACCACAAAAAGAACAGATTTGCTGAACTGGTTAATTAACCTTACTATAAAAAACTGATAGATCCAAGTATTTTATATAAACTGCAATACTATAATATGTGGTAACTAGTTGAATTAACTTCACTATAAGAAACTGCTAGATTAAGAGTTTGTTTAATTGTATCATCTCTATATGTACCTACTAGACAATTGTTAGATGGTGAAGTGAAAGTGGAATTGTCATATTGTTTACATTGTTGTTAATGTGCTTGAGATTTTGAAAACAATTATTAATTAAAACTTGTAAAGATTATTTTTGGAGTATGATTGCTTGATTTCTCCTGGATAAAAGAGTTTGTGCGGGAACCAACCACTCGAGGTCCTTGTCCTCAATAAACACACGTTGGCGTAGTGAAAATAACATAAATTTCGCTATCTGTATATAAAGACCTGCTACACTTCAATACTACTGCCGCTACTCGGACACCACACACGGAATCATTGTAAACACACCGCCATAGCACAGGCTGCCGACCAGCCATACCGCCGCCGTCACGAGAGCCTCCCGTTCCCTTACATCCTGCTTCCTATTCCGCTCCCCCTTGTCTTTTAAACCAGCCTTTGAAATGAGCCAGGTAAAGGGGAATCATCCTCTGATTGGCGCAGGGAAAGAAACGAAAGATTCTAAAAATGAAAGTAGCCTAATTAAAACAATAAAACAAAACACATAGCAGCGACCTGCTGCAATTGTTCTGCCGTGTGTGTAGCACGGAGTGCCCAGCTGACAAAACAAACACGAGCTTCTCGGTAGTTCGCCGTGATCGTATAGTGGTTAGTACTTTGCGTTGTGGCCGCAACAACCCCGGTTCGAATCCGGGTCACGGCAGGTGCAATCCTCACACGGCAGAGAAGCTTGTTCGTTTTTTTCACACGCCATCTTCATGGCATGCACCTTTTTGAAAGAAAATAGAATACAATAATTGCTTCATCGTGTTAGTACAGGCATGATGCACACCAGCCTGCTGTGTATGAAATAATAATTACAGAAATAATCAATCTATAAACACCATAAAAATCTCCCACAAACACCAGTCGCTGTATTAACGCTTATCGAGTAGAGGCAAGACGGGACCTGTCCCAGCAGCCAACGTTGCAGTGGCTTAATTCAATCTTTGAAGGTGATTTTGAGAACGGAGGCGTTGGTGGTATAGTGGTGAGCATAGCTGCCTTCCAAGCAGTTGACCCGGGTTCGATTCCCGGCCAACGCAAGTCTTTTTTGAACTTTTTCATTTAACATTGGAATAAAGCGTAATACATTCCCCAACTAATTTGCCTTACTGGTTAATAGTCTTAAAAGCATAACTTTGAAAGTATCACTGTGAGTTATAATGATCTGTGAGGTGATATTAGTCACTACATTAAGCCCCATCAAACGAATGTGTTCATTTGGAATCATGCATTGATAATGCGTTGTCGGGAAAACTGCAAATATGTATGGAAGCGTGAGTTGAATGATTAATCACATTCTAAGGATTGATATGGTCCTGTTGTTCGTCCTGCCACATAACAATGGCGTTGCAGTTACATGCGCTGCAAAATCAAATATTTAAAATTAAACAACCATCTGATAAAACTTACTGCAGCCGGATTGTTTTAGACACACATGGGCGCATGAAAAAAATGAAACATATGTTACCAAAATAGTCATTTGCTGTATGATGTACAGCAACTGTGAAATGAATGGTTTTATAATCTGTTATGTGAGACTTCTGTTGAATTTTTAAGCATTTGATTCCCTGTGTACACAAAGATGGCAGTCCTGATTTAACGAGTGGGCAAGCAGAGCTCTCGGTGACTGATTTGTCAGTCTTTTTCAGTCACGTGATTGAGCGCCTTCCCGGCAATGCATCGTAATTAGAAAAGTGGAATGCAAGATATTGAACACGGACACATCCGGGATTTGAACCCGGGAACTCGCGCACCCGAAGCAAGAATCATACCCCTAGATTAAACAGCCAAATGCTGGCGGCGATTTGGTTCCACGAGCTTCCAAAGAAGCGTAGACCTAGATGCTCTGTATTGAGGAATTAGTGTCACCTTGCTGTGTGCCTGTTAGGGGCAGTCTGATTTGCTTTACCTGGCGGCTAGCATTTCTATGGGCATCGAGAGGTGGTCGCTATAAATGAGGAAACTTGTTAAGATAGGATTTAGTTTCGATATGCATACATAAAAAATAAACAAAACAAAACTGTGTTTCGTTGTTTTGCAAAGGGATGCACTGCAATTTGTTATATTTTATTTTATTCTTGCGAGCACGCAGCTGTTTTATATATTCATTTTAAATAGATTGGGGGAAATTGGTACTGTGTACTTTACAAATGTAATCTAGATTGTAACGAGACCATTCAAGTGCTGACGTTGTTGTCTACTTTGTATGTACCACAAAAAGAACAGATTTGCTGAACTGGTTAATTAACCTTACTATAAAAAACTGATAGATCCAAGTATTTTATATAAACTGCAATACTATAATATGTGGTAACTAGTTGAATTAACTTCACTATAAGAAACTGCTAGATTAAGAGTTTGTTTAATTGTATCATCTCTATATGTACCTACTAGACAATTGTTAGATGGTGAAGTGAAAGTGGAATTGTCATATTGTTTACATTGTTGTTAATGTGCTTGAGATTTTGAAAACAATTATTAATTAAAACTTGTAAAGATTATTTTTGGAGTATGATTGCTTGATTTCTCCTGGATAAAAGAGTTTGTGCGGGAACCAACCACTCGAGGTCCTTGTCCTCAATAAACACACGGTGGCGTAGTGAAAATAACATAAATTTCGCTATCTGTATGTAAAGACCTGCTACACTTCAATACTACTGCCGCTACTCGGACACCACACACGGAATCATTGTAAACACACCGCCATAGCACAGGCTGCCGACCAGCCATACCGCCGCCGTCACGAGAGCCTCCCGTTCCCTTACATCCTGCTTCCTATTCCGCTCCCCCTTGTCTTTTAAACCAGCCTTTGAAATGAGCCAGGTAAAGGGGAATCATCCTCTGATTGGCGCAGGGAAAGAAACGAAAGATTCTAAAAATGAAAGTAGCCTAATTAAAACAATAAAACAAAACACATAGCAGCGACCTGCTGCAATTGTTCTGCCGTGTGTGTAGCACGGAGTGCCCAGCTGACAAAACAAACACGAGCTTCTCGGTAGTTCGCCGTGATCGTATAGTGGTTAGTACTTTGCGTTGTGGCCGCAAAAACCCCGGTTCGAATCCGGGTCACGGCAGGTGCAATCCTCACACGGCAGAGAAGCTTGTTCTTTTTTTTCACACGCCATCTTCATGGCATGCACCTTTTTGAAAGAAAATAGAATACAATAATTGCTTCATCGTGTTAGTACAGGCATGATGCACACCAGCCTGCTGTGTATGAAATAATAATTACAGAAATAATCAATCTATAAACACCATAAAAATCTCCCACAAACACCAGTCGCTGTATTAACGCTTATCGAGTAGAGGCAAGACGGGACCTGTCCCAGCAGCCAACGTTACAGTGGCTTAATTCAATCTTTGAAGGTGATTTTGAGAACGGAGGCGTTGGTGGTATAGTGGTGAGCATAGCTGCCTTCCAAGCAGTTGACCCGGGTTCGATTCCCGGCCAACGCAAGTCTTTTTTGAACTTTTTCATTTAACACTGGAATAAAGCGTAATACATTCCCCAACTAATTTGCCTTACTGGTTAATAGTCTTAAAAGCATAACTTTGAAAGTATCACTGTGAGTTATAATGATCTGTGAGGTGATATTAGTCACTACATTATCCCCATCAAACGAATGTGTTCATTTGGAATCATGCATTGATAATGCGTTGTCGGGAAAACTGCAAATATGTATGGAAGCGTGAGTTGAATGATTAATCACATTCTAAGGATTGATATGGTCCTGTTGTTCGTCCTGCCACATAACAATGGCGTTGCAGTTACATGCGCTGCAAAATCAAATATTTAAAATTAAACAACCATCTGATAAAACTTACTGCAGCCGGATTGTTTTAGACACACATGGGCGCATGAAAAAATGAAACATATGTTACCAAAATAGTCATTTGCTGTATGATGTACTGCAACTGTGAAATGAATGGTTTTATAATCTGTTATGTGAGACTTCTGTTGAATTTTTAAGCATTTGATTCCCTGTGTACACAAAGATGGCAGTCCTGATTTAACGAGTGGGCAAGCAGAGCTCTCGGTGACTGATTTGTCAGTCTTTTTCAGTCACGTGATTGAGCGCCTTCCCGGCAATGCATCGTAATTAGAAAAGTGGAATGCAAGATATTGAACACGGACACATCCGGGATTTGAACCCGGGAACTCGCGCACCCGAAGCAAGAATCATACCCCTAGATTAAACAGCCAAATGCTGGCGGCGATTTGGTTCCACGAGCTTCCAAAGAAGCGTAGACCTAGATGCTCTGTATTGAGGAATTTGTGTCACTTGCTGTGTGCCTGTTAGGGGCAGTCTGATTTGCTTTACCTGGCGGCTAGCATTTCTATGGGCATCGAGAGGTGGTCGCTATAAATGAGGAAACTTGTTAAGATAGGATTTAGTTTCGATATGCATACATACACATAAAAATAAACAAAACAAAACTGTGTTTCGTTGTTTTGCAAAGGGATGCACTGCAATTTGTTATATTTTATTTTATTCTTGCGAGCACGCAGCTGTTTTATATATTCATTTTAAATAGATTGGGGGAAATTGGTACTGTGTACTTTACAAATGTAATCTAGATTGTAACGAGACCATTCAAGTGCTGACGTTGTTGTCTACTTTGTATGTACCACAAAAAGAACAGATTTGCTGAACTGGTTAATTAACCTTACTATAAAAAACTGATAGATCCAAGTATTTTATATAAACTGCAATACTATAATATGTGGTAACTAGTTGAATTAACTTCACTATAAGAAACTGCTAGATTAAGAGTTTGTTTAATTGTATCAGCTCTATATGTATCTACTAGACAATTGTTAGATGGTGAAGTGAAAGTGGAATTGTCATATTGTTTACATTGTTGTTAATGTGCTTGAGATTTTGAAAACAATTATTAATTAAAACTTGTAAAGATTATTTTTGGAGTATGATTGCTTGATGTCTCCTGGATAAAAGAGTTTGTGCGGGAACCAACCACTCGAGGTCCTTGTCCTCAATAAACACACGGTGGCGTAGTGAAAATAACATAAATTTCGCTATCTGTATATAAAGACCTGCTACACTTCAATACTACTGCCGCTACTCGGACACCACACACGGAATCATTGTAAACACACCGCCATAGCACAGGCTGCCGACCAGCCATACCGCCGCCGTCACGAGAGCCTCCCGTTCCCTTACATCCTGCTTCCTATTCCGCTCCCCCTTGTCTTTAAAACCAGCCTTTGAAATGAGCCAGGTAAAGGGGGATCATCCTCTGATTGGCGCAGGGAAAGAAACGAAAGATTCTAAAAATGAAAGTAGCCTAATGAAAACAATAAAACAAAACACATAGCAGCGACCTGCTGCAATTGTTCTGCCGTGTGTGTAGCACGGAGTGCCCAGCTGACAAAACAAACACGAGCTTCTCGGTAGTTTGCCGTGATCGTATAGTGGTTAGTACTTTGCGTTGTGGCCGCAACAACCCCGGTTCGAATCCGGGTCACGGCAGGTGCAATCCTCACACGGCAGAGAAGCTTGTTCGTTTTTTTCACACGCCATCTTCATGGCATGCACCTTTTTGAAAGAAAATAGAATACAATAATTGCTTCATCGTGTTAGTACAGGCATGATGCACACCAGCCTGCTGTGTATGAAATAATAATTACAGAAATAATCAATCTATAAACACCATAAAAATCTCCCACAAACACCAGTCGCTGTATTAACGCTTATCGAGTAGAGGCAAGACGGGACCTGTCCCAGCAGCCAACGTTACAGTGGCTTAATTCAATCTTTGAAGGTGATTTTGAGAACGGAGCCGTTGGTGGTATAGTGGTGAGCATAGCTGCCTTCCAAGCAGTTGACCCGGGTTCGATTCCCGGCCAACGCAAGTCTTTTTTGAACTTTTTCATTTAACATTGGAATAAAGCGTAATACATTCCCCAACTAATTTGCCTTACTGGTTAATAGTCTTAAAAGCATAACTTTGAAAGTATCACTGTGAGTTATAATGATCTGTGAGGTGATATTAGTCACTACATTAAGCCCCATCAAACGAATGTGTTCATTTGGAATCATGCATTGATAATGCGTTGTCGGGAAAACTGCAAATATGTATGGAAGCGTGAGTTGAATGATTAATCACATTCTAAGGATTGATATGGTCCTGTTGTTCGTCCTGCCACATAACAATGGCGTTGCAGTTACATGCGCTGCAAAATCAAATATTTAAAATTAAACAACCATCTGATAAAACTTACTGCAGCCGGATTGTTTTAGACACACATGGGCGCATGAAAAAAATGAAACATATGTTACCAAAATAGTCATTTGCTGTATGATGTACAGCAACTGTGAAATGAATGGTTTTATAATCTGTTATGTGAGACTTCTGTTGAATTTTTAAGCATTTGATTCCCTGTGTACACAAAGATGGCAGTCCTGATTTAACGAGTGGGCAAGCAGAGCTCTCGGTGACTGATTTGTCAGTCTTTTTCAGTCACGTGATTGAGCGCCTTCCCGGCAATGCATCGTAATTAGAAAAGTGTAATGCAAGATATTGAACACGGACACATCCGGGATTTGAACCCGGGAACTCGCGCACCCGAAGCAAGAATCATACCCCTAGATTAAACAGCCAAATGCTGGCGGCGATTTGGTTCCACGAGCTTCCAAAGAAGCGTAGACCTAGATGCTCTGTATTGAGGAATTAGTGTCACCTTGCTGTGTGCCTGTTAGGGGCAGTCTGATTTGCTTTACCTGGCGGCTAGCATTTCTATGGGCATCGAGAGGTGGTCGCTATAAATGAGGAAACTTGTTAAGATAGGATTTAGTTTCGATATGCATACATACACATAAAAAATAAACAAAACAAAACTGTGTTTCGTTGTTTTGCAAAGGGATGCACTGCAATTTGTTATATTTTATTTTATTCTTGCGAGCACGCAGCTGTTTTATATATTCATTTTAAATAGATTGGGGGAAATTGGTACTGTGTACTTTACAAATGTAATCTAGATTGTAACGAGACCATTCAAGTGCTGACGTTGTTGTCTACTTTGTATGTACCACAAAAAGAACAGATTTGCTGAACTGGTTAATTAACCTTACTATAAAAAACTGATAGATCCAAGTATTTTATATAAACTGCAATACTATAATATGTGGTAACTAGTTGAATTAACTTCACTATAAGAAACTGCTAGCTTAAGAGTTTGTTTAATTGTATCATCTCTATATGTACCTACTAGACAATTGTTAGATGGTGAAGTGAAAGTGGAATTGTCATATTGTTTACATTGTTGTTAATGTGCTTGAGATTTTGAAAACAATTATTAATTAAAACTTGTAAAGATTATTTTTGGAGTATGATTGCTTGATGTCTCCTGGATAAAAGAGTTTGTGCGGGAACCAACCACTCGAGGTCCTTGTCCTCAATAAACACACGGTGGCGTAGTGAAAATAACATAAATTTCGCTATCTGTATATAAAGACCTGCTACACTTCAATACTACTGCCGCTACTCGGACACCACACACGGAATCATTGTAAACACACCGCCATAGCACAGGCTGCCGACCAGCCATACCGCCGCCGTCACGAGAGCCTCCCGTTCCCTTACATCCTGCTTCCTATTCCGCTCCCCCTTGTCTTTAAAACCAGCCTTTGAAATGAGCCAGGTAAAGGGGGATCATCCTCTGATTGGCGCAGGGAAAGAAACGAAAGATTCTAAAAATGAAAGTAGCCTAATGAAAACAATAAAACAAAACACATAGCAGCGACCTGCTGCAATTGTTCTGCCGTGTGTGTAGCACGGAGTGCCCAGCTGACAAAACAAACACGAGCTTCTCGGTAGTTCGCCGTGATCGTATAGTGGTTAGTACTTTGCGTTGTGGCCGCAACAACCCCGGTTCGAATCCGGGTCACGGCAGGTGCAATCCTCACACGGCAGAGAAGCTTGTTCTTTTTTTTCACACGCCATCTTCATGGCATGCACCTTTTTGAAAGAAAATAGAATACAATAATTGCTTCATCGTGTTAGTACAGGCATGATGCACACCAGCCTGCTGTGTACGAAATAATAATTACAGAAATAATCAATCTATAAACACCATAAAAATCTCCCACAAACACCAGTCGCTGTATTAACGCTTATCGAGTAGAGGCAAGACGGGACCTGTCCCAGCAGCCAACGTTACAGTGGCTTAATTCAATCTTTGAAGGTGATTTTGAGAACGGAGGCGTTGGTGGTATAGTGGTGAGCATAGCTGCCTTCCAAGCAGTTGACCCGGATTAAATTCCCGGTCAACGCAAGTCTTTTTTGAACTTTTTCATTTAACATTGGAATAAAGCGTAATACATTCCCCAACTAATTTGCCTTACTGGTTAATAGTCTTAAAAGCATAACTTTGAAAGTATCACTGTGAGTTATAATGATCTGTGAGGTGATATTAGTCACTACATTAAGCCCCATCAAACGAATGTGTTCATTTGGAATCATGCATTGATAATGCGTTGTCGGGAAAACTGCAAATATGTATGGAAGCGTGAGTTGAATGATTAATCACATTCAAAGGATTGATATGGTCCTGTTGTTCGTCCTGCCACATAACAATGGCGTTGCAGTTACATGCGCTGCAAAATCAAATATTTAAAATTAAACAACCATCTGATAAAACTTACTGCAGCCGGATTGTTTTAGACACACATGGGCGCATGAAAAAAATGAAACATATGTTACCAAAATAGTCATTGCTGTATGATGTACAGCAACTGTGAAATGAATGGTTTTATAATCTGTTATGTGAGACTTCTGTTGAATTTTTAAGCATTTGATTCCCTGTGTACACAAAGATGGCAGTCCTAATTTAACGAGTGGGCAAGCAGAGCTCTCGGTGACTGATTTGTCAGTCTTTTTCAGTCACGTGATTGAGCGCCTTCCCGGCAATGCATCGTAATTAGAAAAGTGTAATGCAAGATATTGAACACGGACACATCCGGGATTTGAACCCGGGAACTCGCGCACCCGAAGCAAGAATCATACCCCTAGATTAAACAGCCAAATGCTGGCGGCGATTTGGTTCCACGAGCTTCCAAAGAAGCGTAGACCTAGATGCTCTGTATTGAGGAATTTGTGTCACTTGCTGTGTGCCTGTTAGGGGCAGTCTGATTTGCTTTACCTGGAGGCTAGCATTTCTATGGGCATCGAGAGGTGGTCGCTATAAATGAGGAAACTTGTTAAGATAGGATTTAGTTTCGATATACATACATAAAAAATAAACAAAACAAAACTGTGTTTCGTTGTTTTGCAAAGGGATGCACTGCAATTTGTTATATTTTATTTTATTCTTGCGAGCACGCAGCTGTTTTATATATTCATTTTAAATAGATTGGGGGAAATTGGTACTGTGTACTTTACAAATGTAATCTAGATTGTAACGAGACCATTCAAGTGCTGACGTTGTTGTCTACTTTGTATGTACCACAAAAAGAACAGATTTGCTGAACTGGTTAATTAACCTTACTATAAAAAACTGATAGATCCAAGTATTTTATATAAACTGCAATACTATAATATGTGGTAACTAGTTGAATTAACTTCACTATAAGAAACTGCTAGATTAAGAGTTTGTTTAATTGTATCAGCTCTATATGTATCTACTAGACAATTGTTAGATGGTGAAGTGAAAGTGGAATTGTCATATTGTTTACATTGTTGTTAATGTGCTTGAGATTTTGAAAACAATTATTAATTAAAACTTGTAAAGATTATTTTTGGAGTATGATTGCTTGATGTCTCCTGGATAAAAGAGTTTGTGCGGGAACCAACCACTCGAGGTCCTTGTCCTCAATAAACACACGGTGGCGTAGTGAAAATAACATAAATTTCGCTATCTGTATGTAAAGACCTGCTACACTTCAATACTACTGCCGCTACTCGGACACCACACACGGAATCATTGTAAACACACCGCCATAGCACAGGCTGCCGACCAGCCAAACCGCCGCCGTCACGAGAGCCTCCCGTTCCCTTACATCCTGCTTCCTATTCCGCTCCCCCTTGTCTTTAAAACCAGCCTTTGAAATGAGCCAGGTAAAGGGGAATCATCCTCTGATTGGCGCAGGGAAAGAAACGAAAGATTCTAAAAATGAAAGTAGCCTAATTAAAACAATAAAACAAAACACATAGCAGCGACCTGCTGCAATTGTTCTGCCGTGTGTGTAGCACGGAGTGCCCAGCTGACAAAACAAACACGAGCTTCTCGGTAGTTCGCCGTGATCGTATAGTGGTTAGTACTTTGCGTTGTGGCCGCAACAACCCCGGATCGTATCCGGGTCACGGCAGGTGCAATCCTCACACGGCAGAGAAGCTTGTTCTTTTTTTTCACACGCCATCTTCATGGCATGCACCTTTTTGAAAGAAAATAGAATACAATAATTGCTTCATCGTGTTAGTACAGGCATGATGCACACCAGCCTGCTGTGTATGAAATAATAATTACAGAAATAATCAATCTATAAACACCATAAAAATCTCCCACAAACACCAGTCGCTGTATTAACGCTTATCGAGTAGAGGCAAGACGGGACCTGTCCCAGCAGCCAACGTTACAGTGGCTTAATTCAATCTTTGAAGGTGATTTTGAGAACGGAGGCGTTGGTGGTATAGTGGTGAGCATAGCTGCCTTCCAAGCAGTTGACCCGGGTTCGATTCCCGGCCAACGCAAGTCTTTTTTGAACTTTTTCATTTAACACTGGAATAAAGCGTAATACATTCCCCAACTAATTTGCCTTACTGGTTAATAGTCTTAAAAGCATAACTTTGAAAGTATCACTGTGAGTTATAATGATCTGTGAGGTGATATTAGTCACTACATTATCCCCATCAAACGAATGTGTTCATTTGGAATCATGCATTGATAATGCGTTGTCGGGAAAACTGCAAATATGTATGGAAGCGTGAGTTGAATGATTAATCACATTCTAAGGATTGATATGGTCCTGTTGTTCGTCCTGCCACATAACAATGGCGTTGCAGTTACATGCGCTGCAAAATCAAATATTTAAAATTAAACAACCATCTGATAAAACTTACTGCAGCCGGATTGTTTTAGACACACATGGGCGCATGAAAAAAATCAAACATATGTTACCAAAATAGTCATTGCTGTATGATGTACAGCAACTGTGAAATGAATGGTTTTATAATCTGTTATGTGAGACTTCTGTTGAATTGTTAAGCATTTGATTCCCTGTGTACACAAAGATGGCAGTCCTGATTTAACGAGTGGGCAAGCAGAGCTCTCGGTGACTGATTTTTCAGTCTTTTTCAGTCACGTGATTGAGCGCCTTCCCGGCAATGCATCGTAATTAGAAAAGTGGAATGCAAGATATTGAACACGGACACATCCGGGATTTGAACCCGGGAACTCGCGCACCCGAAGCAAGAATCATACCCCTAGATTAAACAGCCAAATGCTGGCGGCGATTTGGTTCCACGAGCTTCCAAAGAAGCGTAGACCTAGATGCTCTGTATTGAGGAATTAGTGTCACCTTGCTGTGTGCCTGTTAGGGGCAGTCTGATTTGCTTTACCTGGCGGCTAGCATTTCTATGGGCATCGAGAGGTGGTCGCTATAAATGAGGAAACTTGTTAAGATAGGATTTAGTTTCGATATGCATACATACACATAAAAATAAACAAAACAAAACTGTGTTTCGTTGTTTTGCAAAGGGATGCACTGCAATTTGTTATATTTTATTTTATTCTTGCGAGCACGCAGCTGTTTTATATATTCATTTTAAATAGATTGGGGGAAATTGGTACTGTGTACTTTACAAATGTAATCTAGATTGTAACGAGACCATTCAAGTGCTGACGTTGTTGTCTACTTTGTATGTACCACAAAAAGAACAGATTTGCTGAACTGGTTAATTAACCTTACTATAAAAAACTGATAGATCCAAGTATTTTATATAAACTGCAATACTATAATATGTGGTAACTAGTTGAATTAACTTCACTATAAGAAACTGCTAGATTAAGAGTTTGTTTAATTGTATCAGCTCTATATGTACCTACTAGACAATTGTTAGATGGTGAAGTGAAAGTGGAATTGTCATATTGTTTACATTGTTGTTAATGTGCTTGAGATTTTGAAAACAATTATTAATTAAAACTTGTAAAGATTATTTTTGGAGTATGATTGCTTGGTTTCTCCTGGATAAAAGAGTTTGTGCGGGAACCAACCACTCGAGGTCCTTGTCCTCAATAAACACACGGTGGCGTAGTGAAAATAACATAAATTTCGCTATCTGTATATAAAGACCTGCTACACTTCAATACTACTGCCGCTACTCGGACACCACACACGGAATCATTGTAAACACACCGCCATAGCACAGGCTGCCGACCAGCCATACCGCCGCCGTCACGAGAGCCTCCCGTTCCCTTACATCCTGCTTCCTATTCCGCTCCCCCTTGTCTTTAAAACCAGCCTTTGAAATGAGCCAGGTAAAGGGGGATCATCCTCTGATTGGCGCAAGGAAAGAAACGAAAGATTCTAAAAATGAAAGTAGCCTAATGAAAACAATAAAACAAAACACATAGCAGCGACCTGCTGCAATTGTTCTGCCGTGTGTGTAGCACGGAGTGCCCAGCTGACAAAACAAACACGAGCTTCTCGGTAGTTTGCCGTGATCGTATAGTGGTTAGTACTTTGCGTTGTGGCCGCAACAACCCCGGTTCGAATCCGGGTCACGGCAGGTGCAATCCTCACACGGCAGAGAAGCTTGTTCGTTTTTTTCACACGCCATCTTCATGGCATGCACCTTTTTGAAAGAAAATAGAATACAATAATTGCTTCATCGTGTTAGTACAGGCATGATGCACACCAGCCTGCTGTGTATGAAATAATAATTACAGAAATAATCAATCTATAAACACCATAAAAATCTCCCACAAACACCAGTCGCTGTATTAACGCTTATCGAGTAGAGGCAAGACGGGACCTGTCCCAGCAGCCAACGTTACAGTGGCTTAATTCAATCTTTGAAGGTGATTTTGAGAACGGAGCCGTTGGTGGTATAGTGGTGAGCATAGCTGCCTTCCAAGCAGTTGACCCGGGTTCGATTCCCGGCCAACGCAAGTCTTTTTTGAACTTTTTCATTTAACATTGGAATAAAGCGTAATACATTCCCCAACTAATTTGCCTTACTGGTTAATAGTCTTAAAAGCATAACTTTGAAAGTATCACTGTGAGTTATAATGATCTGTGAGGTGATATTAGTCACTACATTAAGCCCCATCAAACGAATGTGTTCATTTGGAATCATGCATTGATAATGCGTTGTCGGGAAAACTGCAAATATGTATGGAAGCGTGAGTTGAATGATTAATCACATTCTAAGGATTGATATGGTCCTGTTGTTCGTCCTGCCACATAACAATGGCGTTGCAGTTACATGCGCTGCAAAATCAAATATTTAAAATTAAACAACCATCTGATAAAACTTACTGCAGCCGGATTGTTTTAGACACACATGGGCGCATGAAAAAAATGAAACATATGTTACCAAAATAGTCATTTGCTGTATGATGTACAGCAACTGTGAAATGAATGGTTTTATAATCTGTTATGTGAGACTTCTGTTGAATTTTTAAGCATTTGATTCCCTGTGTACACAAAGATGGCAGTCCTGATTTAACGAGTGGGCAAGCAGAGCTCTCGGTGACTGATTTGTCAGTCTTTTTCAGTCACGTGATTGAGCGCCTTCCCGGCAATGCATCGTAATTAGAAAAGTGGAATGCAAGATATTGAACACGGACACATCCGGGATTTGAACCCGGGAACTCGCGCACCCGAAGCAAGAATCATACCCCTAGATTAAACAGCCAAATGCTGGCGGCGATTTGGTTCCACGAGCTTCCAAAGAAGCGTAGACCTAGATGCTCTGTATTGAGGAATTAGTGTCACCTTGCTGTGTGCCTGTTAGGGGCAGTCTGATTTGCTTTACCTGGAGGCTAGCATTTCTATGGGCATCGAGAGGTGGTCGCTATAAATGAGGAAACTTGTTAAGATAGGATTTAGTTTCGATATGCATACATAAAAAATAAACAAAACAAAACTGTGTTTCGTTGTTTTGCAAAGGGATGCACTGCAATTTGTTATATTTTATTTTATTCTTGCGAGCACGCAGCTGTTTTATATATTCATTTTAAATAGATTGGGGGAAATTGGTACTGTGTACTTTACAAATGTAATCTAGATTGTAACGAGACCATTCAAGTGCTGACGTTGTTGTCTACTTTGTATGTACCACAAAAAGAACAGATTTGCTGAACTGGTTAATTAACCTTACTATAAAAAACTGATAGATCCAAGTATTTTATATAAACTGCAATACTATAATATGTGGTAACTAGTTGAATTAACTTCACTATAAGAAACTGCTAGATTAAGAGTTTGTTTAATTGTATCATCTCTATATGTACCTACTAGACAATTGTTAGATGGTGAAGTGAAAGTGGAATTGTCATATTGTTTACATTGTTGTTAATGTGCTTGAGATTTTGAAAACAATTATTAATTAAAACTTGTAAAGATTATTTTTGGAGTATGATTGCTTGATTTCTCCTGGATAAAAGAGTTTGTGCGGGAACCAACCACTCGAGGTCCTTGTCCTCAATAAACACACGGTGGCGTAGTGAAAATAACATAAATTTCGCTATCTGTATATAAAGACCTGCTACACTTCAATACTACTGCCGCTACTCGGACACCACACACGGAATCATTGTAAACACACCGCCATAGCACAGGCTGCCGGCCAGCCATACCGCCGCCGTCACGAGAGCCTCCCGTTCCCTTACATCCTGCTTCCTATTCCGCTCCCCCTTGTCTTTAAAACCAGCCTTTGAAATGAGCCAGGTAAAGAGGAATCATCCTCTGATTGGCGCAGGGAAAGAAACGAAAGATTCTAAAAATGAAAGTAGCCTAATTAAAACAATAAAACAAAACACATAGCAGCGACCTGCTGCAATTGTTCTGCCGTGTGTGTAGCACGGAGTGCCCAGCTGACAAAACAAACACGAGCTTCTCGGTAGTTCGCCGTGATCGTATAGTGGTTAGTACTTTGCGTTGTGGCCGCAAAAACCCCGGTTCGAATCCGGGTCACGGCAGGTGCAATCCTCACACGGCAGAGAAGCTTGTTCTTTTTTTTCACACGCCATCTTCATGGCATGCACCTTTTTGAAAGAAAATAGAATACAATAATTGCTTCATCGTGTTAGTACAGGCATGATGCACACCAGCCTGCTGTGTATGAAATAATAATTACAGAAATAATCAATCTATAAACACCATAAAAATCTCCCACAAACACCAGTCGCTGTATTAACGCTTATCGAGTAGAGGCAAGACGGGACCTGTCCCAGCAGCCAACGTTACAGTGGCTTAATTCAATCTTTGAAGGTGATTTTGAGAACGGAGGCGTTGGTGGTATAGTGGTGAGCATAGCTGCCTTCCAAGCAGTTGACCCGGGTTCGATTCCCGGCCAACGCAAGTCTTTTTTGAACTTTTTCATTTAACACTGGAATAAAGCGTAATACATTCCCCAACTAATTTGCCTTACTGGTTAATAGTCTTAAAAGCATAACTTTGAAAGTATCACTGTGAGTTATAATGATCTGTGAGGTGATATTAGTCACTACATTATCCCCATCAAACGAATGTGTTCATTTGGAATCATGCATTGATAATGCGTTGTCGGGAAAACTGCAAATATGTATGGAAGCGTGAGTTGAATGATTAATCACATTCTAAGGATTGATATGGTCCTGTTGTTCGTCCTGCCACATAACAATGGCGTTGCAGTTACATGCGCTGCAAAATCAAATATTTAAAATTAAACAACCATCTGATAAAACTTACTGCAGCCGGATTGTTTTAGACACACATGGGCGCATGAAAAAATGAAACATATGTTACCAAAATAGTCATTTGCTGTATGATGTACTGCAACTGTGAAATGAATGGTTTTATAATCTGTTATGTGAGACTTCTGTTGAATTTTTAAGCATTTGATTCCCTGTGTACACAAAGATGGCAGTCCTGATTTAACGAGTGGGCAAGCAGAGCTCTCGGTGACTGATTTGTCAGTCTTTTTCAGTCACGTGATTGAGCGCCTTCCCGGCAATGCATCGTAATTAGAAAAGTGGAATGCAAGATATTGAACACGGACACATCCGGGATTTGAACCCGGGAACTCGCGCACCCGAAGCAAGAATCATACCCCTAGATTAAACAGCCAAATGCTGGCGGCAATTTGGTTCCACGAGCTTCCAAAGAAGCGTAGACCTAGATGCTCTGTATTGAGGAATTTGTGTCACCTTGCTGTGTGCCTGTTAGGGGCAGTCTGATTTGCTTTACCTGGCGGCTAGCATTTCTATGGGCATCGAGAGGTGGTCGCTATAAATGAGGAAACTTGTTAAGATAGGATTTAGTTTCGATATGCATACATAAAAAATAAACAAAACAAAACTGTGTTTCGTTGTTTTGCAAAGGGATGCACTGCAATTTGTTATATTTTATTTTATTCTTGCGAGCACGCAGCTGTTTTATATATTCATTTTAAATAGATTGGGGGAAATTGGTACTGTGTACTTTACAAATGTAATCTAGATTGTAACGAGACCATTCAAGTGCTGACGTTGTTGTCTACTTTGTATGTACCACAAAAAGAACAGATTTGCTGAACTGGTTAATTAACCTTACTATAAAAAACTGATAGATCCAAGTATTTTATATAAACTGCAATACTATAATATGTGGTAACTAGTTGAATTAACTTCACTATAAGAAACTGCTAGATTAAGAGTTTGTTTAATTGTATCATCTCTATATGTACCTACTAGACAATTGTTAGATGGTGATGTGAAAGTGGAATTGTCATATTGTTTACATTGTTGTTAATGTGCTTGAGATTTTGAAAACAATTATTAATTAAAACTTGTAAAGATTATTTTTGGAGTATGATTGCTTGATTTCTCCTGGATAAAAGAGTTTGTGCGGGAACCAACCACTCGAGGTCCTTGTCCTCAATAAACACACGGTGGCGTAGTGAAAATAACATAAATTTCGCTATCTGTATATAAAGACCTGCTACACTTCAATACTACTGCCGCTACTCGGACACCACACACGGAATCATTGTAAACACACCGCCATAGCACAGGCTGCCGACCAGCCATACCGCCGCCGTCACGAGAGCCTCCCATTCCCTTACATCCTGCTTCCTATTCCGCTCCCCCTTGTCTTTAAAACCAGCCTTTGAAATGAGCCAGGTAAAGGGGAATCATCCTCTGATTGGCGCAGGGAAAGAAACGAAAGATTCTAAAAATGAAAGTAGCCTAATTAAAACAATAAAACAAAACACATAGCAGCGACCTGCTGCAATTGTTCTGCCGTGTGTGTAGCACGGAGTGCCCAGCTGACAAAACAAACACGAGCTTCTCGGTAGTTCGCCGTGATCGTATAGTGGTTAGTACTTTGCGTTGTGGCCGCAACAACCCCGGTTCGAATCCGGGTCACGGCAGGTGCAATCCTCACACGGCAGAGAAGCTTGTTCTTTTTTTTCACACGCCATCTTCATGGCATGCACCTTTTTGAAAGAAAATAGAATACAATAATTGCTTCATCGTGTTAGTACAGGCATGATGCACACCAGCCTGCTGTGTACGAAATAATAATTACAGAAATAATCAATCTATAAACACCATAAAAATCTCCCACAAACACCAGTCGCTGTATTAACGCTTATCGAGTAGAGGCAAGACGGGACCTGTCCCAGCAGCCAACGTTACAGTGGCTTAATTCAATCTTTGAAGGTGATTTTGAGAACGGAGGCGTTGGTGGTATAGTGGTGAGCATAGCTGCCTTCCAAGCAGTTGACCCGGGTTCGATTCCCGGCCAACGCAAGTCTTTTTTGAACTTTTTCATTTAACATTGGAATAAAGCGTAATACATTCCCCAACTAATTTGCCTTACTGGTTAATAGTCTTAAAAGCATAACTTTGAAAGTATCACTGTGAGTTATAATGATCTGTGAGGTGATATTAGTCACTAGATTAAGCCCCATCAAACGAATGTGTTCATTTGGAATCATGCATTGATAATGCGTTGTCGGGAAAACTGCAAATATGTATGGAAGCGTGAGTTGAATGATTAATCACATTCTAAGGATTGATATGGTCCTGTTGTTCGTCCTGCCACATAACAATGGCGTTGCAGTTACATGCGCTGCAAAATCAAATATTTAAAATTAAACAACCATCTGATAAAACTTACTGCAGCCGGATTGTTTTAGACACACATGGGCGCATGAAAAAAATGAAACATATGTTACCAAAATAGTCATTTGCTGTATGATGTACAGCAACTGTGAAATGAATGGTTTTATAATCTGTTATGTGAGACTTCTGTTGAATTTTTAAGCATTTGATTCCCTGTGTACACAAAGATGGCAGTCCTGATTTAACGAGTGGGCAAGCAGAGCTCTCGGTGACTGATTTGTCAGTCTTTTTCAGTCACGTGATTGAGCGCCTTCCCGGCAATGCATCGTAATTAGAAAAGTGGAATGCAAGATATTGAACACGGACACATCCGGGATTTGAACCCGGGAACTCGCGCACCCGAAGCAAGAATCATACCCCTAGATTAAACAGCCAAATGCTGGCGGCAATTTGGTTCCACGAGCTTCCAAAGAAGCGTAGACCTAGATGCTCTGTATTGAGGAATTTGTGTCACCTTGCTGTGTGCCTGTTAGGGGCAGTCTGATTTGCTTTACCTGGCGGCTAGCATTTCTATGGGCATCGAGAGGTGGTCGCTATAAATGAGGAAACTTGTTAAGATAGGATTTAGTTTCGATATGCATACATAAAAAATAAACAAAACAAAACTGTGTTTCGTTGTTTTGCAAAGGGATGCACTGCAATTTGTTATATTTTATTTTATTCTTGCGAGCACGCAGCTGTTTTATATATTCATTTTAAATAGATTGGGGGAAATTGGTACTGTGTACTTTACAAATGTAATCTAGATTGTAACGAGACCATTCAAGTGCTGACGTTGTTGTCTACTTTGTATGTACCACAAAAAGAACAGATTTGCTGAACTGGTTAATTAACCTTACTATAAAAAACTGATAGATCCAAGTATTTTATATAAACTGCAATACTATAATATGTGGTAACTAGTTGAATTAACTTCACTATAAGAAACTGCTAGATTAAGAGTTTGTTTAATTGTATCATCTCTATATGTACCTACTAGACAATTGTTAGATGGTGAAGTGAAAGTGGAATTGTCATATTGTTTACATTGTTGTTAATGTGCTTGAGATTTTGAAAACAATTATTAATTAAAACTTGTAAAGATTATTTTTGGAGTATGATTGCTTGATTTCTCCTGGATAAAAGAGTTTGTGCGGGAACCAACCACTCGAGGTCCTTGTCCTCAATAAACACACGGTGGCGTAGTGAAAATAACATAAATTTCGCTATCTGTATATAAAGACCTGCTACACTTCAATACTACTGCCGCTACTCGGACACCACACACGGAATCATTGTAAACACACCGCCATAGCACAGGCTGCCGGCCAGCCATACCGCCGCCGTCACGAGAGCCTCCCATTCCCTTACATCCTGCTTCCTATTCCGCTCCCCCTTGTCTTTAAAACCAGCCTTTGAAATGAGCCAGGTAAAGAGGAATCATCCTCTGATTGGCGCAGGGAAAGAAACGAAAGATTCTAAAAATGAAAGTAGCCTAATTAAAACAATAAAACAAAACACATAGCAGCGACCTGCTGCAATTGTTCTGCCGTGTGTGTAGCACGGAGTGCCCAGCTGACAAAACAAACACGAGCTTCTCGGTAGTTCGCCGTGATCGTATAGTGGTTAGTACTTTGCGTTGTGGCCGCAAAAACCCCGGTTCGAATCCGGGTCACGGCAGGTGCAATCCTCACACGGCAGAGAAGCTTGTTCTTTTTTTTCACACGCCATCTTCATGGCATGCACCTTTTTGAAAGAAAATAGAATACAATAATTGCTTCATCGTGTTAGTACAGGCATGATGCACACCAGCCTGCTGTGTATGAAATAATAATTACAGAAATAATCAATCTATAAACACCATAAAAATCTCCCACAAACACCAGTCGCTGTATTAACGCTTATCGAGTAGAGGCAAGACGGGACCTGTCCCAGCAGCCAACGTTACAGTGGCTTAATTCAATCTTTGAAGGTGATTTTGAGAACGGAGGCGTTGGTGGTATAGTGGTGAGCATAGCTGCCTTCCAAGCAGTTGACCCGGGTTCGATTCCCGGCCAACGCAAGTCTTTTTTGAACTTTTTCATTTAACACTGGAATAAAGCGTAATACATTCCCCAACTAATTTGCCTTACTGGTTAATAGTCTTAAAAGCATAACTTTGAAAGTATCACTGTGAGTTATAATGATCTGTGAGGTGATATTAGTCACTACATTATCCCCATCAAACGAATGTGTTCATTTGGAATCATGCATTGATAATGCGTTGTCGGGAAAACTGCAAATATGTATGGAAGCGTGAGTTGAATGATTAATCACATTCTAAGGATTGATATGGTCCTGTTGTTCGTCCTGCCACATAACAATGGCGTTGCAGTTACATGCGCTGCAAAATCAAATATTTAAAATTAAACAACCATCTGATAAAACTTACTGCAGCCGGATTGTTTTAGACACACATGGGCGCATGAAAAAATGAAACATATGTTACCAAAATAGTCATTTGCTGTATGATGTACTGCAACTGTGAAATGAATGGTTTTATAATCTGTTATGTGAGACTTCTGTTGAATTTTTAAGCATTTGATTCCCTGTGTACACAAAGATGGCAGTCCTGATTTAACGAGTGGGCAAGCAGAGCTCTCGGTGACTGATTTGTCAGTCTTTTTCAGTCACGTGATTGAGCGCCTTCCCGGCAATGCATCGTAATTAGAAAAGTGGAATGCAAGATATTGAACACGGACACATCCGGGATTTGAACCCGGGAACTCGCGCACCCGAAGCAAGAATCATACCCCTAGATTAAACAGCCAAATGCTGGCGGCAATTTGGTTCCACGAGCTTCCAAAGAAGCGTAGACCTAGATGCTCTGTATTGAGGAATTTGTGTCACCTTGCTGTGTGCCTGTTAGGGGCAGTCTGATTTGCTTTACCTGGCGGCTAGCATTTCTATGGGCATCGAGAGGTGGTCGCTATAAATGAGGAAACTTGTTAAGATAGGATTTAGTTTCGATATGCATACATAAAAAATAAACAAAACAAAACTGTGTTTCGTTGTTTTGCAAAGGGATGCACTGCAATTTGTTATATTTTATTTTATTCTTGCGAGCACGCAGCTGTTTTATATATTCATTTTAAATAGATTGGGGGAAATTGGTACTGTGTACTTTACAAATGTAATCTAGATTGTAACGAGACCATTCAAGTGCTGACGTTGTTGTCTACTTTGTATGTACCACAAAAAGAACAGATTTGCTGAACTGGTTAATTAACCTTACTATAAAAAACTGATAGATCCAAGTATTTTATATAAACTGCAATACTATAATATGTGGTAACTAGTTGAATTAACTTCACTATAAGAAACTGCTAGATTAAGAGTTTGTTTAATTGTATCATCTCTATATGTACCTACTAGACAATTGTTAGATGGTGATGTGAAAGTGGAATTGTCATATTGTTTACATTGTTGTTAATGTGCTTGAGATTTTGAAAACAATTATTAATTAAAACTTGTAAAGATTATTTTTGGAGTATGATTGCTTGATTTCTCCTGGATAAAAGAGTTTGTGCGGGAACCAACCACTCGAGGTCCTTCTCCTCAATAAACACACGGTGGCGTAGTGAAAATAACATAAATTTCGCTATCTGTATATAAAGACCTGCTACACTTCAATACTACTGCCGCTACTCGGACACCACACACGGAATCATTGTAAACACACCGCCATAGCACAGGCTGCCGACCAGCCATACCGCCGCCGTCACGAGAGCCTCCCATTCCCTTACATCCTGCTTCCTATTCCGCTCCCCCTTGTCTTTAAAACCAGCCTTTGAAATGAGCCAGGTAAAGGGGAATCATCCTCTGATTGGCGCAGGGAAAGAAACGAAAGATTCTAAAAATGAAAGTAGCCTAATTAAAACAATAAAACAAAACACATAGCAGCGACCTGCTGCAATTGTTCTGCCGTGTGTGTAGCACGGAGTGCCCAGCTGACAAAACAAACACGAGCTTCTCGGTAGTTCGCCGTGATCGTATAGTGGTTAGTACTTTGCGTTGTGGCCGCAACAACCCCGGTTCGAATCCGGGTCACGGCAGGTGCAATCCTCACACGGCAGAGAAGCTTGTTCTTTTTTTTCACACGCCATCTTCATGGCATGCACCTTTTTGAAAGAAAATAGAATACAATAATTGCTTCATCGTGTTAGTACAGGCATGATGCACACCAGCCTGCTGTGTACGAAATAATAATTACAGAAATAATCAATCTATAAACACCATAAAAATCTCCCACAAACACCAGTCGCTGTATTAACGCTTATCGAGTAGAGGCAAGACGGGACCTGTCCCAGCAGCCAACGTTACAGTGGCTTAATTCAATCTTTGAAGGTGATTTTGAGAACGGAGGCGTTGGTGGTATAGTGGTGAGCATAGCTGCCTTCCAAGCAGTTGACCCGGGTTCGATTCCCGGCCAACGCAAGTCTTTTTTGAACTTTTTCATTTAACACTGGAATAAAGCGTAATACATTCCCCAACTAATTTGCCTTACTGGTTAATAGTCTTAAAAGCATAACTTTGAAAGTATCACTGTGAGTTATAATGATCTGTGAGGTGATATTAGTCACTAGATTAAGCCCCATCAAACGAATGTGTTCATTTGGAATCATGCATTGATAATGCGTTGTCGGGAAAACTGCAAATATGTATGGAAGCGTGAGTTGAATGATTAATCACATTCTAAGGATTGATATGGTCCTGTTGTTCGTCCTGCCACATAACAATGGCGTTGCAGTTACATGCGCTGCAAAATCAAATATTTAAAATTAAACAACCATCTGATAAAACTTACTGCAGCCGGATTGTTTTAGACACACATGGGCGCATGAAAAAAATGAAACATATGTTACCAAAATAGTCATTTGCTGTATGATGTACAGCAACTGTGAAATGAATGGTTTTATAATCTGTTATGTGAGACTTCTGTTGAATTTTTAAGCATTTGATTCCCTGTGTACACAAAGATGGCAGTCCTGATTTAACGAGTGGGCAAGCAGAGCTCTCGGTGACTGATTTGTCAGTCTTTTTCAGTCACGTGATTGAGCGCCTTCCCGGCAATGCATCGTAATTAGAAAAGTGGAATGCAAGATATTGAACACGGACACATCCGGGATTTGAACCCGGGAACTCGCGCACCCGAAGCAAGAATCATACCCCTAGATTAAACAGCCAAATGCTGGCGGCAATTTGGTTCCACGAGCTTCCAAAGAAGCGTAGACCTAGATGCTCTGTATTGAGGAATTTGTGTCACCTTGCTGTGTGCCTGTTAGGGGCAGTCTGATTTGCTTTACCTGGCGGCTAGCATTTCTATGGGCATCGAGAGGTGGTCGCTATAAATGAGGAAACTTGTTAAGATAGGATTTAGTTTCGATATGCATACATAAAAAATAAACAAAACAAAACTGTGTTTCGTTGTTTTGCAAAGGGATGCACTGCAATTTGTTATATTTTATTTTATTCTTGCGAGCACGCAGCTGTTTTATATATTCATTTTAAATAGATTGGGGGAAATTGGTACTGTGTACTTTACAAATGTAATCTAGATTGTAACGAGACCATTCAAGTGCTGACGTTGTTGTCTACTTTGTATGTACCACAAAAAGAACAGATTTGCTGAACTGGTTAATTAACCTTACTATAAAAAACTGATAGATCCAAGTATTTTATATAAACTGCAATACTATAATATGTGGTAACTAGTTGAATTAACTTCACTATAAGAAACTGCTAGATTAAGAGTTTGTTTAATTGTATCATCTCTATATGTACCTACTAGACAATTGTTAGATGGTGAAGTGAAAGTGGAATTGTCATATTGTTTACATTGTTGTTAATGTGCTTGAGATTTTGAAAACAATTATTAATTAAAACTTGTAAAGATTATTTTTGGAGTATGATTGCTTGATTTCTCCTGGATAAAAGAGTTTGTGCGGGAACCAACCACTCGAGGTCCTTGTCCTCAATAAACACACGGTGGCGTAGTGAAAATAACATAAATTTCGCTATCTGTATATAAAGACCTGCTACACTTCAATACTACTGCCGCTACTCGGACACCACACACGGAATCATTGTAAACACACCGCCATAGCACAGGCTGCCGGCCAGCCATACCGCCGCCGTCACGAGAGCCTCCCATTCCCTTACATCCTGCTTCCTATTCCGCTCCCCCTTGTCTTTAAAACCAGCCTTTGAAATGAGCCAGGTAAAGAGGAATCATCCTCTGATTGGCGCAGGGAAAGAAACGAAAGATTCTAAAAATGAAAGTAGCCTAATTAAAACAATAAAACAAAACACATAGCAGCGACCTGCTGCAATTGTTCTGCCGTGTGTGTAGCACGGAGTGCCCAGCTGACAAAACAAACACGAGCTTCTCGGTAGTTCGCCGTGATCGTATAGTGGTTAGTACTTTGCGTTGTGGCCGCAAAAACCCCGGTTCGAATCCGGGTCACGGCAGGTGCAATCCTCACACGGCAGAGAAGCTTGTTCTTTTTTTTCACACGCCATCTTCATGGCATGCACCTTTTTGAAAGAAAATAGAATACAATAATTGCTTCATCGTGTTAGTACAGGCATGATGCACACCAGCCTGCTGTGTATGAAATAATAATTACAGAAATAATCAATCTATAAACACCATAAAAATCTCCCACAAACACCAGTCGCTGTATTAACGCTTATCGAGTAGAGGCAAGACGGGACCTGTCCCAGCAGCCAACGTTACAGTGGCTTAATTCAATCTTTGAAGGTGATTTTGAGAACGGAGGCGTTGGTGGTATAGTGGTGAGCATAGCTGCCTTCCAAGCAGTTGACCCGGCTTCGATTCCCGGCCAACGCAAGTCTTTTTTGAACTTTTTCATTTAACACTGGAATAAAGCGTAATACATTCCCCAACTAATTTGCCTTACTGGTTAATAGTCTTAAAAGCATAACTTTGAAAGTATCACTGTGAGTTATAATGATCTGTGAGGTGATATTAGTCACTACATTATCCCCATCAAACGAATGTGTTCATTTGGAATCATGCATTGATAATGCGTTGTCGGGAAAACTGCAAATATGTATGGAAGCGTGAGTTGAATGATTAATCACATTCTAAGGATTGATATGGTCCTGTTGTTCGTCCTGCCACATAACAATGGCGTTGCAGTTACATGCGCTGCAAAATCAAATATTTAAAATTAAACAACCATCTGATAAAACTTACTGCAGCCGGATTGTTTTAGACACACATGGGCGCATGAAAAAATGAAACATATGTTACCAAAATAGTCATTTGCTGTATGATGTACTGCAACTGTGAAATGAATGGTTTTATAATCTGTTATGTGAGACTTCTGTTGAATTTTTAAGCATTTGATTCCCTGTGTACACAAAGATGGCAGTCCTGATTTAACGAGTGGGCAAGCAGAGCTCTCGGTGACTGATTTGTCAGTCTTTTTCAGTCACGTGATTGAGCGCCTTCCCGGCAATGCATCGTAATTAGAAAAGTGGAATGCAAGATATTGAACACGGACACATCCGGGATTTGAACCCGGGAACTCGCGCACCCGAAGCAAGAATCATACCCCTAGATTAAACAGCCAAATGCTGGCGGCAATTTGGTTCCACGAGCTTCCAAAGAAGCGTAGACCTAGATGCTCTGTATTGAGGAATTTGTGTCACCTTGCTGTGTGCCTGTTAGGGGCAGTCTGATTTGCTTTACCTGGCGGCTAGCATTTCTATGGGCATCGAGAGGTGGTCGCTATAAATGAGGAAACTTGTTAAGATAGGATTTAGTTTCGATATGCATACATAAAAAATAAACAAAACAAAACTGTGTTTCGTTGTTTTGCAAAGGGATGCACTGCAATTTGTTATATTTTATTTTATTCTTGCGAGCACGCAGCTGTTTTATATATTCATTTTAAATAGATTGGGGGAAATTGGTACTGTGTACTTTACAAATGTAATCTAGATTGTAACGAGACCATTCAAGTGCTGACGTTGTTGTCTACTTTGTATGTACCACAAAAAGAACAGATTTGCTGAACTGGTTAATTAACCTTACTATAAAAAACTGATAGATCCAAGTATTTTATATAAACTGCAATACTATAATATGTGGTAACTAGTTGAATTAACTTCACTATAAGAAACTGCTAGATTAAGAGTTTGTTTAATTGTATCATCTCTATATGTACCTACTAGACAATTGTTAGATGGTGATGTGAAAGTGGAATTGTCATATTGTTTACATTGTTGTTAATGTGCTTGAGATTTTGAAAACAATTATTAATTAAAACTTGTAAAGATTATTTTTGGAGTATGATTGCTTGATTTCTCCTGGATAAAAGAGTTTGTGCGGGAACCAACCACTCGAGGTCCTTCTCCTCAATAAACACACGGTGGCGTAGTGAAAATAACATAAATTTCGCTATCTGTATATAAAGACCTGCTACACTTCAATACTACTGCCGCTACTCGGACACCACACACGGAATCATTGTAAACACACCGCCATAGCACAGGCTGCCGACCAGCCATACCGCCGCCGTCACGAGAGCCTCCCATTCCCTTACATCCTGCTTCCTATTCCGCTCCCCCTTGTCTTTAAAACCAGCCTTTGAAATGAGCCAGGTAAAGGGGAATCATCCTCTGATTGGCGCAGGGAAAGAAACGAAAGATTCTAAAAATGAAAGTAGCCTAATTAAAACAATAAAACAAAACACATAGCAGCGACCTGCTGCAATTGTTCTGCCGTGTGTGTAGCACGGAGTGCCCAGCTGACAAAACAAACACGAGCTTCTCGGTAGTTCGCCGTGATCGTATAGTGGTTAGTACTTTGCGTTGTGGCCGCAACAACCCCGGTTCGAATCCGGGTCACGGCAGGTGCAATCCTCACACGGCAGAGAAGCTTGTTCTTTTTTTTCACACGCCATCTTCATGGCATGCACCTTTTTGAAAGAAAATAGAATACAATAATTGCTTCATCGTGTTAGTACAGGCATGATGCACACCAGCCTGCTGTGTACGAAATAATAATTACAGAAATAATCAATCTATAAACACCATAAAAATCTCCCACAAACACCAGTCGCTGTATTAACGCTTATCGAGTAGAGGCAAGACGGGACCTGTCCCAGCAGCCAACGTTACAGTGGCTTAATTCAATCTTTGAAGGTGATTTTGAGAACGGAGGCGTTGGTGGTATAGTGGTGAGCATAGCTGCCTTCCAAGCAGTTGACCCGGGTTCGATTCCCGGCCAACGCAAGTCTTTTTTGAACTTTTTCATTTAACATTGGAATAAAGCGTAATACATTCCCCAACTAATTTGCCTTACTGGTTAATAGTCTTAAAAGCATAACTTTGAAAGTATCACTGTGAGTTATAATGATCTGTGAGGTGATATTAGTCACTAGATTAAGCCCCATCAAACGAATGTGTTCATTTGGAATCATGCATTGATAATGCGTTGTCGGGAAAACTGCAAATATGTATGGAAGCGTGAGTTGAATGATTAATCACATTCTAAGGATTGATATGGTCCTGTTGTTCGTCCTGCCACATAACAATGGCGTTGCAGTTACATGCGCTGCAAAATCAAATATTTAAAATTAAACAACCATCTGATAAAACTTACTGCAGCCGGATTGTTTTAGACACACATGGGCGCATGAAAAAAATGAAACATATGTTACCAAAATAGTCATTTGCTGTATGATGTACAGCAACTGTGAAATGAATGGTTTTATAATCTGTTATGTGAGACTTCTGTTGAATTTTTAAGCATTTGATTCCCTGTGTACACAAAGATGGCAGTCCTGATTTAACGAGTGGGCAAGCAGAGCTCTCGGTGACTGATTTGTCAGTCTTTTTCAGTCACGTGATTGAGCGCCTTCCCGGCAATGCATCGTAATTAGAAAAGTGGAATGCAAGATATTGAACACGGACACATCCGGGATTTGAACCCGGGAACTCGCGCACCCGAAGCAAGAATCATACCCCTAGATTAAACAGCCAAATGCTGGCGGCAATTTGGTTCCACGAGCTTCCAAAGAAGCGTAGACCTAGATGCTCTGTATTGAGGAATTTGTGTCACCTTGCTGTGTGCCTGTTAGGGGCAGTCTGATTTGCTTTACCTGGCGGCTAGCATTTCTATGGGCATCGAGAGGTGGTCGCTATAAATGAGGAAACTTGTTAAGATAGGATTTAGTTTCGATATGCATACATAAAAAATAAACAAAACAAAACTGTGTTTCGTTGTTTTGCAAAGGGATGCACTGCAATTTGTTATATTTTATTTTATTCTTGCGAGCACGCAGCTGTTTTATATATTCATTTTAAATAGATTGGGGGAAATTGGTACTGTGTACTTTACAAATGTAATCTAGATTGTAACGAGACCATTCAAGTGCTGACGTTGTTGTCTACTTTGTATGTACCACAAAAAGAACAGATTTGCTGAACTGGTTAATTAACCTTACTATAAAAAACTGATAGATCCAAGTATTTTATATAAACTGCAATACTATAATATGTGGTAACTAGTTGAATTAACTTCACTATAAGAAACTGCTAGATTAAGAGTTTGTTTAATTGTATCATCTCTATATGTACCTACTAGACAATTGTTAGATGGTGATGTGAAAGTGGAATTGTCATATTGTTTACATTGTTGTTAATGTGCTTGAGATTTTGAAAACAATTATTAATTAAAACTTGTAAAGATTATTTTTGGAGTATGATTGCTTGATTTCTCCTGGATAAAAGAGTTTGTGCGGGAACCAACCACTCGAGGTCCTTCTCCTCAATAAACACACGGTGGCGTAGTGAAAATAACATAAATTTCGCTATCTGTATATAAAGACCTGCTACACTTCAATACTACTGCCGCTACTCGGACACCACACACGGAATCATTGTAAACACACCGCCATAGCACAGGCTGCCGACCAGCCATACCGCCGCCGTCACGAGAGCCTCCCATTCCCTTACATCCTGCTTCCTATTCCGCTCCCCCTTGTCTTTAAAACCAGCCTTTGAAATGAGCCAGGTAAAGGGGAATCATCCTCTGATTGGCGCAGGGAAAGAAACGAAAGATTCTAAAAATGAAAGTAGCCTAATTAAAGCAATAAAACAAAACACATAGCAGCGACCTGCTGCAATTGTTCTGCCGTGTGTGTAGCACGGAGTGCCCAGCTGACAAAACAAACACGAGCTTCTCGGTAGTTCGCCGTGATCGTATAGTGGTTAGTACTTTGCGTTGTGGCCGCAACAACCCCGGTTCGAATCCGGGTCACGGCAGGTGCAATTCTCACACGGCAGAGAAGCTTGTTCTTTTTTTTCACACGCCATCTTCATGGCATGCACCTTTTTGAAAGAAAATAGAATACAATAATTGCTTCATCGTGTTAGTACAGGCATGATGCACACCAGCCTGCTGTGTACGAAATAATAATTACAGAAATAATCAATCTATAAACACCATAAAAATCTCCCACAAACACCAGTCGCTGTATTAACGCTTATCGAGTAGAGGCAAGACGGGACCTGTCCCAGCAGCCAACGTTACAGTGGCTTAATTCAATCTTTGAAGGTGATTTTGAGAACGGAGGCGTTGGTGGTATAGTGGTGAGCATAGCTGCCTTCCAAGCAGTTGACCCGGGTTCGATTCCCGGCCAACGCAAGTCTTTTTTGAACTTTTTCATTTAACATTGGAATAAAGCGTAATACATTCCCCAACTAATTTGCCTTACTGGTTAATAGTCTTAAAAGCATAACTTTGAAAGTATCACTGTGAGTTATAATGATCTGTGAGGTGATATTAGTCACTACATTAAGCCCCATCAAACGAATGTGTTCATTTGGAATCATGCATTGATAATGCGTTGTCGGGAAAACTGCAAATATGTATGGAAGCGTGAGTTGAATGATTAATCACATTCAAAGGATTGATATGGTCCTGTTGTTCGTCCTGCCACATAACAATGGCGTTGCAGTTACATGCGCTGCAAAATCAAATATTTAAAATTAAACAACCATCTGATAAAACTTACTGCAGCCGGATTGTTTTAGACACACATGGGCGCATGAAAAAAATCAAACATATGTTACCAAAATAGTCATTGCTGTATGATGTACAGCAACTGTGAAATGAATGGTTTTATAATCTGTTATGTGAGACTTCTGTTGAATTTTTAAGCATTTGATTCCCTGTGTACACAAAGATGGCAGTCCTGATTTAACGAGTGGGCAAGCAGAGCTCTCGGTGACTGATTTGTCAGTCTTTTTCAGTCACGTGATTGAGCGCCTTCCCGGCAATGCATCGTAATTAGAAAAGTGGAATGCAAGATATTGAACACGGACACATCCGGGATTTGAACCCGGGAACTCGCGCACCCGAAGCAAGAATCATACCCCTAGATTAAACAGCCAAATGCTGGCGGCGATTTGGTTCCACGAGCTTCCAAAGAAGCGTAGACCTAGATGCTCTGTATTGAGGAATTTGTGTCACTTGCTGTGTGCCTGTTAGGGGCAGTCTGATTTGCTTTACCTGGAGGCTAGCATTTCTATGGGCATCGAGAGGTGGTCGCTATAAATGAGGAAACTTGTTAAGATAGGATTTAGTTTCGATATACATACATAAAAAATAAACAAAACAAAACTGTGTTTCGTTGTTTTGCAAAGGGATGCACTGCAATTTGTTATATTTTATTTTATTCTTGCGAGCACGCAGCTGTTTTATATATTCATTTTAAATAGATTGGGGGAAATTGGTACTGTGTACTTTACAAATGTAATCTAGATTGTAACGAGACCATTCAAGTGCTGACGTTGTTGTCCACTTTGTATGTACCACAAAAAGAACAGATTTGCTGAACTGGTTAATTAACCTTACTATAAAAAACTGATAGATCCAAGTATTTTATATAAACTGCAATACTATAATATGTGGTAACTAGTTGAATTAACTTCACTATAAGAAACTGCTAGATTAAGAGTTTGTTTAATTGTATCATCTCTATATGTACCTACTAGACAATTGTTAGATGGTGAAGTGAAAGTGGAATTGTCATATTGTTTACATTGTTGTTAATGTGCTTGAGATTTTGAAAACAATTATTAATTAAAACTTGTAAAGATTATTTTTGGAGTATGATTGCTTGATTTCTCCTGGATAAAAGAGTTTGTGCGGGAACCAACCACTCGAGGTCCTTGTCCTCAATAAACACACGGTGGCGTAGTGAAAATAACATAAATTTCGCTATCTGTATATAAAGACCTGCTACACTTCAATACTACTGCCGCTACTCGGACACCACACACGGAATCATTGTAAACACACCGCCATAGCACAGGCTGCCGGCCAGCCATACCGCCGCCGTCACGAGAGCCTCCCGTTCCCTTACATCCTGCTTCCTATTCCGCTCCCCCTTGTCTTTAAAACCAGCCTTTGAAATGAGCCAGGTAAAGAGGAATCATCCTCTGATTGGCGCAGGGAAAGAAACGAAAGATTCTAAAAATGAAAGTAGCCTAATTAAAACAATAAAACAAAACATATAGCAGCGACCTGCTGCAATTGTTCTGCCGTGTGTGTAGCACGGAGTGCCCAGCTGACAAAACAAACACGAGCTTCTCGGTAGTTCGCCGTGATCGTATAGTGGTTAGTACTTTGCGTTGTGGCCGCAAAAACTCCGGTTCGAATCCGGGTCACGGCAGGTGCAATCCTCACACGGCAGAGAAGCTTGTTCTTTTTTTTCACACGCCATCTTCATGGCATGCACCTTTTTGAAAGAAAATAGAATACAATAATTGCTTCATCGTGTTAGTACAGGCATGATGCACACCAGCCTGCTGTGTATGAAATAATAATTACAGAAATAATCAATCTATAAACACCATAAAAATCTCCCACAAACACCAGTCGCTGTATTAACGCTTATCGAGTAGAGGCAAGACGGGACCTGTCCCAGCAGCCAACGTTACAGTGGCTTAATTCAATCTTTGAAGGTGATTTTGAGAACGGAGGCGTTGGTGGTATAGTGGTGAGCATAGCTGCCTTCCAAGCAGTTGACCCGGGTTCGATTCCCGGCCAACGCAAGTCTTTTTTGAACTTTTTCATTTAACATTGGAATAAAGCGTAATACATTCCCCAACTAATTTGCCTTACTGGTTAATAGTCTTAAAAGCATAACTTTGAAAGTATCACTGTGAGTTATAATGATCTGTGAGGTGATATTAGTCACTACATTATCCCCATCAAACGAATGTGTTCATTTGGAATCATGCATTGATAATGCGTTGTCGGGAAAACTGCAAATATGTATGGAAGCGTGAGTTGAATGATTAATCACATTCTAAGGATTGATATGGTCCTGTTGTTCGTCCTGCCACATAACAATGGCGTTGCAGTTACATGCGCTGCAAAATCAAATATTTAAAATTAAACAACCATCTGATAAAACTTACTGCAGCCGGATTGTTTTAGACACACATGGGCGCATGAAAAAATGAAACATATGTTACCAAAATAGTCATTTGCTGTATGATGTACTGCAACTGTGAAATGAATGGTTTTATAATCTGTTATGTGAGACTTCTGTTGAATTTTTAAGCATTTGATTCCCTGTGTACACAAAGATGGCAGTCCTGATTTAACGAGTGGGCAAGCAGAGCTCTCGGTGACTGATTTGTCAGTCTTTTTCAGTCACGTGATTGAGCGCCTTCCCGGCAATGCATCGTAATTAGAAAAGTGGAATGCAAGATATTGAACACGGACACATCCGGGATTTGAACCCGGGAACTCGCGCACCCGAAGCAAGAATCATACCCCTAGATTAAACAGCCAAATGCTGGCGGCAATTTGGTTCCACGAGCTTCCAAAGAAGCGTAGACCTAGAAGCTCTGTATTGAGGAATTTGTGTCACCTTGCTGTGTGCCTGTTAGGGGCAGTCTGATTTGCTTTACCTGGCGGCTAGCATTTCTATGGGCATCGAGAGGTGGTCGCTATAAATGAGGAAACTTGTTAAGATAGGATTTAGTTTCGATATGCATACATAAAAAATAAACAAAACAAAACTGTGTTTCGTTGTTTTGCAAAGGGATGCACTGCAATTTGTTATATTTTATTTTATTCTTGCGAGCACGCAGCTGTTTTATATATTCATTTTAAATAGATTGGGGGAAATTGGTACTGTGTACTTTACAAATGTAATCTAGATTGTAACGAGACCATTCAAGTGCTGACGTTGTTGTCTACTTTGTATGTACCACAAAAAGAACAGATTTGCTGAACTGGTTAATTAACCTTACTATAAAAAACTGATAGATCCAAGTATTTTATATAAACTGCAATACTATAATATGTGGTAACTAGTTGAATTAACTTCACTATAAGAAACTGCTAGATTAAGAGTTTGTTTAATTGTATCATCTCTATATGTACCTACTAGACAATTGTTAGATGGTGAAGTGAAAGTGGAATTGTCATATTGTTTACATTGTTGTTAATGTGCTTGAGATTTTGAAAACAATTATTAATTAAAACTTGTAAAGATTATTTTTGGAGTATGATTGCTTGATTTCTCCTGGATAAAAGAGTTTGTGCGGGAACCAACCACTCGAGGTCCTTCTCCTCAATAAACACACGGTGGCGTAGTGAAAATAACATAAATTTCGCTATCTGTATATAAAGACCTGCTACACTTCAATACTACTGCCGCTACTCGGACACCACACACGGAATCATTGTAAACACACCGCCATAGCACAGGCTGCCGACCAGCCATACCGCCGCCGTCACGAGAGCCTCCCATTCCCTTACATCCTGCTTCCTATTCCGCTCCCCCTTGTCTTTAAAACCAGCCTTTGAAATGAGCCAGGTAAAGGGGAATCATCCTCTGATTGGCGCAGGGAAAGAAACGAAAGATTCTAAAAATGAAAGTAGCCTAATTAAAACAATAAAACAAAACACATAGCAGCGACCTGCTGCAATTGTTCTGCCGTGTGTGTAGCACGGAGTGCCCAGCTGACAAAACAAACACGAGCTTCTCGGTAGTTCGCCGTGATCGTATAGTGGTTAGTACTTTGCGTTGTGGCCGCAACAACCCCGGTTCGAATCCGGGTCACGGCAGGTGCAATCCTCACACGGCAGAGAAGCTTGTTCTTTTTTTTCACACGCCATCTTCATGGCATGCACCTTTTTGAAAGAAAATAGAATACAATAATTGCTTCATCGTGTTAGTACAGGCATGATGCACACCAGCCTGCTGTGTACGAAATAATAATTACAGAAATAATCAATCTATAAACACCATAAAAATCTCCCACAAACACCAGTCGCTGTATTAACGCTTATCGAGTAGAGGCAAGACGGGACCTGTCCCAGCAGCCAACGTTACAGTGGCTTAATTCAATCTTTGAAGGTGATTTTGAGAACGGAGGCGTTGGTGGTATAGTGGTGAGCATAGCTGCCTTCCAAGCAGTTGACCCGGGTTCGATTCCCGGCCAACGCAAGTCTTTTTTGAACTTTTTCATTTAACATTGGAATAAAGCGTAATACATTCCCCAACTAATTTGCCTTACTGGTTAATAGTCTTAAAAGCATAACTTTGAAAGTATCACTGTGAGTTATAATGATCTGTGAGGTGATATTAGTCACTACATTAAGCCCCATCAAACGAATGTGTTCATTTGGAATCATGCATTGATAATGCGTTGTCGGGAAAACTGCAAATATGTATGGAAGCGTGAGTTGAATGATTAATCACATTCAAAGGATTGATATGGTCCTGTTGTTCGTCCTGCCACATAACAATGGCGTTGCAGTTACATGCGCTGCAAAATCAAATATTTAAAATTAAACAACCATCTGATAAAACTTACTGCAGCCGGATTGTTTTAGACACACATGGGCGCATGAAAAAAATCAAACATATGTTACCAAAATAGTCATTGCTGTATGATGTACAGCAACTGTGAAATGAATGGTTTTATAATCTGTTATGTGAGACTTCTGTTGAATTTTTAAGCATTTGATTCCCTGTGTACACAAAGATGGCAGTCCTGATTTAACGAGTGGGCAAGCAGAGCTCTCGGTGACTGATTTGTCAGTCTTTTTCAGTCACGTGATTGAGCGCCTTCCCGGCAATGCATCGTAATTAGAAAAGTGGAATGCAAGATATTGAACACGGACACATCCGGGATTTGAACCCGGGAACTCGCGCACCCGAAGCAAGAATCATACCCCTAGATTAAACAGCCAAATGCTGGCGGCGATTTGGTTCCACGAGCTTCCAAAGAAGCGTAGACCTAGATGCTCTGTATTGAGGAATTTGTGTCACCTTGCTGTGTGCCTGTTAGGGGCAGTCTGATTTGCTTTACCTGGCGGCTAGCATTTCTATGGGCATCGAGAGGTGGTCGCTATAAATGAGGAAACTTGTTAAGATAGGATTTAGTTTCGATATGCATACATAAAAAATAAACAAAACAAAACTGTGTTTCGTTGTTTTGCAAAGGGATGCACTGCAATTTGTTATATTTTATTTTATTCTTGCGAGCACGCAGCTGTTTTATATATTCATTTTAAATAGATTGGGGGAAATTGGTACTGTGTACTTTACAAATGTAATCTAGATTGTAACGAGACCATTCAAGTGCTGACGTTGTTGTCTACTTTGTATGTACCACAAAAAGAACAGATTTGCTGAACTGGTTAATTAACCTTACTATAAAAAACTGATAGATCCAAGTATTTTATATAAACTGCAATACTATAATATGTGGTAACTAGTTGAATTAACTTCACTATAAGAAACTGCTAGATTAAGAGTTTGTTTAATTGTATCATCTCTATATGTACCTACTAGACAATTGTTAGATGGTGAAGTGAAAGTGGAATTGTCATATTGTTTACATTGTTGTTAATGTGCTTGAGATTTTGAAAACAATTATTAATTAAAACTTGTAAAGATTATTTTTGGAGTATGATTGCTTGATTTCTCCTGGATAAAAGAGTTTGTGCGGGAACCAACCACTCGAGGTCCTTGTCCTCAATAAACACACGTTGGCGTAGTGAAAATAACATAAATTTCGCTATCTGTATATAAAGACCTGCTACACTTCAATACTACTGCCGCTACTCGGACACCACACACGGAATCATTGTAAACACACCGCCATAGCACAGGCTGCCGACCAGCCATACCGCCGCCGTCACGAGAGCCTCCCGTTCCCTTACATCCTGCTTCCTATTCCGCTCCCCCTTGTCTTTTAAACCAGCCTTTGAAATGAGCCAGGTAAAGGGGAATCATCCTCTGATTGGCGCAGGGAAAGAAACGAAAGATTCTAAAAATGAAAGTAGCCTAATTAAAACAATAAAACAAAACACATAGCAGCGACCTGCTGCAATTGTTCTGCCGTGTGTGTAGCACGGAGTGCCCAGCTGACAAAACAAACACGAGCTTCTCGGTAGTTCGCCGTGATCGTATAGTGGTTAGTACTTTGCGTTGTGGCCGCAACAACCCCGGTTCGAATCCGGGTCACGGCAGGTGCAATCCTCACACGGCAGAGAAGCTTGTTCGTTTTTTTCACACGCCATCTTCATGGCATGCACCTTTTTGAAAGAAAATAGAATACAATAATTGCTTCATCGTGTTAGTACAGGCATGATGCACACCAGCCTGCTGTGTATGAAATAATAATTACAGAAATAATCAATCTATAAACACCATAAAAATCTCCCACAAACACCAGTCGCTGTATTAACGCTTATCGAGTAGAGGCAAGACGGGACCTGTCCCAGCAGCCAACGTTGCAGTGGCTTAATTCAATCTTTGAAGGTGATTTTGAGAACGGAGGCGTTGGTGGTATAGTGGTGAGCATAGCTGCCTTCCAAGCAGTTGACCCGGGTTCGATTCCCGGCCAACGCAAGTCTTTTTTGAACTTTTTCATTTAACATTGGAATAAAGCGTAATACATTCCCCAACTAATTTGCCTTACTGGTTAATAGTCTTAAAAGCATAACTTTGAAAGTATCACTGTGAGTTATAATGATCTGTGAGGTGATATTAGTCACTACATTAAGCCCCATCAAACGAATGTGTTCATTTGGAATCATGCATTGATAATGCGTTGTCGGGAAAACTGCAAATATGTATGGAAGCGTGAGTTGAATGATTAATCACATTCTAAGGATTGATATGGTCCTGTTGTTCGTCCTGCCACATAACAATGGCGTTGCAGTTACATGCGCTGCAAAATCAAATATTTAAAATTAAACAACCATCTGATAAAACTTACTGCAGCCGGATTGTTTTAGACACACATGGGCGCATGAAAAAAATGAAACATATGTTACCAAAATAGTCATTTGCTGTATGATGTACAGCAACTGTGAAATGAATGGTTTTATAATCTGTTATGTGAGACTTCTGTTGAATTTTTAAGCATTTGATTCCCTGTGTACACAAAGATGGCAGTCCTGATTTAACGAGTGGGCAAGCAGAGCTCTCGGTGACTGATTTGTCAGTCTTTTTCAGTCACGTGATTGAGCGCCTTCCCGGCAATGCATCGTAATTAGAAAAGTGGAATGCAAGATATTGAACACGGACACATCCGGGATTTGAACCCGGGAACTCGCGCACCCGAAGCAAGAATCATACCCCTAGATTAAACAGCCAAATGCTGGCGGCGATTTGGTTCCACGAGCTTCCAAAGAAGCGTAGACCTAGATGCTCTGTATTGAGGAATTAGTGTCACCTTGCTGTGTGCCTGTTAGGGGCAGTCTGATTTGCTTTACCTGGCGGCTAGCATTTCTATGGGCATCGAGAGGTGGTCGCTATAAATGAGGAAACTTGTTAAGATAGGATTTAGTTTCGATATGCATACATAAAAAATAAACAAAACAAAACTGTGTTTCGTTGTTTTGCAAAGGGATGCACTGCAATTTGTTATATTTTATTTTATTCTTGCGAGCACGCAGCTGTTTTATATATTCATTTTAAATAGATTGGGGGAAATTGGTACTGTGTACTTTACAAATGTAATCTAGATTGTAACGAGACCATTCAAGTGCTGACGTTGTTGTCTACTTTGTATGTACCACAAAAAGAACAGATTTGCTGAACTGGTTAATTAACCTTACTATAAAAAACTGATAGATCCAAGTATTTTATATAAACTGCAATACTATAATATGTGGTAACTAGTTGAATTAACTTCACTATAAGAAACTGCTAGATTAAGAGTTTGTTTAATTGTATCATCTCTATATGTACCTACTAGACAATTGTTAGATGGTGAAGTGAAAGTGGAATTGTCATATTGTTTACATTGTTGTTAATGTGCTTGAGATTTTGAAAACAATTATTAATTAAAACTTGTAAAGATTATTTTTGGAGTATGATTGCTTGATTTCTCCTGGATAAAAGAGTTTGTGCGGGAACCAACCACTCGAGGTCCTTGTCCTCAATAAACACACGGTGGCGTAGTGAAAATAACATAAATTTCGCTATCTGTATGTAAAGACCTGCTACACTTCAATACTACTGCCGCTACTCGGACACCACACACGGAATCATTGTAAACACACCGCCATAGCACAGGCTGCCGACCAGCCATACCGCCGCCGTCACGAGAGCCTCCCGTTCCCTTACATCCTGCTTCCTATTCCGCTCCCCCTTGTCTTTTAAACCAGCCTTTGAAATGAGCCAGGTAAAGGGGAATCATCCTCTGATTGGCGCAGGGAAAGAAACGAAAGATTCTAAAAATGAAAGTAGCCTAATTAAAACAATAAAACAAAACACATAGCAGCGACCTGCTGCAATTGTTCTGCCGTGTGTGTAGCACGGAGTGCCCAGCTGACAAAACAAACACGAGCTTCTCGGTAGTTCGCCGTGATCGTATAGTGGTTAGTACTTTGCGTTGTGGCCGCAACAACCCCGGTTCGAATCCGGGTCACGGCAGGTGCAATCCTCACACGGCAGAGAAGCTTGTTCTTTTTTTTCACACGCCATCTTCATGGCATGCACCTTTTTGAAAGAAAATAGAATACAATAATTGCTTCATCGTGTTAGTACAGGCATGATGCACACCAGCCTGCTGTGTATGAAATAATAATTACAGAAATAATCAATCTATAAACACCATAAAAATCTCCCACAAACACCAGTCGCTGTATTAACGCTTATCGAGTAGAGGCAAGACGGGACCTGTCCCAGCAGCCAACGTTACAGTGGCTTAATTCAATCTTTGAAGGTGATTTTGAGAACGGAGGCGTTGGTGGTATAGTGGTGAGCATAGCTGCCTTCCAAGCAGTTGACCCGGGTTCGATTCCCGGCCAACGCAAGTCTTTTTTGAACTTTTTCATTTAACACTGGAATAAAGCGTAATACATTCCCCAACTAATTTGCCTTACTGGTTAATAGTCTTAAAAGCATAACTTTGAAAGTATCACTGTGAGTTATAATGATCTGTGAGGTGATATTAGTCACTACATTATCCCCATCAAACGAATGTGTTCATTTGGAATCATGCATTGATAATGCGTTGTCGGGAAAACTGCAAATATGTATGGAAGCGTGAGTTGAATGATTAATCACATTCTAAGGATTGATATGGTCCTGTTGTTCGTCCTGCCACATAACAATGGCGTTGCAGTTACATGCGCTGCAAAATCAAATATTTAAAATTAAACAACCATCTGATAAAACTTACTGCAGCCGGATTGTTTTAGACACACATGGGCGCATGAAAAAATGAAACATATGTTACCAAAATAGTCATTTGCTGTATGATGTACTGCAACTGTGAAATGAATGGTTTTATAATCTGTTATGTGAGACTTCTGTTGAATTTTTAAGCATTTGATTCCCTGTGTACACAAAGATGGCAGTCCTGATTTAACGAGTGGGCAAGCAGAGCTCTCGGTGACTGATTTGTCAGTCTTTTTCAGTCACGTGATTGAGCGCCTTCCCGGCAATGCATCGTAATTAGAAAAGTGTAATGCAAGATATTGAACACGGACACATCCGGGATTTGAACCCGGGAACTCGCGCACCCGAAGCAAGAATCATACCCCTAGATTAAACAGCCAAATGCTGGCGGCAATTTGGTTCCACGAGCTTCCAAAGAAGCGTAGACCTAGAAGCTCTGTATTGAGGAATTTGTGTCACCTTGCTGTGTGCCTGTTAGGGGCAGTCTGATTTGCTTTACCTGGCGGCTAGCATTTCTATGGGCATCGAGAGGTGGTCGCTATAAATGAGGAAACTTGTTAAGATAGGATTTAGTTTCGATATGCATACATAAAAAATAAACAAAACAAAACTGTGTTTCGTTGTTTTGCAAAGGGATGCACTGCAATTTGTTATATTTTATTTTATTCTTGCGAGCACGCAGCTGTTTTATATATTCATTTTAAATAGATTGGGGGAAATTGGTACTGTGTACTTTACAAATGTAATCTAGATTGTAACGAGACCATTCAAGTGCTGACGTTGTTGTCTACTTTGTATGTACCACAAAAAGAACAGATTTGCTGAACTGGTTAATTAACCTTACTATAAAAAACTGATAGATCCAAGTATTTTATATAAACTGCAATACTATAATATGTGGTAACTAGTTGAATTAACTTCACTATAAGAAACTGCTAGATTAAGAGTTTGTTTAATTGTATCATCTCTATATGTACCTACTAGACAATTGTTAGATGGTGAAGTGAAAGTGGAATTGTCATATTGTTTACATTGTTGTTAATGTGCTTGAGATTTTGAAAACAATTATTAATTAAAACTTGTAAAGATTATTTTTGGAGTATGATTGCTTGATTTCTCCTGGATAAAAGAGTTTGTGCGGGAACCAACCACTCGAGGTCCTTCTCCTCAATAAACACACGGTGGCGTAGTGAAAATAACATAAATTTCGCTATCTGTATATAAAGACCTGCTACACTTCAATACTACTGCCGCTACTCGGACACCACACACGGAATCATTGTAAACACACCGCCATAGCACAGGCTGCCGACCAGCCATACCGCCGCCGTCACGAGAGCCTCCCATTCCCTTACATCCTGCTTCCTATTCCGCTCCCCCTTGTCTTTAAAACCAGCCTTTGAAATGAGCCAGGTAAAGGGGAATCATCCTCTGATTGGCGCAGGGAAAGAAACGAAAGATTCTAAAAATGAAAGTAGCCTAATTAAAACAATAAAACAAAACACATAGCAGCGACCTGCTGCAATTGTTCTGCCGTGTGTGTAGCACGGAGTGCCCAGCTGACAAAACAAACACGAGCTTCTCGGTAGTTCGCCGTGATCGTATAGTGGTTAGTACTTTGCGTTGTGGCCGCAACAACCCCGGTTCGAATCCGGGTCACGGCAGGTGCAATCCTCACACGGCAGAGAAGCTTGTTCTTTTTTTTCACACGCCATCTTCATGGCATGCACCTTTTTGAAAGAAAATAGAATACAATAATTGCTTCATCGTGTTAGTACAGGCATGATGCACACCAGCCTGCTGTGTACGAAATAATAATTACAGAAATAATCAATCTATAAACACCATAAAAATCTCCCACAAACACCAGTCGCTGTATTAACGCTTATCGAGTAGAGGCAAGACGGGACCTGTCCCAGCAGCCAACGTTACAGTGGCTTAATTCAATCTTTGAAGGTGATTTTGAGAACGGAGGCGTTGGTGGTATAGTGGTGAGCATAGCTGCCTTCCAAGCAGTTGACCCGGGTTCGATTCCCGGCCAACGCAAGTCTTTTTTGAACTTTTTCATTTAACATTGGAATAAAGCGTAATACATTCCCCAACTAATTTGCCTTACTGGTTAATAGTCTTAAAAGCATAACTTTGAAAGTATCACTGTGAGTTATAATGATCTGTGAGGTGATATTAGTCACTACATTAAGCCCCATCAAACGAATGTGTTCATTTGGAATCATGCATTGATAATGCGTTGTCGGGAAAACTGCAAATATGTATGGAAGCGTGAGTTGAATGATTAATCACATTCAAAGGATTGATATGGTCCTGTTGTTCGTCCTGCCACATAACAATGGCGTTGCAGTTACATGCGCTGCAAAATCAAATATTTAAAATTAAACAACCATCTGATAAAACTTACTGCAGCCGGATTGTTTTAGACACACATGGGCGCATGAAAAAAATCAAACATATGTTACCAAAATAGTCATTGCTGTATGATGTACAGCAACTGTGAAATGAATGGTTTTATAATCTGTTATGTGAGACTTCTGTTGAATTTTTAAGCATTTGATTCCCTGTGTACACAAAGATGGCAGTCCTGATTTAACGAGTGGGCAAGCAGAGCTCTCGGTGACTGATTTGTCAGTCTTTTTCAGTCACGTGATTGAGCGCCTTCCCGGCAATGCATCGTAATTAGAAAAGTGGAATGCAAGATATTGAACACGGACACATCCGGGATTTGAACCCGGGAACTCGCGCACCCGAAGCAAGAATCATACCCCTAGATTAAACAGCCAAATGCTGGCGGCGATTTGGTTCCACGAGCTTCCAAAGAAGCGTAGACCTAGATGCTCTGTATTGAGGAATTTGTGTCACCTTGCTGTGTGCCTGTTAGGGGCAGTCTGATTTGCTTTACCTGGAGGCTAGCATTTCTATGGGCATCGAGAGGTGGTCGCTATAAATGAGGAAACTTGTTAAGATAGGATTTAGTTTCGATATACATACATAAAAAATAAACAAAACAAAACTGTGTTTCGTTGTTTTGCAAAGGGATGCACTGCAATTTGTTATATTTTATTTTATTCTTGCGAGCACGCAGCTGTTTTATATATTCATTTTAAATAGATTGGGGGAAATTGGTACTGTGTACTTTACAAATGTAATCTAGATTGTAACGAGACCATTCAAGTGCTGACGTTGTTGTCTACTTTGTATGTACCACAAAAAGAACAGATTTGCTGAACTGGTTAATTAACCTTACTATAAAAAACTGATAGATCCAAGTATTTTATATAAACTGCAATACTATAATATGTGGTAACTAGTTGAATTAACTTCACTATAAGAAACTGCTAGATTAAGAGTTTGTTTAATTGTATCATCTCTATATGTACCTACTAGACAATTGTTAGATGGTGATGTGAAAGTGGAATTGTCATATTGTTTACATTGTTGTTAATGTGCTTGAGATTTTGAAAACAATTATTAATTAAAACTTGTAAAGATTATTTTTGGAGTATGATTGCTTGATTTCTCCTGGATAAAAGAGTTTGTGCGGGAACCAACCACTCGAGGTCCTTCTCCTCAATAAACACACGGTGGCGTAGTGAAAATAACATAAATTTCGCTATCTGTATATAAAGACCTGCTACACTTCAATACTACTGCCGCTACTCGGACACCACACACGGAATCATTGTAAACACACCGCCATAGCACAGGCTGCCGACCAGCCATACCGCCGCCGTCACGAGAGCCTCCCATTCCCTTACATCCTGCTTCCTATTCCGCTCCCCCTTGTCTTTAAAACCAGCCTTTGAAATGAGCCAGGTAAAGGGGAATCATCCTCTGATTGGCGCAGGGAAAGAAACGAAAGATTCTAAAAATGAAAGTAGCCTAATTAAAACAATAAAACAAAACACATAGCAGCGACCTGCTGCAATTGTTCTGCCGTGTGTGTAGCACGGAGTGCCCAGCTGACAAAACAAACACGAGCTTCTCGGTAGTTCGCCGTGATCGTATAGTGGTTAGTACTTTGCGTTGTGGCCGCAACAACCCCGGTTCGAATCCGGGTCACGGCAGGTGCAATCCTCACACGGCAGAGAAGCTTGTTCTTTTTTTTCACACGCCATCTTCATGGCATGCACCTTTTTGAAAGAAAATAGAATACAATAATTGCTTCATCGTGTTAGTACAGGCATGATGCACACCAGCCTGCTGTGTACGAAATAATAATTACAGAAATAATCAATCTATAAACACCATAAAAATCTCCCACAAACACCAGTCGCTGTATTAACGCTTATCGAGTAGAGGCAAGACGGGACCTGTCCCAGCAGCCAACGTTACAGTGGCTTAATTCAATCTTTGAAGGTGATTTTGAGAACGGAGGCGTTGGTGGTATAGTGGTGAGCATAGCTGCCTTCCAAGCAGTTGACCCGGGTTCGATTCCCGGCCAACGCAAGTCTTTTTTGAACTTTTTCATTTAACACTGGAATAAAGCGTAATACATTCCCCAACTAATTTGCCTTACTGGTTAATAGTCTTAAAAGCATAACTTTGAAAGTATCACTGTGAGTTATAATGATCTGTGAGGTGATATTAGTCACTACATTATCCCCATCAAACGAATGTGTTCATTTGGAATCATGCATTGATAATGCGTTGTCGGGAAAACTGCAAATATGTATGGAAGCGTGAGTTGAATGATTAATCACATTCTAAGGATTGATATGGTCCTGTTGTTCGTCCTGCCACATAACAATGGCGTTGCAGTTACATGCGCTGCAAAATCAAATATTTAAAATTAAACAACCATCTGATAAAACTTACTGCAGCCGGATTGTTTTAGACACACATGGGCGCATGAAAAAATGAAACATATGTTACCAAAATAGTCATTTGCTGTATGATGTACTGCAACTGTGAAATGAATGGTTTTATAATCTGTTATGTGAGACTTCTGTTGAATTTTTAAGCATTTGATTCCCTGTGTACACAAAGATGGCAGTCCTGATTTAACGAGTGGGCAAGCAGAGCTCTCGGTGACTGATTTGTCAGTCTTTTTCAGTCACGTGATTGAGCGCCTTCCCGGCAATGCATCGTAATTAGAAAAGTGTAATGCAAGATATTGAACACGGACACATCCGGGATTTGAACCCGGGAACTCGCGCACCCGAAGCAAGAATCATACCCCTAGATTAAACAGACAAATGCTGGCGGCAATTTGGTTCCACGAGCTTCCAAAGAAGCGTAGACCTAGATGCTCTGTATTGAGGAATTAGTGTCACCTTGCTGTGTGCCTGTTAGGGGCAGTCTGATTTGCTTTACCTGGCGGCTAGCATTTCTATGGGCATCGAGAGGTGGTCGCTATAAATGAGGAAACTTGTTAAAATAGGATTTAGTTTCGATATGCATACATAAAAAATAAACAAAACAAAACTGTGTTTCGTTGTTTTGCAAAGGGATGCACTGCAATTTGTTATATTTTATTTTATTCTTGCGAGCACGCAGCTGTTTTATATATTCATTTTAAATAGATTGGGGGAAATTGGTACTGTGTACTTTACAAATGTAATCTAGATTGTAACGAGACCATTCAAGTGCTGACGTTGTTGTCTACTTTGTATGTACCACAAAAAGAACAGATTTGCTGAACTGGTTAATTAACCTTACTATAAAAAACTGATAGATCCAAGTATTTTATATAAACTGCAATACTATAATATGTGGTAACTAGTTGAATTAACTTCACTATAAGAAACTGCTAGATTAAGAGTTTGTTTAATTGTATCATCTCTATATGTACCTACTAGACAATTGTTAGATGGTGATGTGAAAGTGGAATTGTCATATTGTTTACATTGTTGTTAATGTGCTTGAGATTTTGAAAACAATTATTAATTAAAACTTGTAAAGATTATTTTTGGAGTATGATTGCTTGATTTCTCCTGGATAAAAGAGTTTGTGCGGGAACCAACCACTCGAGGTCCTTCTCCTCAATAAACACACGGTGGCGTAGTGAAAATAACATAAATTTCGCTATCTGTATATAAAGACCTGCTACACTTCAATACTACTGCCGCTACTCGGACACCACACACGGAATCATTGTAAACACACCGCCATAGCACAGGCTGCCGACCAGCCATACCGCCGCCGTCACGAGAGCCTCCCATTCCCTTACATCCTGCTTCCTATTCCGCTCCCCCTTGTCTTTAAAACCAGCCTTTGAAATGAGCCAGGTAAAGGGGAATCATCCTCTGATTGGCGCAGGGAAAGAAACGAAAGATTCTAAAAATGAAAGTAGCCTAATTAAAACAATAAAACAAAACACATAGCAGCGACCTGCTGCAATTGTTCTGCCGTGTGTGTAGCACGGAGTGCCCAGCTGACAAAACAAACACGAGCTTCTCGGTAGTTCGCCGTGATCGTATAGTGGTTAGTACTTTGCGTTGTGGCCGCAACAACCCCGGTTCGAATCCGGGTCACGGCAGGTGCAATCCTCACACGGCAGAGAAGCTTGTTCTTTTTTTTCACACGCCATCTTCATGGCATGCACCTTTTTGAAAGAAAATAGAATACAATAATTGCTTCATCGTGTTAGTACAGGCATGATGCACACCAGCCTGCTGTGTACGAAATAATAATTACAGAAATAATCAATCTATAAACACCATAAAAATCTCCCACAAACACCAGTCGCTGTATTAACGCTTATCGAGTAGAGGCAAGACGGGACCTGTCCCAGCAGCCAACGTTACAGTGGCTTAATTCAATCTTTGAAGGTGATTTTGAGAACGGAGGCGTTGGTGGTATAGTGGTGAGCATAGCTGCCTTCCAAGCAGTTGACCCGGGTTCGATTCCCGGCCAACGCAAGTCTTTTTTGAACTTTTTCATTTAACATTGGAATAAAGCGTAATACATTCCCCAACTAATTTGCCTTACTGGTTAATAGTCTTAAAAGCATAACTTTGAAAGTATCACTGTGAGTTATAATGATCTGTGAGGTGATATTAGTCACTACATTAAGCCCCATCAAACGAATGTGTTCATTTGGAATCATGCATTGATAATGCGTTGTCGGGAAAACTGCAAATATGTATGGAAGCGTGAGTTGAATGATTAATCACATTCTAAGGATTGATATGGTCCTGTTGTTCGTCCTGCCACATAACAATGGCGTTGCAGTTACATGCGCTGCAAAATCAAATATTTAAAATTAAACAACCATCTGATAAAACTTACTGCAGCCGGATTGTTTTAGACACACATGGGCGCATGAAAAAAATGAAACATATGTTACCAAAATAGTCATTTGCTGTATGATGTACAGCAACTGTGAAATGAATGGTTTTATAATCTGTTATGTGAGACTTCTGTTGAATTTTTAAGCATTTGATTCCCTGTGTACACAAAGATGGCAGTCCTGATTTAACGAGTGGGCAAGCAGAGCTCTCGGTGACTGATTTGTCAGTCTTTTTCAGTCACGTGATTGAGCGCCTTCCCGGCAATGCATCGTAATTAGAAAAGTGGAATGCAAGATATTGAACACGGACACATCCGGGATTTGAACCCGGGAACTCGCGCACCCGAAGCAAGAATCATACCCCTAGATTAAACAGCCAAATGCTGGCGGCGATTTGGTTCCACGAGCTTCCAAAGAAGCGTAGACCTAGATGCTCTGTATTGAGGAATTAGTGTCACCTTGCTGTGTGCCTGTTAGGGGCAGTCTGATTTGCTTTACCTGGAGGCTAGCATTTCTATGGGCATCGAGAGGTGGTCGCTATAAATGAGGAAACTTGTTAAGATAGGATTTAGTTTCGATATACATACATAAAAAATAAACAAAACAAAACTGTGTTTCGTTGTTTTGCAAAGGGATGCACTGCAATTTGTTATATTTTATTTTATTCTTGCGAGCACGCAGCTGTTTTATATATTCATTTTAAATAGATTGGGGGAAATTGGTACTGTGTACTTTACAAATGTAATCTAGATTGTAACGAGACCATTCAAGTGCTGACGTTGTTGTCTACTTTGTATGTACCACAAAAAGAACAGATTTGCTGAACTGGTTAATTAACCTTACTATAAAAAACTGATAGATCCAAGTATTTTATATAAACTGCAATACTATAATATGTGGTAACTAGTTGAATTAACTTCACTATAAGAAACTGCTAGATTAAGAGTTTGTTTAATTGTATCATCTCTATATGTACCTACTAGACAATTGTTAGATGGTGATGTGAAAGTGGAATTGTCATATTGTTTACATTGTTGTTAATGTGCTTGAGATTTTGAAAACAATTATTAATTAAAACTTGTAAAGATTATTTTTGGAGTATGATTGCTTGATTTCTCCTGGATAAAAGAGTTTGTGCGGGAACCAACCACTCGAGGTCCTTCTCCTCAATAAACACACGGTGGCGTAGTGAAAATAACATAAATTTCGCTATCTGTATATAAAGACCTGCTACACTTCAATACTACTGCCGCTACTCGGACACCACACACGGAATCATTGTAAACACACCGCCATAGCACAGGCTGCCGACCAGCCATACCGCCGCCGTCACGAGAGCCTCCCATTCCCTTACATCCTGCTTCCTATTCCGCTCCCCCTTGTCTTTAAAACCAGCCTTTGAAATGAGCCAGGTAAAGGGGAATCATCCTCTGATTGGCGCAGGGAAAGAAACGAAAGATTCTAAAAATGAAAGTAGCCTAATTAAAACAATAAAACAAAACACATAGCAGCGACCTGCTGCAATTGTTCTGCCGTGTGTGTAGCACGGAGTGCCCAGCTGACAAAACAAACACGAGCTTCTCGGTAGTTCGCCGTGATCGTATAGTGGTTAGTACTTTGCGTTGTGGCCGCAACAACCCCGGTTCGAATCCGGGTCACGGCAGGTGCAATCCTCACACGGCAGAGAAGCTTGTTCTTTTTTTTCACACGCCATCTTCATGGCATGCACCTTTTTGAAAGAAAATAGAATACAATAATTGCTTCATCGTGTTAGTACAGGCATGATGCACACCAGCCTGCTGTGTACGAAATAATAATTACAGAAATAATCAATCTATAAACACCATAAAAATCTCCCACAAACACCAGTCGCTGTATTAACGCTTATCGAGTAGAGGCAAGACGGGACCTGTCCCAGCAGCCAACGTTACAGTGGCTTAATTCAATCTTTGAAGGTGATTTTGAGAACGGAGGCGTTGGTGGTATAGTGGTGAGCATAGCTGCCTTCCAAGCAGTTGACCCGGGTTCGATTCCCGGCCAACGCAAGTCTTTTTTGAACTTTTTCATTTAACATTGGAATAAAGCGTAATACATTCCCCAACTAATTTGCCTTACTGGTTAATAGTCTTAAAAGCATAACTTTGAAAGTATCACTGTGAGTTATAATGATCTGTGAGGTGATATTAGTCACTACATTAAGCCCCATCAAACGAATGTGTTCATTTGGAATCATGCATTGATAATGCGTTGTCGGGAAAACTGCAAATATGTATGGAAGCGTGAGTTGAATGATTAATCACATTCAAAGGATTGATATGGTCCTGTTGTTCGTCCTGCCACATAACAATGGCGTTGCAGTTACATGCGCTGCAAAATCAAATATTTAAAATTAAACAACCATCTGATAAAACTTACTGCAGCCGGATTGTTTTAGACACACATGGGCGCATGAAAAAAATCAAACATATGTTACCAAAATAGTCATTGCTGTATGATGTACAGCAACTGTGAAATGAATGGTTTTATAATCTGTTATGTGAGACTTCTGTTGAATTTTTAAGCATTTGATTCCCTGTGTACACAAAGATGGCAGTCCTGATTTAACGAGTGGGCAAGCAGAGCTCTCGGTGACTGATTTGTCAGTCTTTTTCAGTCACGTGATTGAGCGCCTTCCCGGCAATGCATCGTAATTAGAAAAGTGGAATGCAAGATATTGAACACGGACACATCCGGGATTTGAACCCGGGAACTCGCGCACCCGAAGCAAGAATCATACCCCTAGATTAAACAGCCAAATGCTGGCGGCGATTTGGTTCCACGAGCTTCCAAAGAAGCGTAGACCTAGATGCTCTGTATTGAGGAATTTGTGTCACCTTGCTGTGTGCCTGTTAGGGGCAGTCTGATTTGCTTTACCTGGAGGCTAGCATTTCTATGGGCATCGAGAGGTGGTCGCTATAAATGAGGAAACTTGTTAAGATAGGATTTAGTTTCGATATACATACATAAAAAATAAACAAAACAAAACTGTGTTTCGTTGTTTTGCAAAGGGATGCACTGCAATTTGTTATATTTTATTTTATTCTTGCGAGCACGCAGCTGTTTTATATATTCATTTTAAATAGATTGGGGGAAATTGGTACTGTGTACTTTACAAATGTAATCTAGATTGTAACGAGACCATTCAAGTGCTGACGTTGTTGTCTACTTTGTATGTACCACAAAAAGAACAGATTTGCTGAACTGGTTAATTAACCTTACTATAAAAAACTGATAGATCCAAGTATTTTATATAAACTGCAATACTATAATATGTGGTAACTAGTTGAATTAACTTCACTATAAGAAACTGCTAGATTAAGAGTTTGTTTAATTGTATCATCTCTATATGTACCTACTAGACAATTGTTAGATGGTGATGTGAAAGTGGAATTGTCATATTGTTTACATTGTTGTTAATGTGCTTGAGATTTTGAAAACAATTATTAATTAAAACTTGTAAAGATTATTTTTGGAGTATGATTGCTTGATTTCTCCTGGATAAAAGAGTTTGTGCGGGAACCAACCACTCGAGGTCCTTCTCCTCAATAAACACACGGTGGCGTAGTGAAAATAACATAAATTTCGCTATCTGTATATAAAGACCTGCTACACTTCAATACTACTGCCGCTACTCGGACACCACACACGGAATCATTGTAAACACACCGCCATAGCACAGGCTGCCGACCAGCCATACCGCCGCCGTCACGAGAGCCTCCCATTCCCTTACATCCTGCTTCCTATTCCGCTCCCCCTTGTCTTTAAAACCAGCCTTTGAAATGAGCCAGGTAAAGGGGAATCATCCTCTGATTGGCGCAGGGAAAGAAACGAAAGATTCTAAAAATGAAAGTAGCCTAATTAAAACAATAAAACAAAACACATAGCAGCGACCTGCTGCAATTGTTCTGCCGTGTGTGTAGCACGGAGTGCCCAGCTGACAAAACAAACACGAGCTTCTCGGTAGTTCGCCGTGATCGTATAGTGGTTAGTACTTTGCGTTGTGGCCGCAACAACCCCGGTTCGAATCCGGGTCACGGCAGGTGCAATCCTCACACGGCAGAGAAGCTTGTTCTTTTTTTTCACACGCCATCTTCATGGCATGCACCTTTTTGAAAGAAAATAGAATACAATAATTGCTTCATCGTGTTAGTACAGGCATGATGCACACCAGCCTGCTGTGTACGAAATAATAATTACAGAAATAATCAATCTATAAACACCATAAAAATCTCCCACAAACACCAGTCGCTGTATTAACGCTTATCGAGTAGAGGCAAGACGGGACCTGTCCCAGCAGCCAACGTTACAGTGGCTTAATTCAATCTTTGAAGGTGATTTTGAGAACGGAGGCGTTGGTGGTATAGTGGTGAGCATAGCTGCCTTCCAAGCAGTTGACCCGGGTTCGATTCCCGGCCAACGCAAGTCTTTTTTGAACTTTTTCATTTAACACTGGAATAAAGCGTAATACATTCCCCAACTAATTTGCCTTACTGGTTAATAGTCTTAAAAGCATAACTTTGAAAGTATCACTGTGAGTTATAATGATCTGTGAGGTGATATTAGTCACTACATTATCCCCATCAAACGAATGTGTTCATTTGGAATCATGCATTGATAATGCGTTGTCGGGAAAACTGCAAATATGTATGGAAGCGTGAGTTGAATGATTAATCACATTCTAAGGATTGATATGGTCCTGTTGTTCGTCCTGCCACATAACAATGGCGTTGCAGTTACATGCGCTGCAAAATCAAATATTTAAAATTAAACAACCATCTGATAAAACTTACTGCAGCCGGATTGTTTTAGACACACATGGGCGCATGAAAAAATGAAACATATGTTACCAAAATAGTCATTTGCTGTATGATGTACTGCAACTGTGAAATGAATGGTTTTATAATCTGTTATGTGAGACTTCTGTTGAATTTTTAAGCATTTGATTCCCTGTGTACACAAAGATGGCAGTCCTGATTTAACGAGTGGGCAAGCAGAGCTCTCGGTGACTGATTTGTCAGTCTTTTTCAGTCACGTGATTGAGCGCCTTCCCGGCAATGCATCGTAATTAGAAAAGTGTAATGCAAGATATTGAACACGGACACATCCGGGATTTGAACCCGGGAACTCGCGCACCCGAAGCAAGAATCATACCCCTAGATTAAACAGACAAATGCTGGCGGCAATTTGGTTCCACGAGCTTCCAAAGAAGCGTAGACCTAGATGCTCTGTATTGAGGAATTAGTGTCACCTTGCTGTGTGCCTGTTAGGGGCAGTCTGATTTGCTTTACCTGGCGGCTAGCATTTCTATGGGCATCGAGAGGTGGTCGCTATAAATGAGGAAACTTGTTAAAATAGGATTTAGTTTCGATATGCATACATAAAAAATAAACAAAACAAAACTGTGTTTCGTTGTTTTGCAAAGGGATGCACTGCAATTTGTTATATTTTATTTTATTCTTGCGAGCACGCAGCTGTTTTATATATTCATTTTAAATAGATTGGGGGAAATTGGTACTGTGTACTTTACAAATGTAATCTAGATTGTAACGAGACCATTCAAGTGCTGACGTTGTTGTCTACTTTGTATGTACCACAAAAAGAACAGATTTGCTGAACTGGTTAATTAACCTTACTATAAAAAACTGATAGATCCAAGTATTTTATATAAACTGCAATACTATAATATGTGGTAACTAGTTGAATTAACTTCACTATAAGAAACTGCTAGATTAAGAGTTTGTTTAATTGTATCATCTCTATATGTACCTACTAGACAATTGTTAGATGGTGATGTGAAAGTGGAATTGTCATATTGTTTACATTGTTGTTAATGTGCTTGAGATTTTGAAAACAATTATTAATTAAAACTTGTAAAGATTATTTTTGGAGTATGATTGCTTGATTTCTCCTGGATAAAAGAGTTTGTGCGGGAACCAACCACTCGAGGTCCTTCTCCTCAATAAACACACGGTGGCGTAGTGAAAATAACATAAATTTCGCTATCTGTATATAAAGACCTGCTACACTTCAATACTACTGCCGCTACTCGGACACCACACACGGAATCATTGTAAACACACCGCCATAGCACAGGCTGCCGACCAGCCATACCGCCGCCGTCACGAGAGCCTCCCATTCCCTTACATCCTGCTTCCTATTCCGCTCCCCCTTGTCTTTAAAACCAGCCTTTGAAATGAGCCAGGTAAAGGGGAATCATCCTCTGATTGGCGCAGGGAAAGAAACGAAAGATTCTAAAAATGAAAGTAGCCTAATTAAAACAATAAAACAAAACACATAGCAGCGACCTGCTGCAATTGTTCTGCCGTGTGTGTAGCACGGAGTGCCCAGCTGACAAAACAAACACGAGCTTCTCGGTAGTTCGCCGTGATCGTATAGTGGTTAGTACTTTGCGTTGTGGCCGCAACAACCCCGGTTCGAATCCGGGTCACGGCAGGTGCAATCCTCACACGGCAGAGAAGCTTGTTCTTTTTTTTCACACGCCATCTTCATGGCATGCACCTTTTTGAAAGAAAATAGAATACAATAATTGCTTCATCGTGTTAGTACAGGCATGATGCACACCAGCCTGCTGTGTACGAAATAATAATTACAGAAATAATCAATCTATAAACACCATAAAAATCTCCCACAAACACCAGTCGCTGTATTAACGCTTATCGAGTAGAGGCAAGACGGGACCTGTCCCAGCAGCCAACGTTACAGTGGCTTAATTCAATCTTTGAAGGTGATTTTGAGAACGGAGGCGTTGGTGGTATAGTGGTGAGCATAGCTGCCTTCCAAGCAGTTGACCCGGGTTCGATTCCCGGCCAACGCAAGTCTTTTTTGAACTTTTTCATTTAACACTGGAATAAAGCGTAATACATTCCCCAACTAATTTGCCTTACTGGTTAATAGTCTTAAAAGCATAACTTTGAAAGTATCACTGTGAGTTATAATGATCTGTGAGGTGATATTAGTCACTACATTATCCCCATCAAACGAATGTGTTCATTTGGAATCATGCATTGATAATGCGTTGTCGGGAAAACTGCAAATATGTATGGAAGCGTGAGTTGAATGATTAATCACATTCTAAGGATTGATATGGTCCTGTTGTTCGTCCTGCCACATAACAATGGCGTTGCAGTTACATGCGCTGCAAAATCAAATATTTAAAATTAAACAACCATCTGATAAAACTTACTGCAGCCGGATTGTTTTAGACACACATGGGCGCATGAAAAAATGAAACATATGTTACCAAAATAGTCATTTGCTGTATGATGTACTGCAACTGTGAAATGAATGGTTTTATAATCTGTTATGTGAGACTTCTGTTGAATTTTTAAGCATTTGATTCCCTGTGTACACAAAGATGGCAGTCCTGATTTAACGAGTGGGCAAGCAGAGCTCTCGGTGACTGATTTGTCAGTCTTTTTCAGTCACGTGATTGAGCGCCTTCCCGGCAATGCATCGTAATTAGAAAAGTGTAATGCAAGATATTGAACACGGACACATCCGGGATTTGAACCCGGGAACTCGCGCACCCGAAGCAAGAATCATACCCCTAGATTAAACAGACAAATGCTGGCGGCAATTTGGTTCCACGAGCTTCCAAAGAAGCGTAGACCTAGATGCTCTGTATTGAGGAATTAGTGTCACCTTGCTGTGTGCCTGTTAGGGGCAGTCTGATTTGCTTTACCTGGCGGCTAGCATTTCTATGGGCATCGAGAGGTGGTCGCTATAAATGAGGAAACTTGTTAAAATAGGATTTAGTTTCGATATGCATACATAAAAAATAAACAAAACAAAACTGTGTTTCGTTGTTTTGCAAAGGGATGCACTGCAATTTGTTATATTTTATTTTATTCTTGCGAGCACGCAGCTGTTTTATATATTCATTTTAAATAGATTGGGGGAAATTGGTACTGTGTACTTTACAAATGTAATCTAGATTGTAACGAGACCATTCAAGTGCTGACGTTGTTGTCTACTTTGTATGTACCACAAAAAGAACAGATTTGCTGAACTGGTTAATTAACCTTACTATAAAAAACTGATAGATCCAAGTATTTTATATAAACTGCAATACTATAATATGTGGTAACTAGTTGAATTAACTTCACTATAAGAAACTGCTAGATTAAGAGTTTGTTTAATTGTATCATCTCTATATGTACCTACTAGACAATTGTTAGATGGTGATGTGAAAGTGGAATTGTCATATTGTTTACATTGTTGTTAATGTGCTTGAGATTTTGAAAACAATTATTAATTAAAACTTGTAAAGATTATTTTTGGAGTATGATTGCTTGATTTCTCCTGGATAAAAGAGTTTGTGCGGGAACCAACCACTCGAGGTCCTTCTCCTCAATAAACACACGGTGGCGTAGTGAAAATAACATAAATTTCGCTATCTGTATATAAAGACCTGCTACACTTCAATACTACTGCCGCTACTCGGACACCACACACGGAATCATTGTAAACACACCGCCATAGCACAGGCTGCCGACCAGCCATACCGCCGCCGTCACGAGAGCCTCCCATTCCCTTACATCCTGCTTCCTATTCCGCTCCCCCTTGTCTTTAAAACCAGCCTTTGAAATGAGCCAGGTAAAGGGGAATCATCCTCTGATTGGCGCAGGGAAAGAAACGAAAGATTCTAAAAATGAAAGTAGCCTAATTAAAACAATAAAACAAAACACATAGCAGCGACCTGCTGCAATTGTTCTGCCGTGTGTGTAGCACGGAGTGCCCAGCTGACAAAACAAACACGAGCTTCTCGGTAGTTCGCCGTGATCGTATAGTGGTTAGTACTTTGCGTTGTGGCCGCAACAACCCCGGTTCGAATCCGGGTCACGGCAGGTGCAATCCTCACACGGCAGAGAAGCTTGTTCTTTTTTTTCACACGCCATCTTCATGGCATGCACCTTTTTGAAAGAAAATAGAATACAATAATTGCTTCATCGTGTTAGTACAGGCATGATGCACACCAGCCTGCTGTGTACGAAATAATAATTACAGAAATAATCAATCTATAAACACCATAAAAATCTCCCACAAACACCAGTCGCTGTATTAACGCTTATCGAGTAGAGGCAAGACGGGACCTGTCCCAGCAGCCAACGTTACAGTGGCTTAATTCAATCTTTGAAGGTGATTTTGAGAACGGAGGCGTTGGTGGTATAGTGGTGAGCATAGCTGCCTTCCAAGCAGTTGACCCGGGTTCGATTCCCGGCCAACGCAAGTCTTTTTTGAACTTTTTCATTTAACATTGGAATAAAGCGTAATACATTCCCCAACTAATTTGCCTTACTGGTTAATAGTCTTAAAAGCATAACTTTGAAAGTATCACTGTGAGTTATAATGATCTGTGAGGTGATATTAGTCACTACATTAAGCCCCATCAAACGAATGTGTTCATTTGGAATCATGCATTGATAATGCGTTGTCGGGAAAACTGCAAATATGTATGGAAGCGTGAGTTGAATGATTAATCACATTCAAAGGATTGATATGGTCCTGTTGTTCGTCCTGCCACATAACAATGGCGTTGCAGTTACATGCGCTGCAAAATCAAATATTTAAAATTAAACAACCATCTGATAAAACTTACTGCAGCCGGATTGTTTTAGACACACATGGGCGCATGAAAAAAATCAAACATATGTTACCAAAATAGTCATTTGCTGTATGATGTACAGCAACTGTGAAATGAATGGTTTTATAATCTGTTATGTGAGACTTCTGTTGAATTTTTAAGCATTTGATTCCCTGTGTACACAAAGATGGCAGTCCTGATTTAACGAGTGGGCAAGCAGAGCTCTCGGTGACTGATTTGTCAGTCTTTTTCAGTCACGTGATTGAGCGCCTTCCCGGCAATGCATCGTAATTAGAAAAGTGTAATGCAAGATATTGAACACGGACACATCCGGGATTTGAACCCGGGAACTCGCGCACCCGAAGCAAGAATCATACCCCTAGATTAAACAGCCAAATGCTGGCGGCGATTTGGTTCCACGAGCTTCCAAAGAAGCGTAGACCTAGATGCTCTGTATTGAGGAATTAGTGTCACCTTGCTGTGTGCCTGTTAGGGGCAGTCTGATTTGCTTTACCTGGAGGCTAGCATTTCTATGGGCATCGAGAGGTGGTCGCTATAAATGAGGAAACTTGTTAAGATAGGATTTAGTTTCGATATACATACATAAAAAATAAACAAAACAAAACTGTGTTTCGTTGTTTTGCAAAGGGATGCACTGCAATTTGTTATATTTTATTTTATTCTTGCGAGCACGCAGCTGTTTTATATATTCATTTTAAATAGATTGGGGGAAATTGGTACTGTGTACTTTACAAATGTAATCTAGATTGTAACGAGACCATTCAAGTGCTGACGTTGTTGTCTACTTTGTATGTACCACAAAAAGAACAGATTTGCTGAACTGGTTAATTAACCTTACTATAAAAAACTGATAGATCCAAGTATTTTATATAAACTGCAATACTATAATATGTGGTAACTAGTTGAATTAACTTCACTATAAGAAACTGCTAGATTAAGAGTTTGTTTAATTGTATCATCTCTATATGTACCTACTAGACAATTGTTAGATGGTGATGTGAAAGTGGAATTGTCATATTGTTTACATTGTTGTTAATGTGCTTGAGATTTTGAAAACAATTATTAATTAAAACTTGTAAAGATTATTTTTGGAGTATGATTGCTTGATTTCTCCTGGATAAAAGAGTTTGTGCGGGAACCAACCACTCGAGGTCCTTCTCCTCAATAAACACACGGTGGCGTAGTGAAAATAACATAAATTTCGCTATCTGTATATAAAGACCTGCTACACTTCAATACTACTGCCGCTACTCGGACACCACACACGGAATCATTGTAAACACACCGCCATAGCACAGGCTGCCGACCAGCCATACCGCCGCCGTCACGAGAGCCTCCCATTCCCTTACATCCTGCTTCCTATTCCGCTCCCCCTTGTCTTTAAAACCAGCCTTTGAAATGAGCCAGGTAAAGGGGAATCATCCTCTGATTGGCGCAGGGAAAGAAACGAAAGATTCTAAAAATGAAAGTAGCCTAATTAAAACAATAAAACAAAACACATAGCAGCGACCTGCTGCAATTGTTCTGCCGTGTGTGTAGCACGGAGTGCCCAGCTGACAAAACAAACACGAGCTTCTCGGTAGTTCGCCGTGATCGTATAGTGGTTAGTACTTTGCGTTGTGGCCGCAACAACCCCGGTTCGAATCCGGGTCACGGCAGGTGCAATCCTCACACGGCAGAGAAGCTTGTTCTTTTTTTTCACACGCCATCTTCATGGCATGCACCTTTTTGAAAGAAAATAGAATACAATAATTGCTTCATCGTGTTAGTACAGGCATGATGCACACCAGCCTGCTGTGTACGAAATAATAATTACAGAAATAATCAATCTATAAACACCATAAAAATCTCCCACAAACACCAGTCGCTGTATTAACGCTTATCGAGTAGAGGCAAGACGGGACCTGTCCCAGCAGCCAACGTTACAGTGGCTTAATTCAATCTTTGAAGGTGATTTTGAGAACGGAGGCGTTGGTGGTATAGTGGTGAGCATAGCTGCCTTCCAAGCAGTTGACCCGGGTTCGATTCCCGGCCAACGCAAGTCTTTTTTGAACTTTTTCATTTAACATTGGAATAAAGCGTAATACATTCCCCAACTAATTTGCCTTACTGGTTAATAGTCTTAAAAGCATAACTTTGAAAGTATCACTGTGAGTTATAATGATCTGTGAGGTGATATTAGTCACTACATTAAGCCCCATCAAACGAATGTGTTCATTTGGAATCATGCATTGATAATGCGTTGTCGGGAAAACTGCAAATATGTATGGAAGCGTGAGTTGAATGATTAATCACATTCAAAGGATTGATATGGTCCTGTTGTTCGTCCTGCCACATAACAATGGCGTTGCAGTTACATGCGCTGCAAAATCAAATATTTAAAATTAAACAACCATCTGATAAAACTTACTGCAGCCGGATTGTTTTAGACACACATGGGCGCATGAAAAAAATCAAACATATGTTACCAAAATAGTCATTGCTGTATGATGTACAGCAACTGTGAAATGAATGGTTTTATAATCTGTTATGTGAGACTTCTGTTGAATTTTTAAGCATTTGATTCCCTGTGTACACAAAGATGGCAGTCCTGATTTAACGAGTGGGCAAGCAGAGCTCTCGGTGACTGATTTGTCAGTCTTTTTCAGTCACGTGATTGAGCGCCTTCCCGGCAATGCATCGTAATTAGAAAAGTGTAATGCAAGATATTGAACACGGACACATCCGGGATTTGAACCCGGGAACTCGCGCACCCGAAGCAAGAATCATACCCCTAGATTAAACAGCCAAATGCTGGCGGCGATTTGGTTCCACGAGCTTCCAAAGAAGCGTAGACCTAGATGCTCTGTATTGAGGAATTTGTGTCACTTGCTGTGTGCCTGTTAGGGGCAGTCTGATTTGCTTTACCTGGAGGCTAGCATTTCTATGGGCATCGAGAGGTGGTCGCTATAAATGAGGAAACTTGTTAAGATAGGATTTAGTTTCGATATACATACATAAAAAATAAACAAAACAAAACTGTGTTTCGTTGTTTTGCAAAGGGATGCACTGCAATTTGTTATATTTTATTTTATTCTTGCGAGCACGCAGCTGTTTTATATATTCATTTTAAATAGATTGGGGGAAATTGGTACTGTGTACTTTACAAATGTAATCTAGATTGTAACGAGACCATTCAAGTGCTGACGTTGTTGTCTACTTTGTATGTACCACAAAAAGAACAGATTTGCTGAACTGGTTAATTAACCTTACTATAAAAAACTGATAGATCCAAGTATTTTATATAAACTGCAATACTATAATATGTGGTAACTAGTTGAATTAACTTCACTATAAGAAACTGCTAGATTAAGAGTTTGTTTAATTGTATCAGCTCTATATGTATCTACTAGACAATTGTTAGATGGTGAAGTGAAAGTGGAATTGTCATATTGTTTACATTGTTGTTAATGTGCTTGAGATTTTGAAAACAATTATTAATTAAAACTTGTAAAGATTATTTTTGGAGTATGATTGCTTGATGTCTCCTGGATAAAAGAGTTTGTGCGGGAACCAACCACTCGAGGTCCTTGTCCTCAATAAACACACGGTGGCGTAGTGAAAATAACATAAATTTCGCTATCTGTATGTAAAGACCTGCTACACTTCAATACTACTGCCGCTACTCGGACACCACACACGGAATCATTGTAAACACACCGCCATAGCACAGGCTGCCGACCAGCCAAACCGCCGCCGTCACGAGAGCCTCCCGTTCCCTTACATCCTGCTTCCTATTCCGCTCCCCCTTGTCTTTAAAACCAGCCTTTGAAATGAGCCAGGTAAAGGGGAATCATCCTCTGATTGGCGCAGGGAAAGAAACGAAAGATTCTAAAAATGAAAGTAGCCTAATTAAAACAATAAAACAAAACACATAGCAGCGACCTGCTGCAATTGTTCTGCCGTGTGTGTAGCACGGAGTGCCCAGCTGACAAAACAAACACGAGCTTCTCGGTAGTTCGCCGTGATCGTATAGTGGTTAGTACTTTGCGTTGTGGCCGCAACAACCCCGGTTCGAATCCGGGTCACGGCAGGTGCAATCCTCACACGGCAGAGAAGCTTGTTCTTTTTTTTCACACGCCATCTTCATGGCATGCACCTTTTTGAAAGAAAATAGAATACAATAATTGCTTCATCGTGTTAGTACAGGCATGATGCACACCAGCCTGCTGTGTACGAAATAATAATTACAGAAATAATCAATCTATAAACACCATAAAAATCTCCCACAAACACCAGTCGCTGTATTAACGCTTATCGAGTAGAGGCAAGACGGGACCTGTCCCAGCAGCCAACGTTACAGTGGCTTAATTCAATCTTTGAAGGTGATTTTGAGAACGGAGGCGTTGGTGGTATAGTGGTGAGCATAGCTGCCTTCCAAGCAGTTGATCCGGGTTCGATTCCCGGCCAACGCAAGTCTTTTTTGAACTTTTTCATTTAACACTGGAATAAAGCGTAATACATTCCCCAACTAATTTGCCTTACTGGTTAATAGTCTTAAAAGCATAACTTTGAAAGTATCACTGTGAGTTATAATGATCTGTGAGGTGATATTAGTCACTACATTATCCCCATCAAACGAATGTGTTCATTTGGAATCATGCATTGATAATGCGTTGTCGGGAAAACTGCAAATATGTATGGAAGCGTGAGTTGAATGATTAATCACATTCTAAGGATTGATATGGTCCTGTTGTTCGTCCTGCCACATAACAATGGCGTTGCAGTTACATGCGCTGCAAAATCAAATATTTAAAATTAAACAACCATCTGATAAAACTTACTGCAGCCGGATTGTTTTAGACACACATGGGCGCATGAAAAAATGAAACATATGTTACCAAAATAGTCATTTGCTGTATGATGTACTGCAACTGTGAAATGAATGGTTTTATAATCTGTTATGTGAGACTTCTGTTGAATTTTTAAGCATTTGATTCCCTGTGTACACAAAGATGGCAGTCCTGATTTAACGAGTGGGCAAGCAGAGCTCTCGGTGACTGATTTGTCAGTCTTTTTCAGTCACGTGATTGAGCGCCTTCCCGGCAATGCATCGTAATTAGAAAAGTGTAATGCAAGATATTGAACACGGACACATCCGGGATTTGAACCCGGGAACTCGCGCACCCGAAGCAAGAATCATACCCCTAGATTAAACAGACAAATGCTGGCGGCAATTTGGTTCCACGAGCTTCCAAAGAAGCGTAGACCTAGATGCTCTGTATTGAGGAATTAGTGTCACCTTGCTGTGTGCCTGTTAGGGGCAGTCTGATTTGCTTTACCTGGCGGCTAGCATTTCTATGGGCATCGAGAGGTGGTCGCTATAAATGAGGAAACTTGTTAAAATAGGATTTAGTTTCGATATGCATACATAAAAAATAAACAAAACAAAACTGTGTTTCGTTGTTTTGCAAAGGGATGCACTGCAATTTGTTATATTTTATTTTATTCTTGCGAGCACGCAGCTGTTTTATATATTCATTTTAAATAGATTGGGGGAAATTGGTACTGTGTACTTTACAAATGTAATCTAGATTGTAACGAGACCATTCAAGTGCTGACGTTGTTGTCTACTTTGTATGTACCACAAAAAGAACAGATTTGCTGAACTGGTTAATTAACCTTACTATAAAAAACTGATAGATCCAAGTATTTTATATAAACTGCAATACTATAATATGTGGTAACTAGTTGAATTAACTTCACTATAAGAAACTGCTAGATTAAGAGTTTGTTTAATTGTATCATCTCTATATGTACCTACTAGACAATTGTTAGATGGTGATGTGAAAGTGGAATTGTCATATTGTTTACATTGTTGTTAATGTGCTTGAGATTTTGAAAACAATTATTAATTAAAACTTGTAAAGATTATTTTTGGAGTATGATTGCTTGATTTCTCCTGGATAAAAGAGTTTGTGCGGGAACCAACCACTCGAGGTCCTTCTCCTCAATAAACACACGGTGGCGTAGTGAAAATAACATAAATTTCGCTATCTGTATATAAAGACCTGCTACACTTCAATACTACTGCCGCTACTCGGACACCACACACGGAATCATTGTAAACACACCGCCATAGCACAGGCTGCCGACCAGCCATACCGCCGCCGTCACGAGAGCCTCCCATTCCCTTACATCCTGCTTCCTATTCCGCTCCCCCTTGTCTTTAAAACCAGCCTTTGAAATGAGCCAGGTAAAGGGGAATCATCCTCTGATTGGCGCAGGGAAAGAAACGAAAGATTCTAAAAATGAAAGTAGCCTAATTAAAACAATAAAACAAAACACATAGCAGCGACCTGCTGCAATTGTTCTGCCGTGTGTGTAGCACGGAGTGCCCAGCTGACAAAACAAACACGAGCTTCTCGGTAGTTCGCCGTGATCGTATAGTGGTTAGTACTTTGCGTTGTGGCCGCAACAACCCCGGTTCGAATCCGGGTCACGGCAGGTGCAATCCTCACACGGCAGAGAAGCTTGTTCTTTTTTTTCACACGCCATCTTCATGGCATGCACCTTTTTGAAAGAAAATAGAATACAATAATTGCTTCATCGTGTTAGTACAGGCATGATGCACACCAGCCTGCTGTGTACGAAATAATAATTACAGAAATAATCAATCTATAAACACCATAAAAATCTCCCACAAACACCAGTCGCTGTATTAACGCTTATCGAGTAGAGGCAAGACGGGACCTGTCCCAGCAGCCAACGTTACAGTGGCTTAATTCAATCTTTGAAGGTGATTTTGAGAACGGAGGCGTTGGTGGTATAGTGGTGAGCATAGCTGCCTTCCAAGCAGTTGACCCGGGTTCGATTCCCGGCCAACGCAAGTCTTTTTTGAACTTTTTCATTTAACATTGGAATAAAGCGTAATACATTCCCCAACTAATTTGCCTTACTGGTTAATAGTCTTAAAAGCATAACTTTGAAAGTATCACTGTGAGTTATAATGATCTGTGAGGTGATATTAGTCACTACATTAAGCCCCATCAAACGAATGTGTTCATTTGGAATCATGCATTGATAATGCGTTGTCGGGAAAACTGCAAATATGTATGGAAGCGTGAGTTGAATGATTAATCACATTCAAAGGATTGATATGGTCCTGTTGTTCGTCCTGCCACATAACAATGGCGTTGCAGTTACATGCGCTGCAAAATCAAATATTTAAAATTAAACAACCATCTGATAAAACTTACTGCAGCCGGATTGTTTTAGACACACATGGGCGCATGAAAAAAATCAAACATATGTTACCAAAATAGTCATTTGCTGTATGATGTACAGCAACTGTGAAATGAATGGTTTTATAATCTGTTATGTGAGACTTCTGTTGAATTTTTAAGCATTTGATTCCCTGTGTACACAAAGATGGCAGTCCTGATTTAACGAGTGGGCAAGCAGAGCTCTCGGTGACTGATTTGTCAGTCTTTTTCAGTCACGTGATTGAGCGCCTTCCCGGCAATGCATCGTAATTAGAAAAGTGTAATGCAAGATATTGAACACGGACACATCCGGGATTTGAACCCGGGAACTCGCGCACCCGAAGCAAGAATCATACCCCTAGATTAAACAGCCAAATGCTGGCGGCGATTTGGTTCCACGAGCTTCCAAAGAAGCGTAGACCTAGATGCTCTGTATTGAGGAATTAGTGTCACCTTGCTGTGTGCCTGTTAGGGGCAGTCTGATTTGCTTTACCTGGAGGCTAGCATTTCTATGGGCATCGAGAGGTGGTCGCTATAAATGAGGAAACTTGTTAAGATAGGATTTAGTTTCGATATACATACATAAAAAATAAACAAAACAAAACTGTGTTTCGTTGTTTTGCAAAGGGATGCACTGCAATTTGTTATATTTTATTTTATTCTTGCGAGCACGCAGCTGTTTTATATATTCATTTTAAATAGATTGGGGGAAATTGGTACTGTGTACTTTACAAATGTAATCTAGATTGTAACGAGACCATTCAAGTGCTGACGTTGTTGTCTACTTTGTATGTACCACAAAAAGAACAGATTTGCTGAACTGGTTAATTAACCTTACTATAAAAAACTGATAGATCCAAGTATTTTATATAAACTGCAATACTATAATATGTGGTAACTAGTTGAATTAACTTCACTATAAGAAACTGCTAGATTAAGAGTTTGTTTAATTGTATCATCTCTATATGTACCTACTAGACAATTGTTAGATGGTGATGTGAAAGTGGAATTGTCATATTGTTTACATTGTTGTTAATGTGCTTGAGATTTTGAAAACAATTATTAATTAAAACTTGTAAAGATTATTTTTGGAGTATGATTGCTTGATTTCTCCTGGATAAAAGAGTTTGTGCGGGAACCAACCACTCGAGGTCCTTCTCCTCAATAAACACACGGTGGCGTAGTGAAAATAACATAAATTTCGCTATCTGTATATAAAGACCTGCTACACTTCAATACTACTGCCGCTACTCGGACACCACACACGGAATCATTGTAAACACACCGCCATAGCACAGGCTGCCGACCAGCCATACCGCCGCCGTCACGAGAGCCTCCCATTCCCTTACATCCTGCTTCCTATTCCGCTCCCCCTTGTCTTTAAAACCAGCCTTTGAAATGAGCCAGGTAAAGGGGAATCATCCTCTGATTGGCGCAGGGAAAGAAACGAAAGATTCTAAAAATGAAAGTAGCCTAATTAAAACAATAAAACAAAACACATAGCAGCGACCTGCTGCAATTGTTCTGCCGTGTGTGTAGCACGGAGTGCCCAGCTGACAAAACAAACACGAGCTTCTCGGTAGTTCGCCGTGATCGTATAGTGGTTAGTACTTTGCGTTGTGGCCGCAACAACCCCGGTTCGAATCCGGGTCACGGCAGGTGCAATCCTCACACGGCAGAGAAGCTTGTTCTTTTTTTTCACACGCCATCTTCATGGCATGCACCTTTTTGAAAGAAAATAGAATACAATAATTGCTTCATCGTGTTAGTACAGGCATGATGCACACCAGCCTGCTGTGTACGAAATAATAATTACAGAAATAATCAATCTATAAACACCATAAAAATCTCCCACAAACACCAGTCGCTGTATTAACGCTTATCGAGTAGAGGCAAGACGGGACCTGTCCCAGCAGCCAACGTTACAGTGGCTTAATTCAATCTTTGAAGGTGATTTTGAGAACGGAGGCGTTGGTGGTATAGTGGTGAGCATAGCTGCCTTCCAAGCAGTTGACCCGGGTTCGATTCCCGGCCAACGCAAGTCTTTTTTGAACTTTTTCATTTAACATTGGAATAAAGCGTAATACATTCCCCAACTAATTTGCCTTACTGGTTAATAGTCTTAAAAGCATAACTTTGAAAGTATCACTGTGAGTTATAATGATCTGTGAGGTGATATTAGTCACTACATTAAGCCCCATCAAACGAATGTGTTCATTTGGAATCATGCATTGATAATGCGTTGTCGGGAAAACTGCAAATATGTATGGAAGCGTGAGTTGAATGATTAATCACATTCAAAGGATTGATATGGTCCTGTTGTTCGTCCTGCCACATAACAATGGCGTTGCAGTTACATGCGCTGCAAAATCAAATATTTAAAATTAAACAACCATCTGATAAAACTTACTGCAGCCGGATTGTTTTAGACACACATGGGCGCATGAAAAAAATGAAACATATGTTACCAAAATAGTCATTGCTGTATGATGTACAGCAACTGTGAAATGAATGGTTTTATAATCTGTTATGTGAGACTTCTGTTGAATTTTTAAGCATTTGATTCCCTGTGTACACAAAGATGGCAGTCCTGATTTAACGAGTGGGCAAGCAGAGCTCTCGGTGACTGATTTGTCAGTCTTTTTCAGTCACGTGATTGAGCGCCTTCCCGGCAATGCATCGTAATTAGAAAAGTGTAATGCAAGATATTGAACACGGACACATCCGGGATTTGAACCCGGGAACTCGCGCACCCGAAGCAAGAATCATACCCCTAGATTAAACAGCCAAATGCTGGCGGCGATTTGGTTCCACGAGCTTCCAAAGAAGCGTAGACCTAGATGCTCTGTATTGAGGAATTTGTGTCACTTGCTGTGTGCCTGTTAGGGGCAGTCTGATTTGCTTTACCTGGAGGCTAGCATTTCTATGGGCATCGAGAGGTGGTCGCTATAAATGAGGAAACTTGTTAAGATAGGATTTAGTTTCGATATACATACATAAAAAATAAACAAAACAAAACTGTGTTTCGTTGTTTTGCAAAGGGATGCACTGCAATTTGTTATATTTTATTTTATTCTTGCGAGCACGCAGCTGTTTTATATATTCATTTTAAATAGATTGGGGGAAATTGGTACTGTGTACTTTACAAATGTAATCTAGATTGTAACGAGACCATTCAAGTGCTGACGTTGTTGTCTACTTTGTATGTACCACAAAAAGAACAGATTTGCTGAACTGGTTAATTAACCTTACTATAAAAAACTGATAGATCCAAGTATTTTATATAAACTGCAATACTATAATATGTGGTAACTAGTTGAATTAACTTCACTATAAGAAACTGCTAGATTAAGAGTTTGTTTAATTGTATCAGCTCTATATGTATCTACTAGACAATTGTTAGATGGTGAAGTGAAAGTGGAATTGTCATATTGTTTACATTGTTGTTAATGTGCTTGAGATTTTGAAAACAATTATTAATTAAAACTTGTAAAGATTATTTTTGGAGTATGATTGCTTGATGTCTCCTGGATAAAAGAGTTTGTGCGGGAACCAACCACTCGAGGTCCTTGTCCTCAATAAACACACGGTGGCGTAGTGAAAATAACATAAATTTTGCTATCTGTATGTAAAGACCTGCTACACTTCAATACTACTGCCGCTACTCGGACACCACACACGGAATCATTGTAAACACACCGCCATAGCACAGGCTGCCGACCAGCCAAACCGCCGCCGTCACGAGAGCCTCCCGTTCCCTTACATCCTGCTTCCTATTCCGCTCCCCCTTGTCTTTAAAACCAGCCTTTGAAATGAGCCAGGTAAAGGGGAATCATCCTCTGATTGGCGCAGGGAAAGAAACGAAAGATTCTAAAAATGAAAGTAGCCTAATTAAAACAATAAAACAAAACACATAGCAGCGACCTGCTGCAATTGTTCTGCCGTGTGTGTAGCACGGAGTGCCCAGCTGACAAAACAAACACGAGCTTCTCGGTAGTTCGCCGTGATCGTATAGTGGTTAGTACTTTGCGTTGTGGCCGCAACAACCCCGGATCGTATCCGGGTCACGGCAGGTGCAATCCTCACACGGCAGAGAAGCTTGTTCTTTTTTTTCACACGCCATCTTCATGGCATGCACCTTTTTGAAAGAAAATAGAATACAATAATTGCTTCATCGTGTTAGTACAGGCATGATGCACACCAGCCTGCTGTGTATGAAATAATAATTACAGAAATAATCAATCTATAAACACCATAAAAATCTCCCACAAACACCAGTCGCTGTATTAACGCTTATCGAGTAGAGGCAAGACGGGACCTGTCCCAGCAGCCAACGTTACAGTGGCTTAATTCAATCTTTGAAGGTGATTTTGAGAACGGAGCCGTTGGTGGTATAGTGGTGAGCATAGCTGCCTTCCAAGCAGTTGACCCGGGTTCGATTCCCGGCCAACGCAAGTCTTTTTTGAACTTTTTCATTTAACATTGGAATAAAGCGTAATACATTCCCCAACTAATTTGCCTTACTGGTTAATAGTCTTAAAAGCATAACTTTGAAAGTATCACTGTGAGTTATAATGATCTGTGAGGTGATATTAGTCACTACATTAAGCCCCATCAAACGAATGTGTTCATTTGGAATCATGCATTGATAATGCGTTGTCGGGAAAACTGCAAATATGTATGGAAGCGTGAGTTGAATGATTAATCACATTCTAAGGATTGATATGGTCCTGTTGTTCGTCCTGCCACATAACAATGGCGTTGCAGTTACATGCGCTGCAAAATCAAATATTTAAAATTAAACAACCATCTGATAAAACTTACTGCAGCCGGATTGTTTTAGACACACATGGGCGCATGAAAAAAATCAAACATATGTTACCAAAATAGTCATTGCTGTATGATGTACAGCAACTGTGAAATGAATGGTTTTATAATCTGTTATGTGAGACTTCTGTTGAATTTTTAAGCATTTGATTCCCTGTGTACACAAAGATGGCAGTCCTGATTTAACGAGTGGGCAAGCAGAGCTCTCGGTGACTGATTTGTCAGTCTTTTTCAGTCACGTGATTGAGCGCCTTCCCGGCAATGCATCGTAATTAGAAAAGTGTAATGCAAGATATTGAACACGGACACATCCGGGATTTGAACCCGGGAACTCGCGCACCCGAAGCAAGAATCATACCCCTAGATTAAACAGCCAAATGCTGGCGGCGATTTGGTTCCACGAGCTTCCAAAGAAGCGTAGACCTAGATGCTCTGTATTGAGGAATTAGTGTCACCTTGCTGTGTGCCTGTTAGGGGCAGTCTGATTTGCTTTACCTGGCGGCTAGCATTTCTATGGGCATCGAGAGGTGGTCGCTATAAATGAGGAAACTTGTTAAGATAGGATTTAGTTTCGATATGCATACATACACATAAAAAATAAACAAAACAAAACTGTGTTTCGTTGTTTTGCAAAGGGATGCACTGCAATTTGTTATATTTTATTTTATTCTTGCGAGCACGCAGCTGTTTTATATATTCATTTTAAATAGATTGGGGGAAATTGGTACTGTGTACTTTACAAATGTAATCTAGATTGTAACGAGACCATTCAAGTGCTGACGTTGTTGTCTACTTTGTATGTACCACAAAAAGAACAGATTTGCTGAACTGGTTAATTAACCTTACTATAAAAAACTGATAGATCCAAGTATTTTATATAAACTGCAATACTATAATATGTGGTAACTAGTTGAATTAACTTCACTATAAGAAACTGCTAGCTTAAGAGTTTGTTTAATTGTATCATCTCTATATGTACCTACTAGACAATTGTTAGATGGTGAAGTGAAAGTGGAATTGTCATATTGTTTACATTGTTGTTAATGTGCTTGAGATTTTGAAAACAATTATTAATTAAAACTTGTAAAGATTATTTTTGGAGTATGATTGCTTGATTTCTCCTGGATAAAAGAGTTTGTGCGGGAACCAACCACTCGAGGTCCTTGTCCTCAATAAACACACGGTGGCGTAGTGAAAATAACATAAATTTCGCTATCTGTATATAAAGACCTGCTACACTTCAATACTACTGCCGCTACTCGGACACCACACACGGAATCATTGTAAACACACCGCCATAGCACAGGCTGCCGACCAGCCATACCGCCGCCGTCACGAGAGCCTCCCGTTCCCTTACATCCTGCTTCCTATTCCGCTCCCCCTTGTCTTTAAAACCAGCCTTTGAAATGAGCCAGGTAAAGGGGAATCATCCTCTGATTGGCGCAGGGAAAGAAACGAAAGATTCTAAAAATGAAAGTAGCCTAATTAAAACAATAAAACAAAACACATAGCAGCGACCTGCTGCAATTGTTCTGCCGTGTGTGTAGCACGGAGTGCCCAGCTGACAAAACAAACACGAGATTCTCGGTAGTTCGCCGTGATCGTATAGTGGTTAGTACTTTGCGTTGTGGCCGCAACAACCCCGGTTCGAATCCGGGTCACGGCAGGTGCAATCCTCACACGGCAGAGAAGCTTGTTCTTTTTTTTCACACGCCATCTTCATGGCATGCACCTTTTTGAAAGAAAATAGAATACAATAATTGCTTCATCGTGTTAGTACAGGCATGATGCACACCAGCCTGCTGTGTACGAAATAATAATTACAGAAATAATCAATCTATAAACACCATAAAAATCTCCCACAAACACCAGTCGCTGTATTAACGCTTATCGAGTAGAGGCAAGACGGGACCTGTCCCAGCAGCCAACGTTACAGTGGCTTAATTCAATCTTTGAAGGTGATTTTGAGAACGGAGGCGTTGGTGGTATAGTGGTGAGCATAGCTGCCTTCCAAGCAGTTGACCCGGGTTCAATTCCCGGCCAACGCAAGTCTTTTTTGAACTTTTTCATTTAACATTGGAATAAAGCGTAATACATTCCCCAACTAATTTGCCTTACTGGTTAATAGTCTTAAAAGCATAACTTTGAAAGTATCACTGTGAGTTATAATGATCTGTGAGGTGATATTAGTCACTACATTAAGCCCCATCAAACGAATGTGTTCATTTGGAATCATGCATTGATAATGCGTTGTCGGGAAAACTGCAAATATGTATGGAAGCGTGAGTTGAATGATTAATCACATTCAAAGGATTGATATGGTCCTGTTGTTCGTCCTGCCACATAACAATGGCGTTGCAGTTACATGCGCTGCAAAATCAAATATTTAAAATTAAACAACCATCTGATAAAACTTACTGCAGCCGGATTGTTTTAGACACACATGGGCGCATGAAAAAAATCAAACATATGTTACCAAAATAGTCATTGCTGTATGATGTACAGCAACTGTGAAATGAATGGTTTTATAATCTGTTATGTGAGACTTCTGTTGAATTTTTAAGCATTTGATTCCCTGTGTACACAAAGATGGCAGTCCTGATTTAACGAGTGGGCAAGCAGAGCTCTCGGTGACTGATTTGTCAGTCTTTTTCAGTCACGTGATTGAGCGCCTTCCCGGCAATGCATCGTAATTAGAAAAGTGTAATGCAAGATATTGAACACGGACACATCCGGGATTTGAACCCGGGAACTCGCGCACCCGAAGCAAGAATCATACCCCTAGATTAAACAGCCAAATGCTGGCGGCGATTTGGTTCCACGAGCTTCCAAAGAAGCGTAGACCTAGATGCTCTGTATTGAGGAATTTGTGTCACTTGCTGTGTGCCTGTTAGGGGCAGTCTGATTTGCTTTACCTGGAGGCTAGCATTTCTATGGGCATCGAGAGGTGGTCGCTATAAATGAGGAAACTTGTTAAGATAGGATTTAGTTTCGATATACATACATAAAAAATAAACAAAACAAAACTGTGTTTCGTTGTTTTGCAAAGGGATGCACTGCAATTTGTTATATTTTATTTTATTCTTGCGAGCACGCAGCTGTTTTATATATTCATTTTAAATAGATTGGGGGAAATTGGTACTGTGTACTTTACAAATGTAATCTAGATTGTAACGAGACCATTCAAGTGCTGACGTTGTTGTCTACTTTGTATGTACCACAAAAAGAACAGATTTGCTGAACTGGTTAATTAACCTTACTATAAAAAACTGATAGATCCAAGTATTTTATATAAACTGCAATACTATAATATGTGGTAACTAGTTGAATTAACTTCACTATAAGAAACTGCTAGATTAAGAGTTTGTTTAATTGTATCAGCTCTATATGTATCTACTAGACAATTGTTAGATGGTGAAGTGAAAGTGGAATTGTCATATTGTTTACATTGTTGTTAATGTGCTTGAGATTTTGAAAACAATTATTAATTAAAACTTGTAAAGATTATTTTTGGAGTATGATTGCTTGATGTCTCCTGGATAAAAGAGTTTGTGCGGGAACCAACCACTCGAGGTCCTTGTCCTCAATAAACACACGGTGGCGTAGTGAAAATAACATAAATTTCGCTATCTGTATGTAAAGACCTGCTACACTTCAATACTACTGCCGCTACTCGGACACCACACACGGAATCATTGTAAACACACCGCCATAGCACAGGCTGCCGACCAGCCAAACCGCCGCCGTCACGAGAGCCTCCCGTTCCCTTACATCCTGCTTCCTATTCCGCTCCCCCTTGTCTTTAAAACCAGCCTTTGAAATGAGCCAGGTAAAGGGGAATCATCCTCTGATTGGCGCAGGGAAAGAAACGAAAGATTCTAAAAATGAAAGTAGCCTAATTAAAACAATAAAACAAAACACATAGCAGCGACCTGCTGCAATTGTTCTGCCGTGTGTGTAGCACGGAGTGCCCAGCTGACAAAACAAACACGAGCTTCTCGGTAGTTCGCCGTGATCGTATAGTGGTTAGTACTTTGCGTTGTGGCCGCAACAACCCCGGATCGTATCCGGGTCACGGCAGGTGCAATCCTCACACGGCAGAGAAGCTTGTTCTTTTTTTTCACACGCCATCTTCATGGCATGCACCTTTTTGAAAGAAAATAGAATACAATAATTGCTTCATCGTGTTAGTACAGGCATGATGCACACCAGCCTGCTGTGTATGAAATAATAATTACAGAAATAATCAATCTATAAACACCATAAAAATCTCCCACAAACACCAGTCGCTGTATTAACGCTTATCGAGTAGAGGCAAGACGGGACCTGTCCCAGCAGCCAACGTTACAGTGGCTTAATTCAATCTTTGAAGGTGATTTTGAGAACGGAGGCGTTGGTGGTATAGTGGTGAGCATAGCTGCCTTCCAAGCAGTTGACCCGGGTTCGATTCCCGGCCAACGCAAGTCTTTTTTGAACTTTTTCATTTAACATTGGAATAAAGCGTAATACATTCCCCAACTAATTTGCCTTACTGGTTAATAGTCTTAAAAGCATAACTTTGAAAGTATCACTGTGAGTTATAATGATCTGTGAGGTGATATTAGTCACTACATTAAGCCCCATCAAACGAATGTGTTCATTTGGAATCATGCATTGATAATGCGTTGTCGGGAAAACTGCAAATATGTATGGAAGCGTGAGTTGAATGATTAATCACATTCAAAGGATTGATATGGTCCTGTTGTTCGTCCTGCCACATAACAATGGCGTTGCAGTTACATGCGCTGCAAAATCAAATATTTAAAATTAAACAACCATCTGATAAAACTTACTGCAGCCGGATTGTTTTAGACACACATGGGCGCATGAAAAAAATCAAACATATGTTACCAAAATAGTCATTGCTGTATGATGTACAGCAACTGTGAAATGAATGGTTTTATAATCTGTTATGTGAGACTTCTGTTGAATTTTTAAGCATTTGATTCCCTGTGTACACAAAGATGGCAGTCCTGATTTAACGAGTGGGCAAGCAGAGCTCTCGGTGACTGATTTTTCAGTCTTTTTCAGTCACGTGATTGAGCGCCTTCCCGGCAATGCATCGTAATTAGAAAAGTGTAATGCAAGATATTGAACACGGACACATCCGGGATTTGAACCCGGGAACTCGCGCACCCGAAGCAAGAATCATACCCCTAGATTAAACAGCCAAATGCTGGCGGCGATTTGGTTCCACGAGCTTCCAAAGAAGCGTAGACCTAGATGCTCTGTATTGAGGAATTAGTGTCACCTTGCTGTGTGCCTGTTAGGGGCAGTCTGATTTGCTTTACCTGGCGGCTAGCATTTCTATGGGCATCGAGAGGTGGTCGCTATAAATGAGGAAACTTGTTAAGATAGGATTTAGTTTCGATATGCATACATACACATAAAAATAAACAAAACAAAACTGTGTTTCGTTGTTTTGCAAAGGGATGCACTGCAATTTGTTATATTTTATTTTATTCTTGCGAGCACGCAGCTGTTTTATATATTCATTTTAAATAGATTGGGGGAAATTGGTACTGTGTACTTTACAAATGTAATCTAGATTGTAACGAGACCATTCAAGTGCTGACGTTGTTGTCTACTTTGTATGTACCACAAAAAGAACAGATTTGCTGAACTGGTTAATTAACCTTACTATAAAAAACTGATAGATCCAAGTATTTTATATAAACTGCAATACTATAATATGTGGTAACTAGTTGAATTAACTTCACTATAAGAAACTGCTAGATTAAGAGTTTGTTTAATTGTATCAGCTCTATATGTACCTACTAGACAATTGTTAGATGGTGAAGTGAAAGTGGAATTGTCATATTGTTTACATTGTTGTTAATGTGCTTGAGATTTTGAAAACAATTATTAATTAAAACTTGTAAAGATTATTTTTGGAGTATGATTGCTTGGTTTCTCCTGGATAAAAGAGTTTGTGCGGGAACCAACCACTCGAGGTCCTTGTCCTCAATAAACACACGGTGGCGTAGTGAAAATAACATAAATTTCGCTATCTGTATATAAAGACCTGCTACACTTCAATACTACTGCCGCTACTCGGACACCACACACGGAATCATTGTAAACACACCGCCATAGCACAGGCTGCCGACCAGCCATACCGCCGCCGTCACGAGAGCCTCCCGTTCCCTTACATCCTGCTTCCTATTCCGCTCCCCCTTGTCTTTAAAACCAGCCTTTGAAATGAGCCAGGTAAAGGGGGATCATCCTCTGATTGGCGCAAGGAAAGAAACGAAAGATTCTAAAAATGAAAGTAGCCTAATGAAAACAATAAAACAAAACACATAGCAGCGACCTGCTGCAATTGTTCTGCCGTGTGTGTAGCACGGAGTGCCCAGCTGACAAAACAAACACGAGCTTCTCGGTAGTTTGCCGTGATCGTATAGTGGTTAGTACTTTGCGTTGTGGCCGCAACAACCCCGGTTCGAATCCGGGTCACGGCAGGTGCAATCCTCACACGGCAGAGAAGCTTGTTCGTTTTTTTCACACGCCATCTTCATGGCATGCACCTTTTTGAAAGAAAATAGAATACAATAATTGCTTCATCGTGTTAGTACAGGCATGATGCACACCAGCCTGCTGTGTATGAAATAATAATTACAGAAATAATCAATCTATAAACACCATAAAAATCTCCCACAAACACCAGTCGCTGTATTAACGCTTATCGAGTAGAGGCAAGACGGGACCTGTCCCAGCAGCCAACGTTACAGTGGCTTAATTCAATCTTTGAAGGTGATTTTGAGAACGGAGCCGTTGGTGGTATAGTGGTGAGCATAGCTGCCTTCCAAGCAGTTGACCCGGGTTCGATTCCCGGCCAACGCAAGTCTTTTTTGAACTTTTTCATTTAACATTGGAATAAAGCGTAATACATTCCCCAACTAATTTGCCTTACTGGTTAATAGTCTTAAAAGCATAACTTTGAAAGTATCACTGTGAGTTATAATGATCTGTGAGGTGATATTAGTCACTACATTAAGCCCCATCAAACGAATGTGTTCATTTGGAATCATGCATTGATAATGCGTTGTCGGGAAAACTGCAAATATGTATGGAAGCGTGAGTTGAATGATTAATCACATTCAAAGGATTGATATGGTCCTGTTGTTCGTCCTGCCACATAACAATGGCGTTGCAGTTACATGCGCTGCAAAATCAAATATTTAAAATTAAACAACCATCTGATAAAACTTACTGCAGCCGGATTGTTTTAGACACACATGGGCGCATGAAAAAAATCAAACATATGTTACCAAAATAGTCATTGCTGTATGATGTACAGCAACTGTGAAATGAATGGTTTTATAATCTGTTATGTGAGACTTCTGTTGAATTTTTAAGCATTTGATTCCCTGTGTACACAAAGATGGCAGTCCTGATTTAACGAGTGGGCAAGCAGAGCTCTCGGTGACTGATTTGTCAGTCTTTTTCAGTCACGTGATTGAGCGCCTTCCCGGCAATGCATCGTAATTAGAAAAGTGTAATGCAAGATATTGAACACGGACACATCCGGGATTTGAACCCGGGAACTCGCGCACCCGAAGCAAGAATCATACCCCTAGATTAAACAGCCAAATGCTGGCGGCGATTTGGTTCCACGAGCTTCCAAAGAAGCGTAGACCTAGATGCTCTGTATTGAGGAATTAGTGTCACCTTGCTGTGTGCCTGTTAGGGGCAGTCTGATTTGCTTTACCTGGCGGCTAGCATTTCTATGGGCATCGAGAGGTGGTCGCTATAAATGAGGAAACTTGTTAAGATAGGATTTAGTTTCGATATGCATACATACACATAAAAAATAAACAAAACAAAACTGTGTTTCGTTGTTTTGCAAAGGGATGCACTGCAATTTGTTATATTTTATTTTATTCTTGCGAGCACGCAGCTGTTTTATATATTCATTTTAAATAGATTGGGGGAAATTGGTACTGTGTACTTTACAAATGTAATCTAGATTGTAACGAGACCATTCAAGTGCTGACGTTGTTGTCTACTTTGTATGTACCACAAAAAGAACAGATTTGCTGAACTGGTTAATTAACCTTACTATAAAAAACTGATAGATCCAAGTATTTTATATAAACTGCAATACTATAATATGTGGTAACTAGTTGAATTAACTTCACTATAAGAAACTGCTAGCTTAAGAGTTTGTTTAATTGTATCATCTCTATATGTACCTACTAGACAATTGTTAGATGGTGAAGTGAAAGTGGAATTGTCATATTGTTTACATTGTTGTTAATGTGCTTGAGATTTTGAAAACAATTATTAATTAAAACTTGTAAAGATTATTTTTGGAGTATGATTGCTTGATTTCTCCTGGATAAAAGAGTTTGTGCGGGAACCAACCACTCGAGGTCCTTGTCCTCAATAAACACACGGTGGCGTAGTGAAAATAACATAAATTTCGCTATCTGTATATAAAGACCTGCTACACTTCAATACTACTGCCGCTACTCGGACACCACACACGGAATCATTGTAAACACACCGCCATAGCACAGGCTGCCGACCAGCCATAACGCCGCCGTCACGAGAGCCTCCCATTCCCTTACATCCTGCTTCCTATTCCGCTCCCCCTTGTCTTTAAAACCAGCCTTTGAAATGAGCCAGGTAAAAGGGGAATCATCCTCTGATTGGCGCAGGGAAAGAAACGAAAGATTCTAAAAATGAAAGTAGCCTAATTAAAACAATAAAACAAAACACATAGCAGCGACCTGCTGCAATTGTTCTGCCGTGTGTGTAGCACGGAGTGCCCAGCTGACAAAACAAACACGAGCTTCTCGGTAGTTCGCCGTGATCGTATAGTGGTTAGTACTTTGCGTTGTGGCCGCAACAACCCCGGTTCGAATCCGGGTCACGGCAGGTGCAATCCTCACACGGCAGAGAAGCTTGTTCTTTTTTTTCACACGCCATCTTCATGGCATGCACCTTTTTGAAAGAAAATAGAATACAATAATTGCTTCATCGTGTTAGTACAGGCATGATGCACACCAGCCTGCTGTGTACGAAATAATAATTACAGAAATAATCAATCTATAAACACCATAAAAATCTCCCACAAACACCAGTCGCTGTATTAACGCTTATCGAGTAGAGGCAAGACGGGACCTGTCCCAGCAGCCAACGTTACAGTGGCTTAATTCAATCTTTGAAGGTGATTTTGAGAACGGAGGCGTTGGTGGTATAGTGGTGAGCATAGCTGCCTTCCAAGCAGTTGACCCGGGTTCAATTCCCGGCCAACGCAAGTCTTTTTTGAACTTTTTCATTTAACATTGGAATAAAGCGTAATACATTCCCCAACTAATTTGCCTTACTGGTTAATAGTCTTAAAAGCATAACTTTGAAAGTATCACTGTGAGTTATAATGATCTGTGAGGTGATATTAGTCACTACATTAAGCCCCATCAAACGAATGTGTTCATTTGGAATCATGCATTGATAATGCGTTGTCGGGAAAACTGCAAATATGTATGGAAGCGTGAGTTGAATGATTAATCACATTCAAAGGATTGATATGGTCCTGTTGTTCGTCCTGCCACATAACAATGGCGTTGCAGTTACATGCGCTGCAAAATCAAATATTTAAAATTAAACAACCATCTGATAAAACTTACTGCAGCCGGATTGTTTTAGACACACATGGGCGCATGAAAAAAATCAAACATATGTTACCAAAATAGTCATTGCTGTATGATGTACAGCAACTGTGAAATGAATGGTTTTATAATCTGTTATGTGAGACTTCTGTTGAATTTTTAAGCATTTGATTCCCTGTGTACACAAAGATGGCAGTCCTGATTTAACGAGTGGGCAAGCAGAGCTCTCGGTGACTGATTTGTCAGTCTTTTTCAGTCACGTGATTGAGCGCCTTCCCGGCAATGCATCGTAATTAGAAAAGTGTAATGCAAGATATTGAACACGGACACATCCGGGATTTGAACCCGGGAACTCGCGCACCCGAAGCAAGAATCATACCCCTAGATTAAACAGCCAAATGCTGGCGGCGATTTGGTTCCACGAGCTTCCAAAGAAGCGTAGACCTAGATGCTCTGTATTGAGGAATTTGTGTCACTTGCTGTGTGCCTGTTAGGGGCAGTCTGATTTGCTTTACCTGGAGGCTAGCATTTCTATGGGCATCGAGAGGTGGTCGCTATAAATGAGGAAACTTGTTAAGATAGGATTTAGTTTCGATATGCATACATACACATAAAAATAAACAAAACAAAACTGTGTTTCGTTGTTTTGCAAAGGGATGCACTGCAATTTGTTATATTTTATTTTATTCTTGCGAGCACGCAGCTGTTTTATATATTCATTTTAAATAGATTGGGGGAAATTGGTACTGTGTACTTTACAAATGTAATCTAGATTGTAACGAGACCATTCAAGTGCTGACGTTGTTGTCTACTTTGTATGTACCACAAAAAGAACAGATTTGCTGAACTGGTTAATTAACCTTACTATAAAAAACTGATAGATCCAAGTATTTTATATAAACTGCAATACTATAATATGTGGTAACTAGTTGAATTAACTTCACTATAAGAAACTGCTAGATTAAGAGTTTGTTTAATTGTATCAGCTCTATATGTACCTACTAGACAATTGTTAGATGGTGAAGTGAAAGTGGAATTGTCATATTGTTTACATTGTTGTTAATGTGCTTGAGATTTTGAAAACAATTATTAATTAAAACTTGTAAAGATTATTTTTGGAGTATGATTGCTTGGTTTCTCCTGGATAAAAGAGTTTGTGCGGGAACCAACCACTCGAGGTCCTTGTCCTCAATAAACACACGGTGGCGTAGTGAAAATAACATAAATTTCGCTATCTGTATATAAAGACCTGCTACACTTCAATACTACTGCCGCTACTCGGACACCACACACGGAATCATTGTAAACACACCGCCATAGCACAGGCTGCCGACCAGCCATACCGCCGCCGTCACGAGAGCCTCCCGTTCCCTTACATCCTGCTTCCTATTCCGCTCCCCCTTGTCTTTAAAACCAGCCTTTGAAATGAGCCAGGTAAAGGGGGATCATCCTCTGATTGGCGCAAGGAAAGAAACGAAAGATTCTAAAAATGAAAGTAGCCTAATGAAAACAATAAAACAAAACACATAGCAGCGACCTGCTGCAATTGTTCTGCCGTGTGTGTAGCACGGAGTGCCCAGCTGACAAAACAAACACGAGCTTCTCGGTAGTTTGCCGTGATCGTATAGTGGTTAGTACTTTGCGTTGTGGCCGCAACAACCCCGGTTCGAATCCGGGTCACGGCAGGTGCAATCCTCACACGGCAGAGAAGCTTGTTCGTTTTTTTCACACGCCATCTTCATGGCATGCACCTTTTTGAAAGAAAATAGAATACAATAATTGCTTCATCGTGTTAGTACAGGCATGATGCACACCAGCCTGCTGTGTATGAAATAATAATTACAGAAATAATCAATCTATAAACACCATAAAAATCTCCCACAAACACCAGTCGCTGTATTAACGCTTATCGAGTAGAGGCAAGACGGGACCTGTCCCAGCAGCCAACGTTACAGTGGCTTAATTCAATCTTTGAAGGTGATTTTGAGAACGGAGCCGTTGGTGGTATAGTGGTGAGCATAGCTGCCTTCCAAGCAGTTGACCCGGGTTCGATTCCCGGCCAACGCAAGTCTTTTTTGAACTTTTTCATTTAACATTGGAATAAAGCGTAATACATTCCCCAACTAATTTGCCTTACTGGTTAATAGTCTTAAAAGCATAACTTTGAAAGTATCACTGTGAGTTATAATGATCTGTGAGGTGATATTAGTCACTACATTAAGCCCCATCAAACGAATGTGTTCATTTGGAATCATGCATTGATAATGCGTTGTCGGGAAAACTGCAAATATGTATGGAAGCGTGAGTTGAATGATTAATCACATTCTAAGGATTGATATGGTCCTGTTGTTCGTCCTGCCACATAACAATGGCGTTGCAGTTACATGCGCTGCAAAATCAAATATTTAAAATTAAACAACCATCTGATAAAACTTACTGCAGCCGGATTGTTTTAGACACACATGGGCGCATGAAAAAAATCAAACATATGTTACCAAAATAGTCATTGCTGTATGATGTACAGCAACTGTGAAATGAATGGTTTTATAATCTGTTATGTGAGACTTCTGTTGAATTTTTAAGCATTTGATTCCCTGTGTACACAAAGATGGCAGTCCTGATTTAACGAGTGGGCAAGCAGAGCTCTCGGTGACTGATTTGTCAGTCTTTTTCAGTCACGTGATTGAGCGCCTTCCCGGCAATGCATCGTAATTAGAAAAGTGTAATGCAAGATATTGAACACGGACACATCCGGGATTTGAACCCGGGAACTCGCGCACCCGAAGCAAGAATCATACCCCTAGATTAAACAGCCAAATGCTGGCGGCGATTTGGTTCCACGAGCTTCCAAAGAAGCGTAGACCTAGATGCTCTGTATTGAGGAATTAGTGTCACCTTGCTGTGTGCCTGTTAGGGGCAGTCTGATTTGCTTTACCTGGCGGCTAGCATTTCTATGGGCATCGAGAGGTGGTCGCTATAAATGAGGAAACTTGTTAAGATAGGATTTAGTTTCGATATGCATACATACACATAAAAAATAAACAAAACAAAACTGTGTTTCGTTGTTTTGCAAAGGGATGCACTGCAATTTGTTATATTTTATTTTATTCTTGCGAGCACGCAGCTGTTTTATATATTCATTTTAAATAGATTGGGGGAAATTGGTACTGTGTACTTTACAAATGTAATCTAGATTGTAACGAGACCATTCAAGTGCTGACGTTGTTGTCTACTTTGTATGTACCACAAAAAGAACAGATTTGCTGAACTGGTTAATTAACCTTACTATAAAAAACTGATAGATCCAAGTATTTTATATAAACTGCAATACTATAATATGTGGTAACTAGTTGAATTAACTTCACTATAAGAAACTGCTAGATTAAGAGTTTGTTTAATTGTATCATCTCTATATGTACCTACTAGACAATTGTTAGATGGTGAAGTGAAAGTGGAATTGTCATATTGTTTACATTGTTGTTAATGTGCTTGAGATTTTGAAAACAATTATTAATTAAAACTTGTAAAGATTATTTTTGGAGTATGATTGCTTGATTTCTCCTGGATAAAAGAGTTTGTGCGGGAACCAACCACTCGAGGTCCTTGTCCTCAATAAACACACGGTGGCGTAGTGAAAATAACATAAATTTCGCTATCTGTATGTAAAGACCTGCTACACTTCAATACTACTGCCGCTACTCGGACACCACACACGGAATCATTGTAAACACACCGCCATAGCACAGGCTGCCGACCAGCCATACCGCCGCCGTCACGAGAGCCTCCCGTTCCCTTACATCCTGCTTCCTATTCCGCTCCCCCTTGTCTTTTAAACCAGCCTTTGAAATGAGCCAGGTAAAGGGGAATCATCCTCTGATTGGCGCAGGGAAAGAAACGAAAGATTCTAAAAATGAAAGTAGCCTAATTAAAACAATAAAACAAAACACATAGCAGCGACCTGCTGCAATTGTTCTGCCGTGTGTGTAGCACGGAGTGCCCAGCTGACAAAACAAACACGAGCTTCTCGGTAGTTCGCCGTGATCGTATAGTGGTTAGTACTTTGCGTTGTGGCCGCAACAACCCCGGTTCGAATCCGGGTCACGGCAGGTGCAATCCTCACACGGCAGAGAAGCTTGTTCTTTTTTTTCACACGCCATCTTCATGGCATGCACCTTTTTGAATGAAAATAGAATACAATAATTGCTTCATCGTGTTAGTACAGGCATGATGCACACCAGCCTGCTGTGTATGAAATAATAATTACAGAAATAATCAATCTATAAACACCATAAAAATCTCCCACAAACACCAGTCGCTGTATTAACGCTTATCGAGTAGAGGCAAGACGGGACCTGTCCCAGCAGCCAACGTTACAGTGGCTTAATTCAATCTTTGAAGGTGATTTTGAGAACGGAGGCGTTGGTGGTATAGTGGTGAGCATAGCTTCCTTCCAAGCAGTTGACCCGGGTTCGATTCCCGGCCAACGCAAGTCTTTTTTGAACTTTTTCATTTAACATTGGAATAAAGCGTAATACATTCCCCAACTAATTTGCCTTACTGGTTAATAGTCTTAAAAGCATAACTTTGAAAGTATCACTGTGAGTTATAATGATCTGTGAGGTGATATTAGTCACTACATTAAGCCCCATCAAACGAATGTGTTCATTTGGAATCATGCATTGATAATGCGTTGTCGGGAAAACTGCAAATATGTATGGAAGCGTGAGTTGAATGATTAATCACATTCTAAGGATTGATATGGTCCTGTTGTTCGTCCTGCCACATAACAATGGCGTTGCAGTTACATGCGCTGCAAAATCAAATATTTAAAATTAAACAACCATCTGATAAAACTTACTGCAGCCGGATTGTTTTAGACACACATGGGCGCATGAAAAAAATGAAACATATGTTACCAAAATAGTCATTTGCTGTATGATGTACAGCAACTGTGAAATGAATGGTTTTATAATCTGTTATGTGAGACTTCTGTTGAATTTTTAAGCATTTGATTCCCTGTGTACACAAAGATGGCAGTCCTGATTTAACGAGTGGGCAAGCAGAGCTCTCGGTGACTGATTTGTCAGTCTTTTTCAGTCACGTGATTGAGCGCCTTCCCGGCAATGCATCGTAATTAGAAAAGTGGAATGCAAGATATTGAACACGGACACATCCGGGATTTGAACCCGGGAACTCGCGCACCCGAAGCAAGAATCATACCCCTAGATTAAACAGCCAAATGCTGGCGGCGATTTGGTTCCACGAGCTTCCAAAGAAGCGTAGACCTAGATGCTCTGTATTGAGGAATTAGTGTCACCTTGCTGTGTGCCTGTTAGGGGCAGTCTGATTTGCTTTACCTGGCGGCTAGCATTTCTATGGGCATCGAGAGGTGGTCGCTATAAATGAGGAAACTTGTTAAGATAGGATTTAGTTTCGATATGCATACATAAAAAATAAACAAAACAAAACTGTGTTTCGTTGTTTTGCAAAGGGATGCACTGCAATTTGTTATATTTTATTTTATTCTTGCGAGCACGCAGCTGTTTTATATATTCATTTTAAATAAATTGGGGGAAATTGGTACTGTGTACTTTACAAATGTAATCTAGATTGTAACGAGACCATTCAAGTGCTGACGTTGTTGTCTACTTTGTATGTACCACAAAAAGAACAGATTTGCTGAACTGGTTAATTAACCTTACTATAAAAAACTGATAGATCCAAGTATTTTATATAAACTGCAATACTATAATATGTGGTAACTAGTTGAATTAACTTCACTATAAGAAACTGCTAGCTTAAGAGTTTGTTTAATTGTATCATCTCTATATGTACCTACTAGACAATTGTTAGATGGTGAAGTGAAAGTGGAATTGTCATATTGTTTACATTGTTGTTAATGTGCTTGAGATTTTGAAAACAATTATTAATTAAAACTTGTAAAGATTATTTTTGGAGTATGATTGCTTGATTTCTCCTGGATAAAAGAGTTTGTGCGGGAACCAACCACTCGAGGTCCTTGTCCTCAATAAACACACGGTGGCGTAGTGAAAATAACATAAATTTCGCTATCTGTATATAAAGACCTGCTACACTTCAATACTACTGCCGCTACTCGGACACCACACACGGAATCATTGTAAACACACCGCCATAGCACAGGCTGCCGACCAGCCATACCGCCGCCGTCACGAGAGCCTCCCGTTCCCTTACATCCTGCTTCCTATTCCGCTCCCCCTTGTCTTTTAAACCAGCCTTTGAAATGAGCCAGGTAAAGGGGAATCATCCTCTGATTGGCGCAGGGAAAGAAACGAAAGATTCTAAAAATGAAAGTAGCCTAATTAAAACAATAAAACAAAACACATAGCAGCGACCTGCTGCAATTGTTCTGCCGTGTGTGTAGCACGGAGTGCCCAGCTGACAAAACAAACACGAGCTTCTCGGTAGTTCGCCGTGATCGTATAGTGGTTAGTACTTTGCGTTGTGGCCGCAACAACCCCGGTTCGAATCCGGGTCACGGCAGGTGCAATCCTCACACGGCAGAGAAGCTTGTTCTTTTTTTTCACACGCCATCTTCATGGCATGCACCTTTTTGAAAGAAAATAGAATACAATAATTGCTTCATCGTGTTAGTACAGGCATGATGCACACCAGCCTGCTGTGTATGAAATAATAATTACAGAAATAATCAATCTATAAACACCATAAAAATCTCCCACAAACACCAGTCGCTGTATTAACGCTTATCGAGTAGAGGCAAGACGGGACCTGTCCCAGCAGCCAACGTTACAGTGGCTTAATTCAATCTTTGAAGGTGATTTTGAGAACGGAGGCGTTGGTGGTATAGTGGTGAGCATAGCTGCCTTCCAAGCAGTTGACCCGGGTTCGATTCCCGGCCAACGCAAGTCTTTTTTGAACTTTTTCATTTAACATTGGAATAAAGCGTAATACATTCCCCAACTAATTTGCCTTACTGGTTAATAGTCTTAAAAGCATAACTTTGAAAGTATCACTGTGAGTTATAATGATCTGTGAGGTGATATTAGTCACTACATTAAGCCCCATCAAACGAATGTGTTCATTTGGAATCATGCATTGATAATGCGTTGTCGGGAAAACTGCAAATATGTATGGAAGCGTGAGTTGAATGATTAATCACATTCTAAGGATTGATATGGTCCTGTTGTTCGTCCTGCCACATAACAATGGCGTTGCAGTTACATGCGCTGCAAAATCAAATATTTAAAATTAAACAACCATCTGATAAAACTTACTGCAGCCGGATTGTTTTAGACACACATGGGCGCATGAAAAAAATGAAACATATGTTACCAAAATAGTCATTTGCTGTATGATGTACAGCAACTGTGAAATGAATGGTTTTATAATCTGTTATGTGAGACTTCTGTTGAATTTTTAAGCATTTGATTCCCTGTGTACACAAAGATGGCAGTCCTGATTTAACGAGTGGGCAAGCAGAGCTCTCGGTGACTGATTTGTCAGTCTTTTTCAGTCACGTGATTGAGCGCCTTCCCGGCAATGCATCGTAATTAGAAAAGTGGAATGCAAGATATTGAACACGGACACATCCGGGATTTGAACCCGGGAACTCGCGCACCCGAAGCAAGAATCATACCCCTAGATTAAACAGCCAAATGCTGGCGGCGATTTGGTTCCACGAGCTTCCAAAGAAGCGTAGACCTAGATGCTCTGTATTGAGGAATTAGTGTCACCTTGCTGTGTGCCTGTTAGGGGCAGTCTGATTTGCTTTACCTGGCGGCTAGCATTTCTATGGGCATCGAGAGGTGGTCGCTATAAATGAGGAAACTTGTTAAGATAGGATTTAGTTTCGATATGCATACATAAAAAATAAACAAAACAAAACTGTGTTTCGTTGTTTTGCAAAGGGATGCACTGCAATTTGTTATATTTTATTTTATTCTTGCGAGCACGCAGCTGTTTTATATATTCATTTTAAATAGATTGGGGGAAATTGGTACTGTGTACTTTACAAATGTAATCTAGATTGTAACGAGACCATTCAAGTGCTGACGTTGTTGTCTACTTTGTATGTACCACAAAAAGAACAGATTTGCTGAACTGGTTAATTAACCTTACTATAAAAAACTGATAGATCCAAGTATTTTATATAAACTGCAATACTATAATATGTGGTAACTAGTTGAATTAACTTCACTATAAGAAACTGCTAGATTAAGAGTTTGTTTAATTGTATCATCTCTATATGTACCTACTAGACAATTGTTAGATGGTGATGTGAAAGTGGAATTGTCATATTGTTTACATTGTTGTTAATGTGCTTGAGATTTTGAAAACAATTATTAATTAAAACTTGTAAAGATTATTTTTGGAGTATGATTGCTTGATTTCTCCTGGATAAAAGAGTTTGTGCGGGAACCAACCACTCGAGGTCCTTCTCCTCAATAAACACACGGTGGCGTAGTGAAAATAACATAAATTTCGCTATCTGTATATAAAGACCTGCTACACTTCAATACTACTGCCGCTACTCGGACACCACACACGGAATCATTGTAAACACACCGCCATAGCACAGGCTGCCGACCAGCCATACCGCCGCCGTCACGAGAGCCTCCCATTCCCTTACATCCTGCTTCCTATTCCGCTCCCCCTTGTCTTTAAAACCAGCCTTTGAAATGAGCCAGGTAAAGGGGAATCATCCTCTGATTGGCGCAGGGAAAGAAACGAAAGATTCTAAAAATGAAAGTAGCCTAATTAAAGCAATAAAACAAAACACATAGCAGCGACCTGCTGCAATTGTTCTGCCGTGTGTGTAGCACGGAGTGCCCAGCTGACAAAACAAACACGAGCTTCTCGGTAGTTCGCCGTGATCGTATAGTGGTTAGTACTTTGCGTTGTGGCCGCAACAACCCCGGTTCGAATCCGGGTCACGGCAGGTGCAATCCTCACACGGCAGAGAAGCTTGTTCTTTTTTTTCACACGCCATCTTCATGGCATGCACCTTTTTGAAAGAAAATAGAATACAATAATTGCTTCATCGTGTTAGTACAGGCATGATGCACACCAGCCTGCTGTGTACGAAATAATAATTACAGAAATAATCAATCTATAAACACCATAAAAATCTCCCACAAACACCAGTCGCTGTATTAACGCTTATCGAGTAGAGGCAAGACGGGACCTGTCCCAGCAGCCAACGTTACAGTGGCTTAATTCAATCTTTGAAGGTGATTTTGAGAACGGAGGCGTTGGTGGTATAGTGGTGAGCATAGCTGCCTTCCAAGCAGTTGACCCGGGTTCGATTCCCGGCCAACGCAAGTCTTTTTTGAACTTTTTCATTTAACATTGGAATAAAGCGTAATACATTCCCCAACTAATTTGCCTTACTGGTTAATAGTCTTAAAAGCATAACTTTGAAAGTATCACTGTGAGTTATAATGATCTGTGAGGTGATATTAGTCACTACATTAAGCCCCATCAAACGAATGTGTTCATTTGGAATCATGCATTGATAATGCGTTGTCGGGAAAACTGCAAATATGTATGGAAGCGTGAGTTGAATGATTAATCACATTCAAAGGATTGATATGGTCCTGTTGTTCGTCCTGCCACATAACAATGGCGTTGCAGTTACATGCGCTGCAAAATCAAATATTTAAAATTAAACAACCATCTGATAAAACTTACTGCAGCCGGATTGTTTTAGACACACATGGGCGCATGAAAAAAATCAAACATATGTTACCAAAATAGTCATTGCTGTATGATGTACAGCAACTGTGAAATGAATGGTTTTATAATCTGTTATGTGAGACTTCTGTTGAATTTTTAAGCATTTGATTCCCTGTGTACACAAAGATGGCAGTCCTGATTTAACGAGTGGGCAAGCAGAGCTCTCGGTGACTGATTTGTCAGTCTTTTTCAGTCACGTGATTGAGCGCCTTCCCGGCAATGCATCGTAATTAGAAAAGTGGAATGCAAGATATTGAACACGGACACATCCGGGATTTGAACCCGGGAACTCGCGCACCCGAAGCAAGAATCATACCCCTAGATTAAACAGCCAAATGCTGGCGGCGATTTGGTTCCACGAGCTTCCAAAGAAGCGTAGACCTAGATGCTCTGTATTGAGGAATTTGTGTCACTTGCTGTGTGCCTGTTAGGGGCAGTCTGATTTGCTTTACCTGGAGGCTAGCATTTCTATGGGCATCGAGAGGTGGTCGCTATAAATGAGGAAACTTGTTAAGATAGGATTTAGTTTCGATATACATACATAAAAAATAAACAAAACAAAACTGTGTTTCGTTGTTTTGCAAAGGGATGCACTGCAATTTGTTATATTTTATTTTATTCTTGCGAGCACGCAGCTGTTTTATATATTCATTTTAAATAGATTGGGGGAAATTGGTACTGTGTACTTTACAAATGTAATCTAGATTGTAACGAGACCATTCAAGTGCTGACGTTGTTGTCTACTTTGTATGTACCACAAAAAGAACAGATTTGCTGAACTGGTTAATTAACCTTACTATAAAAAACTGATAGATCCAAGTATTTTATATAAACTGCAATACTATAATATGTGGTAACTAGTTGAATTAACTTCACTATAAGAAACTGCTAGATTAAGAGTTTGTTTAATTGTATCAGCTCTATATGTATCTACTAGACAATTGTTAGATGGTGAAGTGAAAGTGGAATTGTCATATTGTTTACATTGTTGTTAATGTGCTTGAGATTTTGAAAACAATTATTAATTAAAACTTGTAAAGATTATTTTTGGAGTATGATTGCTTGATGTCTCCTGGATAAAAGAGTTTGTGCGGGAACCAACCACTCGAGGTCCTTGTCCTCAATAAACACACGGTGGCGTAGTGAAAATAACATAAATTTCGCTATCTGTATATAAAGACCTGCTACACTTCAATACTACTGCCGCTACTCGGACACCACACACGGAATCATTGTAAACACACCGCCATAGCACAGGCTGCCGGCCAGCCATACCGCCGCCGTCACGAGAGCCTCCCGTTCCCTTACATCCTGCTTCCTATTCCGCTCCCCCTTGTCTTTAAAACCAGCCTTTGAAATGAGCCAGGTAAAGAGGAATCATCCTCTGATTGGCGCAGGGAAAGAAACGAAAGATTCTAAAAATGAAAGTAGCCTAATTAAAACAATAAAACAAAACATATAGCAGCGAACTGCTGCAATTGTTCTGCCGTGTGTGTAGCACGGAGTGCCCAGCTGACAAAACAAACACGAGCTTCTCGGTAGTTCGCCGTGATCGTATAGTGGTTAGTACTTTGCGTTGTGGCCGCAAAAACTCCGGTTCGAATCCGGGTCACGGCAGGTGCAATCCTCACACGGCAGAGAAGCTTGTTCTTTTTTTTCACACGCCATCTTCATGGCATGCACCTTTTTGAAAGAAAATAGAATACAATAATTGCTTCATCGTGTTAGTACAGGCATGATGCACACCAGCCTGCTGTGTATGAAATAATAATTACAGAAATAATCAATCTATAAACACCATAAAAATCTCCCACAAACACCAGTCGCTGTATTAACGCTTATCGAGTAGAGGCAAGACGGGACCTGTCCCAGCAGCCAACGTTACAGTGGCTTAATTCAATCTTTGAAGGTGATTTTGAGAACGGAGGCGTTGGTGGTATAGTGGTGAGCATAGCTGCCTTCCAAGCAGTTGACCCGGGTTCGATTCCCGGCCAACGCAAGTCTTTTTTGAACTTTTTCATTTAACACTGGAATAAAGCGTAATACATTCCCCAACTAATTTGCCTTACTGGTTAATAGTCTTAAAAGCATAACTTTGAAAGTATCACTGTGAGTTATAATGATCTGTGAGGTGATATTAGTCACTACATTATCCCCATCAAACGAATGTGTTCATTTGGAATCATGCATTGATAATGCGTTGTCGGGAAAACTGCAAATATGTATGGAAGCGTGAGTTGAATGATTAATCACATTCTAAGGATTGATATGGTCCTGTTGTTCGTCCTGCCACATAACAATGGCGTTGCAGTTACATGCGCTGCAAAATCAAATATTTAAAATTAAACAACCATCTGATAAAACTTACTGCAGCCGGATTGTTTTAGACACACATGGGCGCATGAAAAAATGAAACATATGTTACCAAAATAGTCATTTGCTGTATGATGTACTGCAACTGTGAAATGAATGGTTTTATAATCTGTTATGTGAGACTTCTGTTGAATTTTTAAGCATTTGATTCCCTGTGTACACAAAGATGGCAGTCCTGATTTAACGAGTGGGCAAGCAGAGCTCTCGGTGACTGATTTGTCAGTCTTTTTCAGTCACGTGATTGAGCGCCTTCCCGGCAATGCATCGTAATTAGAAAAGTGTAATGCAAGATATTGAACACGGACACATCCGGGATTTGAACCCGGGAACTCGCGCACCCGAAGCAAGAATCATACCCCTAGATTAAACAGCCAAATGCTGGCGGCAATTTGGTTCCACGAGCTTCCAAAGAAGCGTAGACCTAGAAGCTCTGTATTGAGGAATTTGTGTCACCTTGCTGTGTGCCTGTTAGGGGCAGTCTGATTTGCTTTACCTGGCGGCTAGCATTTCTATGGGCATCGAGAGGTGGTCGCTATAAATGAGGAAACTTGTTAAGATAGGATTTAGTTTCGATATGCATACATAAAAAATAAACAAAACAAAACTGTGTTTCGTTGTTTTGCAAAGGGATGCACTGCAATTTGTTATATTTTATTTTATTCTTGCGAGCACGCAGCTGTTTTATATATTCATTTTAAATAGATTGGGGGAAATTGGTACTGTGTACTTTACAAATGTAATCTAGATTGTAACGAGACCATTCAAGTGCTGACGTTGTTGTCTACTTTGTATGTACCACAAAAAGAACAGATTTGCTGAACTGGTTAATTAACCTTACTATAAAAAACTGATAGATCCAAGTATTTTATATAAACTGCAATACTATAATATGTGGTAACTAGTTGAATTAACTTCACTATAAGAAACTGCTAGATTAAGAGTTTGTTTAATTGTATCATCTCTATATGTACCTACTAGACAATTGTTAGATGGTGAAGTGAAAGTGGAATTGTCATATTGTTTACATTGTTGTTAATGTGCTTGAGATTTTGAAAACAATTATTAATTAAAACTTGTAAAGATTATTTTTGGAGTATGATTGCTTGATTTCTCCTGGATAAAAGAGTTTGTGCGGGAACCAACCACTCGAGGTCCTTCTCCTCAATAAACACACGGTGGCGTAGTGAAAATAACATAAATTTCGCTATCTGTATATAAAGACCTGCTACACTTCAATACTACTGCCGCTACTCGGACACCACACACGGAATCATTGTAAACACACCGCCATAGCACAGGCTGCCGACCAGCCATACCGCCGCCGTCACGAGAGCCTCCCATTCCCTTACATCCTGCTTCCTATTCCGCTCCCCCTTGTCTTTAAAACCAGCCTTTGAAATGAGCCAGGTAAAGGGGAATCATCCTCTGATTGGCGCAGGGAAAGAAACGAAAGATTCTAAAAATGAAAGTAGCCTAATTAAAACAATAAAACAAAACACATAGCAGCGACCTGCTGCAATTGTTCTGCCGTGTGTGTAGCACGGAGTGCCCAGCTGACAAAACAAACACGAGCTTCTCGGTAGTTCGCCGTGATCGTATAGTGGTTAGTACTTTGCGTTGTGGCCGCAACAACCCCGGTTCGAATCCGGGTCACGGCAGGTGCAATCCTCACACGGCAGAGAAGCTTGTTCTTTTTTTTCACACGCCATCTTCATGGCATGCACCTTTTTGAAAGAAAATAGAATACAATAATTGCTTCATCGTGTTAGTACAGGCATGATGCACACCAGCCTGCTGTGTACGAAATAATAATTACAGAAATAATCAATCTATAAACACCATAAAAATCTCCCACAAACACCAGTCGCTGTATTAACGCTTATCGAGTAGAGGCAAGACGGGACCTGTCCCAGCAGCCAACGTTACAGTGGCTTAATTCAATCTTTGAAGGTGATTTTGAGAACGGAGGCGTTGGTGGTATAGTGGTGAGCATAGCTGCCTTCCAAGCAGTTGACCCGGGTTCGATTCCCGGCCAACGCAAGTCTTTTTTGAACTTTTTCATTTAACATTGGAATAAAGCGTAATACATTCCCCAACTAATTTGCCTTACTGGTTAATAGTCTTAAAAGCATAACTTTGAAAGTATCACTGTGAGTTATAATGATCTGTGAGGTGATATTAGTCACTACATTAAGCCCCATCAAACGAATGTGTTCATTTGGAATCATGCATTGATAATGCGTTGTCGGGAAAACTGCAAATATGTATGGAAGCGTGAGTTGAATGATTAATCACATTCAAAGGATTGATATGGTCCTGTTGTTCGTCCTGCCACATAACAATGGCGTTGCAGTTACATGCGCTGCAAAATCAAATATTTAAAATTAAACAACCATCTGATAAAACTTACTGCAGCCGGATTGTTTTAGACACACATGGGCGCATGAAAAAAATGAAACATATGTTACCAAAATAGTCATTGCTGTATGATGTACAGCAACTGTGAAATGATTGGTTTTATAATCTGTTATGTGAGACTTCTGTTGAATTTTTAAGCATTTGATTCCCTGTGTACACAAAGATGGCAGTCCTGATTTAACGAGTGGGCAAGCAGAGCTCTCGGTGACTGATTTGTCAGTCTTTTTCAGTCACGTGATTGAGCGCCTTCCCGGCAATGCATCGTAATTAGAAAAGTGGAATGCAAGATATTGAACACGGACACATCCGGGATTTGAACCCGGGAACTCGCGCACCCGAAGCAAGAATCATACCCCTAGATTAAACAGCCAAATGCTGGCGGCGATTTGGTTCCACGAGCTTCCAAAGAAGCGTAGACCTAGATGCTCTGTATTGAGGAATTTGTGTCACCTTGCTGTGTGCCTGTTAGGGGCAGTCTGATTTGCTTTACCTGGAGGCTAGCATTTCTATGGGCATCGAGAGGTGGTCGCTATAAATGAGGAAACTTGTTAAGATAGGATTTAGTTTCGATATACATACATAAAAAATAAACAAAACAAAACTGTGTTTCGTTGTTTTGCAAAGGGATGCACTGCAATTTGTTATATTTTATTTTATTCTTGCGAGCACGCAGCTGTTTTATATATTCATTTTAAATAGATTGGGGGAAATTGGTACTGTGTACTTTACAAATGTAATCTAGATTGTAACGAGACCATTCAAGTGCTGACGTTGTTGTCTACTTTGTATGTACCACAAAAAGAACAGATTTGCTGAACTGGTTAATTAACCTTACTATAAAATACTGATAGATCCAAGTATTTTATATAAACTGCAATACTATAATATGTGGTAACTAGTTGAATTAACTTCACTATAAGAAACTGCTAGATTAAGAGTTTGTTTAATTGTATCATCTCTATATGTACCTACTAGACAATTGTTAGATGGTGATGTGAAAGTGGAATTGTCATATTGTTTACATTGTTGTTAATGTGCTTGAGATTTTGAAAACAATTATTAATTAAAACTTGTAAAGATTATTTTTGGAGTATGATTGCTTGATTTCTCCTGGATAAAAGAGTTTGTGCGGGAACCAACCACTCGAGGTCCTTCTCCTCAATAAACACACGGTGGCGTAGTGAAAATAACATAAATTTCGCTATCTGTATATAAAGACCTGCTACACTTCAATACTACTGCCGCTACTCGGACACCACACACGGAATCATTGTAAACACACCGCCATAGCACAGGCTGCCGACCAGCCATACCGCCGCCGTCACGAGAGCCTCCCATTCCCTTACATCCTGCTTCCTATTCCGCTCCCCCTTGTCTTTAAAACCAGCCTTTGAAATGAGCCAGGTAAAGGGGAATCATCCTCTGATTGGCGCAGGGAAAGAAACGAAAGATTCTAAAAATGAAAGTAGCCTAATTAAAACAATAAAACAAAACACATAGCAGCGACCTGCTGCAATTGTTCTGCCGTGTGTGTAGCACGGAGTGCCCAGCTGACAAAACAAACACGAGCTTCTCGGTAGTTCGCCGTGATCGTATAGTGGTTAGTACTTTGCGTTGTGGCCGCAACAACCCCGGTTCGAATCCGGGTCACGGCAGGTGCAATCCTCACACGGCAGAGAAGCTTGTTCTTTTTTTTCACACGCCATCTTCATGGCATGCACCTTTTTGAAAGAAAATAGAATACAATAATTGCTTCATCGTGTTAGTACAGGCATGATGCACACCAGCCTGCTGTGTACGAAATAATAATTACAGAAATAATCAATCTATAAACACCATAAAAATCTCCCACAAACACCAGTCGCTGTATTAACGCTTATCGAGTAGAGGCAAGACGGGACCTGTCCCAGCAGCCAACGTTACAGTGGCTTAATTCAATCTTTGAAGGTGATTTTGAGAACGGAGGCGTTGGTGGTATAGTGGTGAGCATAGCTGCCTTCCAAGCAGTTGACCCGGGTTCGATTCCCGGCCAACGCAAGTCTTTTTTGAACTTTTTCATTTAACATTGGAATAAAGCGTAATACATTCCCCAACTAATTTGCCTTACTGGTTAATAGTCTTAAAAGCATAACTTTGAAAGTATCACTGTGAGTTATAATGATCTGTGAGGTGATATTAGTCACTACATTAAGCCCCATCAAACGAATGTGTTCATTTGGAATCATGCATTGATAATGCGTTGTCGGGAAAACTGCAAATATGTATGGAAGCGTGAGTTGAATGATTAATCACATTCAAAGGATTGATATGGTCCTGTTGTTCGTCCTGCCACATAACAATGGCGTTGCAGTTACATGCGCTGCAAAATCAAATATTTAAAATTAAACAACCATCTGATAAAACTTACTGCAGCCGGATTGTTTTAGACACACATGGGCGCATGAAAAAAATGAAACATATGTTACCAAAATAGTCATTGCTGTATGATGTACAGCAACTGTGAAATGAATGGTTTTATAATCTGTTATGTGAGACTTCTGTTGAATTTTTAAGCATTTGATTCCCTGTGTACACAAAGATGGCAGTCCTGATTTAACGAGTGGGCAAGCAGAGCTCTCGGTGACTGATTTGTCAGTCTTTTTCAGTCACGTGATTGAGCGCCTTCCCGGCAATGCATCGTAATTAGAAAAGTGGAATGCAAGATATTGAACACGGACACATCCGGGATTTGAACCCGGGAACTCGCGCACCCGAAGCAAGAATCATACCCCTAGATTAAACAGCCAAATGCTGGCGGCGATTTGGTTCCACGAGCTTCCAAAGAAGCGTAGACCTAGATGCTCTGTATTGAGGAATTTGTGTCACTTGCTGTGTGCCTGTTAGGGGCAGTCTGATTTGCTTTACCTGGAGGCTAGCATTTCTATGGGCATCGAGAGGTGGTCGCTATAAATGAGGAAACTTGTTAAGATAGGATTTAGTTTCGATATACATACATAAAAAATAAACAAAACAAAACTGTGTTTCGTTGTTTTGCAAAGGGATGCACTGCAATTTGTTATATTTTATTTTATTCTTGCGAGCACGCAGCTGTTTTATATATTCATTTTAAATAGATTGGGGGAAATTGGTACTGTGTACTTTACAAATGTAATCTAGATTGTAACGAGACCATTCAAGTGCTGACGTTGTTGTCTACTTTGTATGTACCACAAAAAGAACAGATTTGCTGAACTGGTTAATTAACCTTACTATAAAAAACTGATAGATCCAAGTATTTTATATAAACTGCAATACTATAATATGTGGTAACTAGTTGAATTAACTTCACTATAAGAAACTGCTAGATTAAGAGTTTGTTTAATTGTATCAGCTCTATATGTATCTACTAGACAATTGTTAGATGGTGAAGTGAAAGTGGAATTGTCATATTGTTTACATTGTTGTTAATGTGCTTGAGATTTTGAAAACAATTATTAATTAAAACTTGTAAAGATTATTTTTGGAGTATGATTGCTTGATGTCTCCTGGATAAAAGAGTTTGTGCGGGAACCAACCACTCGAGGTCCTTGTCCTCAATAAACACACGGTGGCGTAGTGAAAATAACATAAATTTCGCTATCTGTATGTAAAGACCTGCTACACTTCAATACTACTGCCGCTACTCGGACACCACACACGGAATCATTGTAAACACACCGCCATAGCACAGGCTGCCGACCAGCCAAACCGCCGCCGTCACGAGAGCCTCCCGTTCCCTTACATCCTGCTTCCTATTCCGCTCCCCCTTGTCTTTAAAACCAGCCTTTGAAATGAGCCAGGTAAAGGGGAATCATCCTCTGATTGGCGCAGGGAAAGAAACGAAAGATTCTAAAAATGAAAGTAGCCTAATTAAAACAATAAAACAAAACACATAGCAGCGACCTGCTGCAATTGTTCTGCCGTGTGTGTAGCACGGAGTGCCCAGCTGACAAAACAAACACGAGCTTCTCGGTAGTTCGCCGTGATCGTATAGTGGTTAGTACTTTGCGTTGTGGCCGCAACAACCCCGGATCGTATCCGGGTCACGGCAGGTGCAATCCTCACACGGCAGAGAAGCTTGTTCTTTTTTTTCACACGCCATCTTCATGGCATGCACCTTTTTGAAAGAAAATAGAATACAATAATTGCTTCATCGTGTTAGTACAGGCATGATGCACACCAGCCTGCTGTGTATGAAATAATAATTACAGAAATAATCAATCTATAAACACCATAAAAATCTCCCACAAACACCAGTCGCTGTATTAACGCTTATCGAGTAGAGGCAAGACGGGACCTGTCCCAGCAGCCAACGTTACAGTGGCTTAATTCAATCTTTGAAGGTGATTTTGAGAACGGAGGCGTTGGTGGTATAGTGGTGAGCATAGCTGCCTTCCAAGCAGTTGACCCGGGTTCGATTCCCGGCCAACGCAAGTCTTTTTTGAACTTTTTCATTTAACATTGGAATAAAGCGTAATACATTCCCCAACTAATTTGCCTTACTGGTTAATAGTCTTAAAAGCATAACTTTGAAAGTATCACTGTGAGTTATAATGATCTGTGAGGTGATATTAGTCACTACATTAAGCCCCATCAAACGAATGTGTTCATTTGGAATCATGCATTGATAATGCGTTGTCGGGAAAACTGCAAATATGTATGGAAGCGTGAGTTGAATGATTAATCACATTCAAAGGATTGATATGGTCCTGTTGTTCGTCCTGCCACATAACAATGGCGTTGCAGTTACATGCGCTGCAAAATCAAATATTTAAAATTAAACAACCATCTGATAAAACTTACTGCAGCCGGATTGTTTTAGACACACATGGGCGCATGAAAAAAATCAAACATATGTTACCAAAATAGTCATTGCTGTATGATGTACAGCAACTGTGAAATGAATGGTTTTATAATCTGTTATGTGAGACTTCTGTTGAATTTTTAAGCATTTGATTCCCTGTGTACACAAAGATGGCAGTCCTGATTTAACGAGTGGGCAAGCAGAGCTCTCGGTGACTGATTTTTCAGTCTTTTTCAGTCACGTGATTGAGCGCCTTCCCGGCAATGCATCGTAATTAGAAAAGTGGAATGCAAGATATTGAACACGGACACATCCGGGATTTGAACCCGGGAACTCGCGCACCCGAAGCAAGAATCATACCCCTAGATTAAACAGCCAAATGCTGGCGGCGATTTGGTTCCACGAGCTTCCAAAGAAGCGTAGACCTAGATGCTCTGTATTGAGGAATTAGTGTCACCTTGCTGTGTGCCTGTTAGGGGCAGTCTGATTTGCTTTACCTGGCGGCTAGCATTTCTATGGGCATCGAGAGGTGGTCGCTATAAATGAGGAAACTTGTTAAGATAGGATTTAGTTTCGATATGCATACATACACATAAAAATAAACAAAACAAAACTGTGTTTCGTTGTTTTGCAAAGGGATGCACTGCAATTTGTTATATTTTATTTTATTCTTGCGAGCACGCAGCTGTTTTATATATTCATTTTAAATAGATTGGGGGAAATTGGTACTGTGTACTTTACAAATGTAATCTAGATTGTAACGAGACCATTCAAGTGCTGACGTTGTTGTCTACTTTGTATGTACCACAAAAAGAACAGATTTGCTGAACTGGTTAATTAACCTTACTATAAAAAACTGATAGATCCAAGTATTTTATATAAACTGCAATACTATAATATGTGGTAACTAGTTGAATTAACTTCACTATAAGAAACTGCTAGATTAAGAGTTTGTTTAATTGTATCAGCTCTATATGTACCTACTAGACAATTGTTAGATGGTGAAGTGAAAGTGGAATTGTCATATTGTTTACATTGTTGTTAATGTGCTTGAGATTTTGAAAACAATTATTAATTAAAACTTGTAAAGATTATTTTTGGAGTATGATTGCTTGGTTTCTCCTGGATAAAAGAGTTTGTGCGGGAACCAACCACTCGAGGTCCTTGTCCTCAATAAACACACGGTGGCGTAGTGAAAATAACATAAATTTCGCTATCTGTATATAAAGACCTGCTACACTTCAATACTACTGCCGCTACTCGGACACCACACACGGAATCATTGTAAACACACCGCCATAGCACAGGCTGCCGACCAGCCATACCGCCGCCGTCACGAGAGCCTCCCGTTCCCTTACATCCTGCTTCCTATTCCGCTCCCCCTTGTCTTTAAAACCAGCCTTTGAAATGAGCCAGGTAAAGGGGGATCATCCTCTGATTGGCGCAAGGAAAGAAACGAAAGATTCTAAAAATGAAAGTAGCCTAATGAAAACAATAAAACAAAACACATAGCAGCGACCTGCTGCAATTGTTCTGCCGTGTGTGTAGCACGGAGTGCCCAGCTGACAAAACAAACACGAGCTTCTCGGTAGTTTGCCGTGATCGTATAGTGGTTAGTACTTTGCGTTGTGGCCGCAACAACCCCGGTTCGAATCCGGGTCACGGCAGGTGCAATCCTCACACGGCAGAGAAGCTTGTTCGTTTTTTTCACACGCCATCTTCATGGCATGCACCTTTTTGAAAGAAAATAGAATACAATAATTGCTTCATCGTGTTAGTACAGGCATGATGCACACCAGCCTGCTGTGTATGAAATAATAATTACAGAAATAATCAATCTATAAACACCATAAAAATCTCCCACAAACACCAGTCGCTGTATTAACGCTTATCGAGTAGAGGCAAGACGGGACCTGTCCCAGCAGCCAACGTTACAGTGGCTTAATTCAATCTTTGAAGGTGATTTTGAGAACGGAGCCGTTGGTGGTATAGTGGTGAGCATAGCTGCCTTCCAAGCAGTTGACCCGGGTTCGATTCCCGGCCAACGCAAGTCTTTTTTGAACTTTTTCATTTAACATTGGAATAAAGCGTAATACATTCCCCAACTAATTTGCCTTACTGGTTAATAGTCTTAAAAGCATAACTTTGAAAGTATCACTGTGAGTTATAATGATCTGTGAGGTGATATTAGTCACTACATTAAGCCCCATCAAACGAATGTGTTCATTTGGAATCATGCATTGATAATGCGTTGTCGGGAAAACTGCAAATATGTATGGAAGCGTGAGTTGAATGATTAATCACATTCTAAGGATTGATATGGTCCTGTTGTTCGTCCTGCCACATAACAATGGCGTTGCAGTTACATGCGCTGCAAAATCAAATATTTAAAATTAAACAACCATCTGATAAAACTTACTGCAGCCGGATTGTTTTAGACACACATGGGCGCATGAAAAAAATCAAACATATGTTACCAAAATAGTCATTGCTGTATGATGTACAGCAACTGTGAAATGAATGGTTTTATAATCTGTTATGTGAGACTTCTGTTGAATTTTTAAGCATTTGATTCCCTGTGTACACAAAGATGGCAGTCCTGATTTAACGAGTGGGCAAGCAGAGCTCTCGGTGACTGATTTGTCAGTCTTTTTCAGTCACGTGATTGAGCGCCTTCCCGGCAATGCATCGTAATTAGAAAAGTGGAATGCAAGATATTGAACACGGACACATCCGGGATTTGAACCCGGGAACTCGCGCACCCGAAGCAAGAATCATACCCCTAGATTAAACAGCCAAATGCTGGCGGCGATTTGGTTCCACGAGCTTCCAAAGAAGCGTAGACCTAGATGCTCTGTATTGAGGAATTAGTGTCACCTTGCTGTGTGCCTGTTAGGGGCAGTCTGATTTGCTTTACCTGGCGGCTAGCATTTCTATGGGCATCGAGAGGTGGTCGCTATAAATGAGGAAACTTGTTAAGATAGGATTTAGTTTCGATATGCATACATACACATAAAAAATAAACAAAACAAAACTGTGTTTCGTTGTTTTGCAAAGGGATGCACTGCAATTTGTTATATTTTATTTTATTCTTGCGAGCACGCAGCTGTTTTATATATTCATTTTAAATAGATTGGGGGAAATTGGTACTGTGTACTTTACAAATGTAATCTAGATTGTAACGAGACCATTCAAGTGCTGACGTTGTTGTCTACTTTGTATGTACCACAAAAAGAACAGATTTGCTGAACTGGTTAATTAACCTTACTATAAAAAACTGATAGATCCAAGTATTTTATATAAACTGCAATACTATAATATGTGGTAACTAGTTGAATTAACTTCACTATAAGAAACTGCTAGCTTAAGAGTTTGTTTAATTGTATCATCTCTATATGTACCTACTAGACAATTGTTAGATGGTGAAGTGAAAGTGGAATTGTCATATTGTTTACATTGTTGTTAATGTGCTTGAGATTTTGAAAACAATTATTAATTAAAACTTGTAAAGATTATTTTTGGAGTATGATTGCTTGATTTCTCCTGGATAAAAGAGTTTGTGCGGGAACCAACCACTCGAGGTCCTTGTCCTCAATAAACACACGGTGGCGTAGTGAAAATAACATAAATTTCGCTATCTGTATATAAAGACCTGCTACACTTCAATACTACTGCCGCTACTCGGACACCACACACGGAATCATTGTAAACACACCGCCATAGCACAGGCTGCCGACCAGCCATAACGTCGCCGTCACGAGAGCCTCCCATTCCCTTACATCCTGCTTCCTATTCCGCTCCCCCTTGTCTTTAAAACCAGCCTTTGAAATGAGCCAGGTAAAGGGGAATCATCCTCTGATTGGCGCAGGGAAAGAAACGAAAGATTCTAAAAATGAAAGTAGCCTAATTAAAACAATAAAACAAAACACATAGCAGCGACCTGCTGCAATTGTTCTGCCGTGTGTGTAGCACGGAGTGCCCAGCTGACAAAACAAACACGAGCTTCTCGGTAGTTCGCCGTGATCGTATAGTGGTTAGTACTTTGCGTTGTGGCCGCAACAACCCCGGTTCGAATCCGGGTCACGGCAGGTGCAATCCTCACACGGCAGAGAAGCTTGTTCTTTTTTTTCACACGCCATCTTCATGGCATGCACCTTTTTGAAAGAAAATAGAATACAATAATTGCTTCATCGTGTTAGTACAGGCATGATGCACACCAGCCTGCTGTGTACGAAATAATAATTACAGAAATAATCAATCTATAAACACCATAAAAAATTCCCACAAACACCAGTCGCTGTATTAACGCTTATCGAGTAGAGGCAAGACGGGACCTGTCCCAGCAGCCAACGTTACAGTGGCTTAATTCAATCTTTGAAGGTGATTTTGAGAACGGAGGCGTTGGTGGTATAGTGGTGAGCATAGCTGCCTTCCAAGCAGTTGACCCGGGTTCAATTCCCGGCCAACGCAAGTCTTTTTTGAACTTTTTCATTTAACATTGGAATAAAGCGTAATACATTCCCCAACTAATTTGCCTTACTGGTTAATAGTCTTAAAAGCATAACTTTGAAAGTATCACTGTGAGTTATAATGATCTGTGAGGTGATATTAGTCACTACATTAAGCCCCATCAAACGAATGTGTTCATTTGGAATCATGCATTGATAATGCGTTGTCGGGAAAACTGCAAATATGTATGGAAGCGTGAGTTGAATGATTAATCACATTCAAAGGATTGATATGGTCCTGTTGTTCGTCCTGCCACATAACAATGGCGTTGCAGTTACATGCGCTGCAAAATCAAATATTTAAAATTAAACAACCATCTGATAAAACTTACTGCAGCCGGATTGTTTTAGACACACATGGGCGCATGAAAAAAATCAAACATATGTTACCAAAATAGTCATTGCTGTATGATGTACAGCAACTGTGAAATGAATGGTTTTATAATCTGTTATGTGAGACTTCTGTTGAATTTTTAAGCATTTGATTCCCTGTGTACACAAAGATGGCAGTCCTGATTTAACGAGTGGGCAAGCAGAGCTCTCGGTGACTGATTTGTCAGTCTTTTTCAGTCACGTGATTGAGCGCCTTCCCGGCAATGCATCGTAATTAGAAAAGTGGAATGCAAGATATTGAACACGGACACATCCGGGATTTGAACCCGGGAACTCGCGCACCCGAAGCAAGAATCATACCCCTAGATTAAACAGCCAAATGCTGGCGGCGATTTGGTTCCACGAGCTTCCAAAGAAGCGTAGACCTAGATGCTCTGTATTGAGGAATTTGTGTCACTTGCTGTGTGCCTGTTAGGGGCAGTCTGATTTGCTTTACCTGGAGGCTAGCATTTCTATGGGCATCGAGAGGTGGTCGCTATAAATGAGGAAACTTGTTAAGATAGGATTTAGTTTCGATATACATACATAAAAAATAAACAAAACAAAACTGTGTTTCGTTGTTTTGCAAAGGGATGCACTGCAATTTGTTATATTTTATTTTATTCTTGCGAGCACGCAGCTGTTTTATATATTCATTTTAAATAGATTGGGGGAAATTGGTACTGTGTACTTTACAAATGTAATCTAGATTGTAACGAGACCATTCAAGTGCTGACGTTGTTGTCTACTTTGTATGTACCACAAAAAGAACAGATTTGCTGAACTGGTTAATTAACCTTACTATAAAAAACTGATAGATCCAAGTATTTTATATAAACTGCAATACTATAATATGTGGTAACTAGTTGAATTAACTTCACTATAAGAAACTGCTAGATTAAGAGTTTGTTTAATTGTATCAGCTCTATATGTATCTACTAGACAATTGTTAGATGGTGAAGTGAAAGTGGAATTGTCATATTGTTTACATTGTTGTTAATGTGCTTGAGATTTTGAAAACAATTATTAATTAAAACTTGTAAAGATTATTTTTGGAGTATGATTGCTTGATGTCTCCTGGATAAAAGAGTTTGTGCGGGAACCAACCACTCGAGGTCCTTGTCCTCAATAAACACACGGTGGCGTAGTGAAAATAACATAAATTTCGCTATCTGTATGTAAAGACCTGCTACACTTCAATACTACTGCCGCTACTCGGACACCACACACGGAATCATTGTAAACACACCGCCATAGCACAGGCTGCCGACCAGCCAAACCGCCGCCGTCACGAGAGCCTCCCGTTCCCTTACATCCTGCTTCCTATTCCGCTCCCCCTTGTCTTTAAAACCAGCCTTTGAAATGAGCCAGGTAAAGGGGAATCATCCTCTGATTGGCGCAGGGAAAGAAACGAAAGATTCTAAAAATGAAAGTAGCCTAATTAAAACAATAAAACAAAACACATAGCAGCGACCTGCTGCAATTGTTCTGCCGTGTGTGTAGCACGGAGTGCCCAGCTGACAAAACAAACACGAGCTTCTCGGTAGTTCGCCGTGATCGTATAGTGGTTAGTACTTTGCGTTGTGGCCGCAACAACCCCGGATCGTATCCGGGTCACGGCAGGTGCAATCCTCACACGGCAGAGAAGCTTGTTCTTTTTTTTCACACGCCATCTTCATGGCATGCACCTTTTTGAAAGAAAATAGAATACAATAATTGCTTCATCGTGTTAGTACAGGCATGATGCACACCAGCCTGCTGTGTATGAAATAATAATTACAGAAATAATCAATCTATAAACACCATAAAAATCTCCCACAAACACCAGTCGCTGTATTAACGCTTATCGAGTAGAGGCAAGACGGGACCTGTCCCAGCAGCCAACGTTACAGTGGCTTAATTCAATCTTTGAAGGTGATTTTGAGAACGGAGGCGTTGGTGGTATAGTGGTGAGCATAGCTGCCTTCCAAGCAGTTGACCCGGGTTCGATTCCCGGCCAACGCAAGTCTTTTTTGAACTTTTTCATTTAACATTGGAATAAAGCGTAATACATTCCCCAACTAATTTGCCTTACTGGTTAATAGTCTTAAAAGCATAACTTTGAAAGTATCACTGTGAGTTATAATGATCTGTGAGGTGATATTAGTCACTACATTAAGCCCCATCAAACGAATGTGTTCATTTGGAATCATGCATTGATAATGCGTTGTCGGGAAAACTGCAAATATGTATGGAAGCGTGAGTTGAATGATTAATCACATTCAAAGGATTGATATGGTCCTGTTGTTCGTCCTGCCACATAACAATGGCGTTGCAGTTACATGCGCTGCAAAATCAAATATTTAAAATTAAACAACCATCTGATAAAACTTACTGCAGCCGGATTGTTTTAGACACACATGGGCGCATGAAAAAAATCAAACATATGTTACCAAAATAGTCATTGCTGTATGATGTACAGCAACTGTGAAATGAATGGTTTTATAATCTGTTATGTGAGACTTCTGTTGAATTTTTAAGCATTTGATTCCCTGTGTACACAAAGATGGCAGTCCTGATTTAACGAGTGGGCAAGCAGAGCTCTCGGTGACTGATTTTTCAGTCTTTTTCAGTCACGTGATTGAGCGCCTTCCCGGCAATGCATCGTAATTAGAAAAGTGTAATGCAAGATATTGAACACGGACACATCCGGGATTTGAACCCGGGAACTCGCGCACCCGAAGCAAGAATCATACCCCTAGATTAAACAGCCAAATGCTGGCGGCGATTTGGTTCCACGAGCTTCCAAAGAAGCGTAGACCTAGATGCTCTGTATTGAGGAATTAGTGTCACCTTGCTGTGTGCCTGTTAGGGGCAGTCTGATTTGCTTTACCTGGCGGCTAGCATTTCTATGGGCATCGAGAGGTGGTCGCTATAAATGAGGAAACTTGTTAAGATAGGATTTAGTTTCGATATGCATACATACACATAAAAATAAACAAAACAAAACTGTGTTTCGTTGTTTTGCAAAGGGATGCACTGCAATTTGTTATATTTTATTTTATTCTTGCGAGCACGCAGCTGTTTTATATATTCATTTTAAATAGATTGGGGGAAATTGGTACTGTGTACTTTACAAATGTAATCTAGATTGTAACGAGACCATTCAAGTGCTGACGTTGTTGTCTACTTTGTATGTACCACAAAAAGAACAGATTTGCTGAACTGGTTAATTAACCTTACTATAAAAAACTGATAGATCCAAGTATTTTATATAAACTGCAATACTATAATATGTGGTAACTAGTTGAATTAACTTCACTATAAGAAACTGCTAGATTAAGAGTTTGTTTAATTGTATCAGCTCTATATGTACCTACTAGACAATTGTTAGATGGTGAAGTGAAAGTGGAATTGTCATATTGTTTACATTGTTGTTAATGTGCTTGAGATTTTGAAAACAATTATTAATTAAAACTTGTAAAGATTATTTTTGGAGTATGATTGCTTGGTTTCTCCTGGATAAAAGAGTTTGTGCGGGAACCAACCACTCGAGGTCCTTGTCCTCAATAAACACACGGTGGCGTAGTGAAAATAACATAAATTTCGCTATCTGTATATAAAGACCTGCTACACTTCAATACTACTGCCGCTACTCGGACACCACACACGGAATCATTGTAAACACACCGCCATAGCACAGGCTGCCGACCAGCCATACCGCCGCCGTCACGAGAGCCTCCCGTTCCCTTACATCCTGCTTCCTATTCCGCTCCCCCTTGTCTTTAAAACCAGCCTTTGAAATGAGCCAGGTAAAGGGGGATCATCCTCTGATTGGCGCAAGGAAAGAAACGAAAGATTCTAAAAATGAAAGTAGCCTAATGAAAACAATAAAACAAAACACATAGCAGCGACCTGCTGCAATTGTTCTGCCGTGTGTGTAGCACGGAGTGCCCAGCTGACAAAACAAACACGAGCTTCTCGGTAGTTTGCCGTGATCGTATAGTGGTTAGTACTTTGCGTTGTGGCCGCAACAACCCCGGTTCGAATCCGGGTCACGGCAGGTGCAATCCACACACGGCAGAGAAGCTTGTTCGTTTTTTTCACACGCCATCTTCATGGCATGCACCTTTTTGAAAGAAAATAGAATACAATAATTGCTTCATCGTGTTAGTACAGGCATGATGCACACCAGCCTGCTGTGTATGAAATAATAATTACAGAAATAATCAATCTATAAACACCATAAAAATCTCCCACAAACACCAGTCGCTGTATTAACGCTTATCGAGTAGAGGCAAGACGGGACCTGTCCCAGCAGCCAACGTTACAGTGGCTTAATTCAATCTTTGAAGGTGATTTTGAGAACGGAGCCGTTGGTGGTATAGTGGTGAGCATAGCTGCCTTCCAAGCAGTTGACCCGGGTTCGATTCCCGGCCAACGCAAGTCTTTTTTGAACTTTTTCATTTAACATTGGAATAAAGCGTAATACATTCCCCAACTAATTTGCCTTACTGGTTAATAGTCTTAAAAGCATAACTTTGAAAGTATCACTGTGAGTTATAATGATCTGTGAGGTGATATTAGTCACTACATTAAGCCCCATCAAACGAATGTGTTCATTTGGAATCATGCATTGATAATGCGTTGTCGGGAAAACTGCAAATATGTATGGAAGCGTGAGTTGAATGATTAATCACATTCTAAGGATTGATATGGTCCTGTTGTTCGTCCTGCCACATAACAATGGCGTTGCAGTTACATGCGCTGCAAAATCAAATATTTAAAATTAAACAACCATCTGATAAAACTTACTGCAGCCGGATTGTTTTAGACACACATGGGCGCATGAAAAAAATCAAACATATGTTACCAAAATAGTCATTGCTGTATGATGTACAGCAACTGTGAAATGAATGGTTTTATAATCTGTTATGTGAGACTTCTGTTGAATTTTTAAGCATTTGATTCCCTGTGTACACAAAGATGGCAGTCCTGATTTAACGAGTGGGCAAGCAGAGCTCTCGGTGACTGATTTGTCAGTCTTTTTCAGTCACGTGATTGAGCGCCTTCCCGGCAATGCATCGTAATTAGAAAAGTGTAATGCAAGATATTGAACACGGACACATCCGGGATTTGAACCCGGGAACTCGCGCACCCGAAGCAAGAATCATACCCCTAGATTAAACAGCCAAATGCTGGCGGCGATTTGGTTCCACGAGCTTCCAAAGAAGCGTAGACCTAGATGCTCTGTATTGAGGAATTAGTGTCACCTTGCTGTGTGCCTGTTAGGGGCAGTCTGATTTGCTTTACCTGGCGGCTAGCATTTCTATGGGCATCGAGAGGTGGTCGCTATAAATGAGGAAACTTGTTAAGATAGGATTTAGTTTCGATATGCATACATACACATAAAAAATAAACAAAACAAAACTGTGTTTCGTTGTTTTGCAAAGGGATGCACTGCAATTTGTTATATTTTATTTTATTCTTGCGAGCACGCAGCTGTTTTATATATTCATTTTAAATAGATTGGGGGAAATTGGTACTGTGTACTTTACAAATGTAATCTAGATTGTAACGAGACCATTCAAGTGCTGACGTTGTTGTCTACTTTGTATGTACCACAAAAAGAACAGATTTGCTGAACTGGTTAATTAACCTTACTATAAAAAACTGATAGATCCAAGTATTTTATATAAACTGCAATACTATAATATGTGGTAACTAGTTGAATTAACTTCACTATAAGAAACTGCTAGCTTAAGAGTTTGTTTAATTGTATCATCTCTATATGTACCTACTAGACAATTGTTAGATGGTGAAGTGAAAGTGGAATTGTCATATTGTTTACATTGTTGTTAATGTGCTTGAGATTTTGAAAACAATTATTAATTAAAACTTGTAAAGATTATTTTTGGAGTATGATTGCTTGATTTCTCCTGGATAAAAGAGTTTGTGCGGGAACCAACCACTCGAGGTCCTTGTCCTCAATAAACACACGGTGGCGTAGTGAAAATAACATAAATTTCGCTATCTGTATATAAAGACCTGCTACACTTCAATACTACTGCCGCTACTCGGACACCACACACGGAATCATTGTAAACACACCGCCATAGCACAGGCTGCCGACCAGCCATAACGTCGCCGTCACGAGAGCCTCCCATTCCCTTACATCCTGCTTCCTATTCCGCTCCCCCTTGTCTTTAAAACCAGCCTTTGAAATGAGCCAGGTAAAGGGGAATCATCCTCTGATTGGCGCAGGGAAAGAAACGAAAGATTCTAAAAATGAAAGTAGCCTAATTAAAACAATAAAACAAAACACATAGCAGCGACCTGCTGCAATTGTTCTGCCGTGTGTGTAGCACGGAGTGCCCAGCTGACAAAACAAACACGAGCTTCTCGGTAGTTCGCCGTGATCGTATAGTGGTTAGTACTTTGCGTTGTGGCCGCAACAACCCCGGTTCGAATCCGGGTCACGGCAGGTGCAATCCTCACACGGCAGAGAAGCTTGTTCTTTTTTTTCACACGCCATCTTCATGGCATGCACCTTTTTGAAAGAAAATAGAATACAATAATTGCTTCATCGTGTTAGTACAGGCATGATGCACACCAGCCTGCTGTGTACGAAATAATAATTACAGAAATAATCAATCTATAAACACCATAAAAAATTCCCACAAACACCAGTCGCTGTATTAACGCTTATCGAGTAGAGGCAAGACGGGACCTGTCCCAGCAGCCAACGTTACAGTGGCTTAATTCAATCTTTGAAGGTGATTTTGAGAACGGAGGCGTTGGTGGTATAGTGGTGAGCATAGCTGCCTTCCAAGCAGTTGACCCGGGTTCAATTCCCGGCCAACGCAAGTCTTTTTTGAACTTTTTCATTTAACATTGGAATAAAGCGTAATACATTCCCCAACTAATTTGCCTTACTGGTTAATAGTCTTAAAAGCATAACTTTGAAAGTATCACTGTGAGTTATAATGATCTGTGAGGTGATATTAGTCACTACATTAAGCCCCATCAAACGAATGTGTTCATTTGGAATCATGCATTGATAATGCGTTGTCGGGAAAACTGCAAATATGTATGGAAGCGTGAGTTGAATGATTAATCACATTCAAAGGATTGATATGGTCCTGTTGTTCGTCCTGCCACATAACAATGGCGTTGCAGTTACATGCGCTGCAAAATCAAATATTTAAAATTAAACAACCATCTGATAAAACTTACTGCAGCCGGATTGTTTTAGACACACATGGGCGCATGAAAAAAATCAAACATATGTTACCAAAATAGTCATTGCTGTATGATGTACAGCAACTGTGAAATGAATGGTTTTATAATCTGTTATGTGAGACTTCTGTTGAATTTTTAAGCATTTGATTCCCTGTGTACACAAAGATGGCAGTCCTGATTTAACGAGTGGGCAAGCAGAGCTCTCGGTGACTGATTTGTCAGTCTTTTTCAGTCACGTGATTGAGCGCCTTCCCGGCAATGCATCGTAATTAGAAAAGTGGAATGCAAGATATTGAACACGGACACATCCGGGATTTGAACCCGGGAACTCGCGCACCCGAAGCAAGAATCATACCCCTAGATTAAACAGCCAAATGCTGGCGGCGATTTGGTTCCACGAGCTTCCAAAGAAGCGTAGACCTAGATGCTCTGTATTGAGGAATTTGTGTCACTTGCTGTGTGCCTGTTAGGGGCAGTCTGATTTGCTTTACCTGGAGGCTAGCATTTCTATGGGCATCGAGAGGTGGTCGCTATAAATGAGGAAACTTGTTAAGATAGGATTTAGTTTCGATATACATACATAAAAAATAAACAAAACAAAACTGTGTTTCGTTGTTTTGCAAAGGGATGCACTGCAATTTGTTATATTTTATTTTATTCTTGCGAGCACGCAGCTGTTTTATATATTCATTTTAAATAGATTGGGGGAAATTGGTACTGTGTACTTTACAAATGTAATCTAGATTGTAACGAGACCATTCAAGTGCTGACGTTGTTGTCTACTTTGTATGTACCACAAAAAGAACAGATTTGCTGAACTGGTTAATTAACCTTACTATAAAAAACTGATAGATCCAAGTATTTTATATAAACTGCAATACTATAATATGTGGTAACTAGTTGAATTAACTTCACTATAAGAAACTGCTAGATTAAGAGTTTGTTTAATTGTATCAGCTCTATATGTACCTACTAGACAATTGTTAGATGGTGAAGTGAAAGTGGAATTGTCATATTGTTTACATTGTTGTTAATGTGCTTGAGATTTTGAAAACAATTATTAATTAAAACTTGTAAAGATTATTTTTGGAGTATGATTGCTTGATGTCTCCTGGATAAAAGAGTTTGTGCGGGAACCAACCACTCGAGGTCCTTGTCCTCAATAAACACACGGTGGCGTAGTGAAAATAACATAAATTTCGCTATCTGTATATAAAGACCTGCTACACTTCAATACTACTGCCGCTACTCGGACACCACACACGGAATCATTGTAAACACACCGCCATAGCACAGGCTGCCGACCAGCCATACCGCCGCCGTCACGAGAGCCTCCCGTTCCCTTACATCCTGCTTCCTATTCCGCTCCCCCTTGTCTTTAAAACCAGCCTTTGAAATGAGCCAGGTAAAGGGGGATCATCCTCTGATTGGCGCAAGGAAAGAAACGAAAGATTCTAAAAATGAAAGTAGCCTAATGAAAACAATAAAACAAAACACATAGCAGCGACCTGCTGCAATTGTTCTGCCGTGTGTGTAGCACGGAGTGCCCAGCTGACAAAACAAACACGAGCTTCTCGGTAGTTTGCCGTGATCGTATAGTGGTTAGTACTTTGCGTTGTGGCCGCAACAACCCCGGTTCGAATCCGGGTCACGGCAGGTGCAATCCTCACACGGCAGAGAAGCTTGTTCGTTTTTTTCACACGCCATCTTCATGGCATGCACCTTTTTGAAAGAAAATAGAATACAATAATTGCTTCATCGTGTTAGTACAGGCATGATGCACACCAGCCTGCTGTGTATGAAATAATAATTACAGAAATAATCAATCTATAAACACCATAAAAATCTCACACAAACACCAGTCGCTGTATTAACGCTTATCGAGTAGAGGCAAGACGGGACCTGTCCCAGCAGCCAACGTTACAGTGGCTTAATTCAATCTTTGAAGGTGATTTTGAGAACGGAGCCGTTGGTGGTATAGTGGTGAGCATAGCTGCCTTCCAAGCAGTTGACCCGGGTTCGATTCCCGGCCAACGCAAGTCTTTTTTGAACTTTTTCATTTAACATTGGAATAAAGCGTAATACATTCCCCAACAAATTTGCCTTACTGGTTAATAGTCTTAAAAGCATAACTTTGAAAGTATCACTGTGAGTTATAATGATCTGTGAGGTGATATTAGTCACTACATTAAGCCCCATCAAACGAATGTGTTCATTTGGAATCATGCATTGATAATGCGTTGTCGGGAAAACTGCAAATATGTATGGAAGCGTGAGTTGAATGATTAATCACATTCTAAGGATTGATATGGTCCTGTTGTTCGTCCTGCCACATAACAATGGCGTTGCAGTTACATGCGCTGCAAAATCAAATATTTAAAATTAAACAACCATCTGATAAAACTTACTGCAGCCGGATTGTTTTAGACACACATGGGCGCATGAAAAAAATCAAACATATGTTACCAAAATAGTCATTGCTGTATGATGTACAGCAACTGTGAAATGAATGGTTTTATAATCTGTTATGTGAGACTTCTGTTGAATTTTTAAGCATTTGATTCCCTGTGTACACAAAGATGGCAGTCCTGATTTAACGAGTGGGCAAGCAGAGCTCTCGGTGACTGATTTGTCAGTCTTTTTCAGTCACGTGATTGAGCGCCTTCCCGGCAATGCATCGTAATTAGAAAAGTGTAATGCAAGATATTGAACACGGACACATCCGGGATTTGAACCCGGGAACTCGCGCACCCGAAGCAAGAATCATACCCCTAGATTAAACAGCCAAATGCTGGCGGCGATTTGGTTCCACGAGCTTCCAAAGAAGCGTAGACCTAGATGCTCTGTATTGAGGAATTAGTGTCACCTTGCTGTGTGCCTGTTAGGGGCAGTCTGATTTGCTTTACCTGGCGGCTAGCATTTCTATGGGCATCGAGAGGTGGTCGCTATAAATGAGGAAACTTGTTAAGATAGGATTTAGTTTCGATATGCATACATACACATAAAAAATAAACAAAACAAAACTGTGTTTCGTTGTTTTGCAAAGGGATGCACTGCAATTTGTTATATTTTATTTTATTCTTGCGAGCACGCAGCTGTTTTATATATTCATTTTAAATAGATTGGGGGAAATTGGTACTGTGTACTTTACAAATGTAATCTAGATTGTAACGAGACCATTCAAGTGCTGACGTTGTTGTCTACTTTGTATGTACCACAAAAAGAACAGATTTGCTGAACTGGTTAATTAACCTTACTATAAAAAACTGATAGATCCAAGTATTTTATATAAACTGCAATACTATAATATGTGGTAACTAGTTGAATTAACTTCACTATAAGAAACTGCTAGCTTAAGAGTTTGTTTAATTGTATCATCTCTATATGTACCTACTAGACAATTGTTAGATGGTGAAGTGAAAGTGGAATTGTCATATTGTTTACATTGTTGTTAATGTGCTTGAGATTTTGAAAACAATTATTAATTAAAACTTGTAAAGATTATTTTTGGAGTATGATTGCTTGATTTCTCCTGGATAAAAGAGTTTGTGCGGGAACCAACCACTCGAGGTCCTTGTCCTCAATAAACACACGGTGGCGTAGTGAAAATAACATAAATTTCGCTATCTGTATATAAAGACCTGCTACACTTCAATACTACTGCCGCTACTCGGACACCACACACGGAATCATTGTAAACACACCGCCATAGCACAGGCTGCCGACCAGCCATAACGCCGCCGTCACGAGAGCCTCCCGTTCCCTTACATCCTGCTTCCTATTCCGCTCCCCCTTGTCTTTAAAACCAGCCTTTGAAATGAGCCAGGTAAAGGGGAATCATCCTCTGATTGGCGCAGGGAAAGAAACGAAAGATTCTAAAAATGAAAGTAGCCTAATTAAAACAATAAAACAAAACACATAGCAGCGACCTGCTGCAATTGTTCTGCCGTGTGTGTAGCACGGAGTGCCCAGCTGACAAAACAAACACGAGCTTCTCGGTAGTTCGCCGTGATCGTATAGTGGTTAGTACTTTGCGTTGTGGCCGCAACAACCCCGGTTCGAATCCGGGTCACGGCAGGTGCAATCCTCACTCGGCAGAGAAGCTTGTTCGTTTTTTTCACACGCCATCTTCATGGCATGCACCTTTTTGAATGAAAATAGAATACAATAATTGCTTCATCGTGTTAGTACAGGCATGATGCACACCAGCCTGCTGTGTATGAAATAATAATTACAGAAATAATCAATCTATAAACACCATAAAAATCTCCCACAAACACCAGTCGCTGTATTAACGCTTATCGAGTAGAGGCAAGACGGGACCTGTCCCAGCAGCCAACGTTACAGTGGCTTAATTCAATCTTTGAAGGTGATTTTGAGAACGGAGGCGTTGGTGGTATAGTGGTGTGCATAGCTGCCTTCCAAGCAGTTGACCCGGGTTCGATTCCCGGCCAACGCAAGTCTTTTTTGAACTTTTTCATTTAACATTGGAATAAAGCGTAATACATTCCCCAACTAATTTGCCTTACTGGTTAATAGTCTTAAAAGCATAACTTTGAAAGTATCACTGTGAGTTATAATGATCTGTGAGGTGATATTAGTCACTACATTAAGCCCCATCAAACGAATGTGTTCATTTGGAATCATGCATTGATAATGCGTTGTCGGGAAAACTGCAAATATGTATGGAAGCGTGAGTTGAATGATTAATCACATTCTAAGGATTGATATGGTCCTGTTGTTCGTCCTGCCACATAACAATGGCGTTGCAGTTACATGCGCTGCAAAATCAAATATTTAAAATTAAACAACCATCTGATAAAACTTACTGCAGCCGGATTGTTTTAGACACACATGGGCGCATGAAAAAAATCAAACATATGTTACCAAAATAGTCATTGCTGTATGATGTACAGCAACTGTGAAATGAATGGTTTTATAATCTGTTATGTGAGACTTCTGTTGAATTTTTAAGCATTTGATTCCCTGTGTACACAAAGATGGCAGTACTGATTTAACGAGTGGGCAAGCAGAGCTCTCGGTGACTGATTTGTCAGTCTTTTTCAGTCACGTGATTGAGCGCCTTCCCGGCAATGCATCGTAATTAGAAAAGTGGAATGCAAGATATTGAACACGGACACATCCGGGATTTGAACCCGGGAACTCGCGCACCCGAAGCAAGAATCATACCCCTAGATTAAACAGCCAAATGCTGGCGGCGATTTGGTTCCACGAGCTTCCAAAGAAGCGTAGACCTAGATGCTCTGTATTGAGGAATTAGTGTCACCTTGCTGTGTGCCTGTTAGGGGCAGTCTGATTTGCTTTACCTGGCGGCTAGCATTTCTATGGGCATCGAGAGGTGGTCGCTATAAATGAGGAAACTTGTTAAGATAGGATTTAGTTTCGATATGCATACATAAAAAATAAACAAAACAAAACTGTGTTTCGTTGTTTTGCAAAGGGATGCACTGCAATTTGTTATATTTTATTTTATTCTTGCGAGCACGCAGCTGTTTTATATATTCATTTTAAATAGATTGGGGGAAATTGGTACTGTGTACTTTACAAATGTAATCTAGATTGTAACGAGACCATTCAAGTGCTGACGTTGTTGTCTACTTTGTATGTACCACAAAAAGAACAGATTTGCTGAACTGGTTAATTAACCTTACTATAAAAAACTGATAGATCCAAGTATTTTATATAAACTGCAATACTATAATATGTGGTAACTAGTTGAATTAACTTCACTATAAGAAACTGCTAGATTAAGAGTTTGTTTAATTGTATCATCTCTATATGTACCTACTAGACAATTGTTAGATGGTGAAGTGAAAATGGAATTGTCATATTGTTTACATTGTTGTTAATGTGCTTGAGATTTTGAAAACAATTATTAATTAAAACTTGTAAAGATTATTTTTTGAGTATGATTGCTTGATTTCTCCTGGATAAAAGAGTTTGTGCGGGAACCAACCACTCGAGGTCCTTGTCCTCAATAAACACACGGTGGCGCAGTGAAAATAACATAAATTTCGCTATCTGTATATAAAGACCTGCTACACTTCAATACTACTGCCGCTACTCGGACACCACACACGGAATCATTGTAAACACACCGCCATAGCACAGGCTGCCGACCAGCCATACCGCCGCCGTCACGAGAGCCTCCCGTTCCCTTACATCCTGCTTCCTATTCCGCTCCCCCTTGTCTTTAAAACCAGCCTTTGAAATGAGCCAGGTAAAGGGGAATCATCCTCTGATTGGCGCAGGGAAAGAAACGAAAGATTCTAAAAATGAAAGTAGCCTAATTAAAACAATAAAACAAAACACATAGCAGCGACCTGCTGCAATTGTTCTGCCGTGTGTGTAGCACGGAGTGCCCAGCTGACAAAACAAACACGAGCTTCTCGGTAGTTCGCCGTGATCGTATAGTGGTTAGTACTTTGCGTTGTGGCCGCAACAACCCCGGTTCGAATCCGGGTCACGGCAGGTGCAATCCTCACACGGCAGAGAAGCTTGTTCTTTTTTTTCACACGCCATCTTCATGGCATGCACCTTTTTGAAAGAAAATAGAATACAATAATTGCTTCATCGTGTTAGTACAGGCATGATGCACACCAGCCTGCTGTGTATGAAATAATAATTACAGAAATAATCAATCATAAACACCATAAAAATCTCCCACAAACACCAGTCGCTGTATTAACGCTTATCGAGTAGAGGCAAGACGGGACCTGTCCCAGCAGCCAACGTTACAGTGGCTTAATTCAATCTTTGAAGGTGATTTTGAGAACGGAGGCGTTGGTGGTATAGTGGTGAGCATAGCTGCCTTCCAAGCAGTTGACCCGGGTTCGATTCCCGGCCAACGCAAGTCTTTTTTGAACTTTTTCATTTAACATTGGAATAAAGCGTAATACATTCCCCAACTAATTTGCCTTACTGGTTAATAGTCTTAAAAGCATAACTTTGAAAGTATCACTGTGAGTTATAATGATCTGTGAGGTGATATTAGTCACTACATTAAGCCCCATCAAACGAATGTGTTCATTTGGAATCATGCATTGATAATGCGTTGTCGGGAAAACTGCAAATATGTATGGAAGCGTGAGTTGAATGATTAATCACATTCTAAGGATTGATATGGTCCTGTTGTTCGTCCTGCCACATAACAATGGCGTTGCAGTTACATGCGCTGCAAAATCAAATATTTAAAATTAAACAACCATCTGATAAAACTTACTGCAGCCGGATTGTTTTAGACACACATGGGCGCATGAAAAAAATCAAACATATGTTACCAAAATAGTCATTGCTGTATGATGTACAGCAACTGTGAAATGAATGGTTTTATAATCTGTTATGTGAGACTTCTGTTGAATTTTTAAGCATTTGATTCCCTGTGTACACAAAGATGGCAGTCCTGATTTAACGAGTGGGCAAGCAGAGCTCTCGGTGACTGATTTGTCAGTCTTTTTCAGTCACGTGATTGAGCGCCTTCCCGGCAATGCATCGTAATTAGAAAAGTGTAATGCAAGATATTGAACACGGACACATCCGGGATTTGAACCCGGGAACTCGCGCACCCGAAGCAAGAATCATACCCCTAGATTAAACAGCCAAATGCTGGCGGCGATTTGGTTCCACGAGCTTCCAAAGAAGCGTAGACCTAGATGCTCTGTATTGAGGAATTAGTGTCACCTTGCTGTGTGCCTGTTAGGGGCAGTCTGATTTGCTTTACCTGGCGGCTAGCATTTCTATGGGCATCGAGAGGTGGTCGCTATAAATGAGGAAACTTGTTAAGATAGGATTTAGTTTCGATATGCTTACATAAAAAATAAACAAAACAAAACTGTGTTTCGTTGTTTTGCAAAGGGATGCACTGCAATTTGTTATATTTTATTTTATTCTTGCGAGCACGCAGCTGTTTTATATATTCATTTTAAATAGATTGGGGGAAATTGGTACTGTGTACTTTACAAATGTAATCTAGATTGTAACGAGACCATTCAAGTGCTGACGTTGTTGTCTACTTTGTATGTACCACAAAAAGAACAGATTTGCTGAACTGGTTAATTAACCTTACTATAAAAAACTGATAGATCCAAGTATTTTATATAAACTGCAATACTATAATATGTGGTAACTAGTTGAATTAACTTCACTATAAGAAACTGCTAGATTAAGAGTTTGTTTAATTGTATCATCTCTATATGTATCTACTAGACAATTGTTAGATGGTGAAGTGAAAGTGGAATTGTCATATTGTTTACATTGTTGTTAATGTGCTTGAGATTTTGAAAACAATTATTAATTAAAACTTGTAAAGATTATTTTTTGAGTATGATTGCTTGATTTCTCCTGGATAAAAGAGTTTGTGCGGGAACCAACCACTCGAGGTCCTTGTCCTCAATAAACACACGGTGGCGCAGTGAAAATAACATAAATTTCGCTATCTGTATATAAAGACCTGCTACACTTCAATACTACTGCCGCTACTCGGACACCACACACGGAATCATTGTAAACACACCGCCATAGCACAGGCTGCCGACCAGCCATACCGCCGCCGTCACGAGAGCCTCCCGTTCCCTTACATCCTGCTTCCTATTCCGCTCCCCCTTGTCTTTAAAACCAGCCTTTGAAATGAGCCAGGTAAAGGGGAATCATCCTCTGATTGGCGCAGGGAAAGAAACGAAAGATTCTAAAAATGAAAGTAGCCTAATTAAAACAATAAAACAAAACACATAGCAGCGACCTGCTGCAATTGTTCTGCCGTGTGTGTAGCACGGAGTGCCCAGCTGACAAAACAAACACGAGCTTCTCGGTAGTTCGCCGTGATCGTATAGTGGTTAGTACTTTGCGTTGTGGCCGCAACAACCCCGGTTCGAATCCGGGTCACGGCAGGTGCAATCCTCACACGGCAGAGAAGCTTGTTCTTTTTTTTCACACGCCATCTTCATGGCATGCACCTTTTTGAAAGAAAATAGAATACAATAATTGCTTCATCGTGTTAGTACAGGCATGATGCACACCAGCCTGCTGTGTATGAAATAATAATTACAGAAATAATCAATCATAAACACCATAAAAATCTCCCACAAACACCAGTCGCTGTATTAACGCTTATCGAGTAGAGGCAAGACGGGACCTGTCCCAGCAGCCAACGTTACAGTGGCTTAATTCAATCTTTGAAGGTGATTTTGAGAACGGAGGCGTTGGTGGTATAGTGGTGAGCATAGCTGCCTTCCAAGCAGTTGACCCGGGTTCGATTCCCGGCCAACGCAAGTCTTTTTTGAACTTTTTCATTTAACATTGGAATAAAGCGTAATACATTCCCCAACTAATTTGCCTTACTGGTTAATAGTCTTAAAAGCATAACTTTGAAAGTATCACTGTGAGTTATAATGATCTGTGAGGTGATATTAGTCACTACATTAAGCCCCATCAAACGAATGTGTTCATTTGGAATCATGCATTGATAATGCGTTGTCGGGAAAACTGCAAATATGTATGGAAGCGTGAGTTGAATGATTAATCACATTCTAAGGATTGATATGGTCCTGTTGTTCGTCCTGCCACATAACAATGGCGTTGCAGTTACATGCGCTGCAAAATCAAATATTTAAAATTAAACAACCATCTGATAAAACTTACTGCAGCCGGATTGTTTTAGACACACATGGGCGCATGAAAAAAATCAAACATATGTTACCAAAATAGTCATTGCTGTATGATGTACAGCAACTGTGAAATGAATGGTTTTATAATCTGTTATGTGAAACTTCTGTTGAATTTTTAAGCATTTGATTCCCTGTGTACACAAAGATGGCAGTCCTGATTTAACGAGTGGGCAAGCAGAGCTCTCGGTGACTGATTTTTCAGTCTTTTTCAGTCACGTGATTGAGCGCCTTCCCGGCAATGCATCGTAATTAGAAAAGTGGAATGCAAGATATTGAACACGGACACATCCGGGATTTGAACCCGGGAACTCGCGCACCCGAAGCAAGAATCATACCCCTAGATTAAACAGCCAAATGCTGGCGGCGATTTGGTTCCACGAGCTTCCAAAGAAGCGTAGACCTAGATGCTCTGTATTGAGGAATTAGTGTCACCTTGCTGTGTGCCTGTTAGGGGCAGTCTGATTTGCTTTACCTGGCGGCTAGCATTTCTATGGGCATCGAGAGGTGGTCGCTATAAATGAGGAAACTTGTTAAGATAGGATTTAGTTTCGATATGCATACATACACATAAATAATAAACAAAACAAAACTGTGTTTCGTTGTTTTGCAAAGGGATGCACTGCAATTTGTTATATTTTATTTTATTCTTGCGAGCACGCAGCTGTTTTATATATTCATTTTAAATAGATTGGGGGAAATTGGTACTGTGTACTTTACAAATGTAATCTAGATTGTAACGAGACCATTCAAGTGCTGACGTTGTTGTCTACTTTGTATGTACCACAAAAAGAACAGATTTGCTGAACTGGTTAATTAACCTTACTATAAAAAACTGATAGATCCAAGTATTTTATATAAACTGCAATACTATAATATGTGGTAACTAGTTGAATTAACTTCACTATAAGAAACTGCTAGATTAAGAGTTTGTTTAATTGTATCATCTCTATATGTACCTACTAGACAATTGTTAGATGGTGAAGTGAAAGTGGAATTGTCATATTGTTTACATTGTTGTTAATGTGCTTGAGATTTTGAAAACAATTATTAATTAAAACTTGTAAAGATTATTTTTGGAGTATGATTGCTTGATTTCTCCTGGATAAAAGAGTTTGTGCGGGAACCAACCACTCGAGGTCCTTGTCCTCAATAAACACACGGTGGCGTAGTGAAAATAACATAAATTTCGCTATCTGTATATAAAGACCTGCTACACTTCAATACTACTGCCGCTACTCGGACACCACACACGGAATCATTGTTAACACACCGCCATAGCACAGGCTGCCGACCAGCCATACCGCCGCCGTCACGAGAGCCTCCCGTTCCCTTACATCCTGCTTCCTATTCCGCTCCCCCTTGTCTTTAAAACCAGCCTTTGAAATGAGCCAGGTAAAGGGGAATCATCCTCTGATTGGCGCAGGGAAAGAAACGAAAGATTCTAAAAATGAAAGTAGCCTAATTAAAACAATAAAACAAAACACATAGCAGCGACCTGCTGCAATTGTTCTGCCGTGTGTGTAGCACGGAGTGCCCAGCTGACAAAACAAACACGAGCTTCTCGGTAGTTCGCCGTGATCGTATAGTGGTTAGTACTTTGCGTTGTGGCCGCAACAACCCCGGTTCGAATCCGGGTCACGGCAGGTGCAATCCTCACACGGCAGAGAAGCTTGTTCTTTTTTTTCACACGCCATCTTCATGGCATGCACCTTTTTGAAAGAAAATAGAATACAATAATTGCTTCGTCGTGTTAGTACAGGCATGATGCACACCAGCCTGCTATGTATGAAATAATAATTACAGAAATAATCAATCTATAAACACCATAAAAATCTCCCACAAACACCAGTCGCTGTATTAACGCTTATCGAGTAGAGGCAAGACGGGACCTGTCCCAGCAGCCAACGTTACAGTGGCTTAATTCAATCTTTGGAGGTGATTTTGGGAACGGAGGCATTGGTGGTATAGTGGTGAGCATAGCTGCTTTCCAAGCAGTTGACCCGGGTTCGATTCCCGGCCAACGCAAGTCTTTTTTGAACTTTTTCATTTAACATTGGAATAAAGCGTAATACATTCCCCAACTAATTTGCCTTACTGGTTAATAGTCTTAAAAGCATAACTTTGAAAGTATCACTGTGAGTTATAATGATCTGTGAGGTGATATTAGTCACTACATTAAGCCCCATCAAACGAATGTGTTCATTTGGAATCATGCATTGATAATGCGTTGTCGGGAAAACTGCAAATATGTATGGAAGCGTGAGTTGAATGATTAATCACATTCTAAGGATTGATATGGTCCTGTTGTTCGTCCTGCCACATAACAATGGCGTTGCAGTTACATGCGCTGCAAAATCAAATATTTAAAATTAAACAACCATCTGATAAAACTTACTGCAGCCGGATTGTTTTAGACACACATGGGCGCATGAAAAAAATCAAACATATGTTACCAAAATAGTCATTGCTGTATGATGTACAGCAACAGTGAAATGAAGGTTTTATAATCTGTTATGTGAGACTTCTGTTGAATTTTTAAGCATTTGATTCCCTGTGTACACAAAGATGGCAGTCCTGATTTAACGAGTGGGCAAGCAGAGCTCTCGGTGACTGATTTGTCAGTCTTTTTCAGTCACGTGATTGAGCGCCTTCCCGGCAATGCATCGTAATTAGAAAAGTGTAATGCAAGATATTGAACACGGACACATCCGGGATTTGAACCCGGGAACTCGCGCACCCGAAGCAAGAATCATACCCCTAGATTAAACAGCCAAATGCTGGCGGCGATTTGGTTCCACGAGCTTCCAAAGAAGCGTAGACCTAGATGCTCTGTATTGAGGAATTAGTGTCACCTTGCTGTGTGCCTGTTAGGGGCAGTCTGATTTGCTTTACCTGGCGGCTAGCATTTCTATGGGCATCGAGAGGTGGTCGCTATAAATGAGGAAACTTGTTAAGATAGGATTTAGTTTCGATATGCATACATACACATAAAAAATAAACAAAACAAAACTGTGTTTCGTTGTTTTGCAAAGGGATGACCTGCAATTTGTTATATTTTATTTTATTCTTGCGCGCACGCAGCTGTTTTATATATTCATTTTAAATAGATTGGGGGAAATTGGTACTGTGTACTTTACAAATGTAATCTAGATTGTAACGAGACCATTCAAGTGCTGACGTTGTTGTCTACTTTGTATGTACCACAAAAAGAACAGATTTGCTGAACTGGTTAATTAACCTTACTATAAAAAACTGATAGATCCAAGTATTTTATATAAACTGCAATACTATAATATGTGGTAACTAGTTGAATTAACTTCACTATAAGAAACTGCTAGATTAAGAGTTTGTTTAATTGTATCATCTCTATATGTATCTACCAGACAATTGTTAGATGGTGAAGTGAAAGTGGAATTGTCATATTGTTTACATTGTTGTTAATGTGCTTGAGATTTTGAAAACAATTATTAATTAAAACTTGTAAAGATTATTTTTGGAGTATGATTGCTTGATTTCTCCTGGATAAAAGAGTTTGTGCGGGAACCAACCACTCGAGGTCCTTGTCCTCAATAAACACACGGTGGCGTAGTGAAAATAACATAAATTTCGCTATCTGTATATAAAGACCTGCTACACTTCAATACTACTGCCGCTACTCGGACACCACACACGGAATCATTGTAAACACACCGCCATAGCACAGGCTGCCGACCAGCCATACCGCCGCCGTCACGAGAGCCTCCCGTTCCCTTACATCCTGCTTCCTATTCTGCTCCCCCTTGTCTTTAAAACCAGCCTTTGAAATGAGCCAGGTAAAGGGGAATCATCCTCTGATTGGCGCAGGGAAAGAAACGAAACATTCTAAAAATGAAAGTAGCCTAATTAAAACAATAAAACAACACACATAGCAGCGACCTGCTGCAATTGTTCTGCCGTGTGTGTAGCACGGAGTGCCCAGCTGACAAAACAAACACGAGCTTCTCGGTAGTTCGCCGTGATCGTATAGTGATTAGTACTTTGCGTTGTGGCCGTAACAACTCCGGTTCGAATCCGGGTCACGGCAGGTGCAATCCTCACACGGCAGAGAAGCTTGTTCTTTTTTTTCACACGCCATCTTCATGGCATGCACCTTTTTGAAAGAAAATAGAATACAATCATTGCTTCATCGTGTTAGTACAGGCATGATGCACACCAGCCTGCTGTGTATGAAATAATAATTACAGAAATAATCAATCTATAAACACCATAAAAATCTCCCACAAACACCAGTCGCTGTATTAACGCTTATCGAGTAGAGGCAAGACGGGACCTGTCCCAGCAGCCAACGTTACAGTGGCTTAATTCAATCTTTGAAGGTGATTTTGAGAACGGAGGCGTTGGTGGTATAGTGGTGAGCATAGCTGCTTTCCAAGCAGTTGACCCGGGTTCGATTCCCGGCCAACGCAAGTCTTTTTTGAACTTTTTCATTTAACATTGGAATAAAGCGTAATACATTCCCCAACTAATTTGCCTTACTGGTTAATAGTCTTAAAAGCATAACTTTGAAAGTATCACTGTGAGTTATAATGATCTGTGAGGTGATATTAGTCACTACATTAAGCCCCATCAAACGAATGTGTTCATTTGGAATCATGCATTGATAATGCGTTGTCGGGAAAACTGCAAATATGTATGGAAGCGTGAGTTGAATGATTAATCACATTCTAAGGATTGATATGGTCCTCTTGTTCGTCCTGCCACATAACAATGGCGTTGCAGTTACATGCGCTGCAAAATCAAATATTTAAAATTAAACAACCATCTGATAAAACTTACTGCAGCCGGATTGTTTTAGACACACATGGGCGCATGAAAAAAATCAAACATATGTTACCAAAATAGTCATTGCTGTATGATGTACAGCAACAGTGAAATGAATGGTTTTATAATCTGTTATGTGAGACTTCTGTTGAATTTTTAAGCATTTGATTCCCTGTGTACACAAAGATGGCAGTCCTGATTTAACGAGTGGGCAAGCAGAGCTCTCGGTGACTGATTTGTCAGTCTTTTTCAGTCACGTGATTGAGCGCCTTCCCGGCAATGCATCGTAATTAGAAAAGTGTAATGCAAGATATTGAACACGGACACATCCGGGATTTGAACCCGGGAACTCGCGCACCCGAAGCAAGAATCATACCCCTAGATTAAACAGCCAAATGCTGGCGGCGACTTGGTTCCACGAGCTTCCAAAGAAGCGTAGACCTAGATGCTCTGTATTGAGGAATTAGTGTCACCTTGCTGTGTGCCTGTTAGGGGCAGTCTGATTTGCTTTACCTGGCGGCTAGCATTTCTATGGGCATCGAGAGGTGGTCGCTATAAATGAGGAAACTTGTTAAGATAGGATTTAGTTTCGATATGCATACATACACATAAAAAATAAACAAAACAAAACTGTGTTTCGTTGTTTTGCAAAGGGATGCACTGCAATTTGTTATATTTTATTTTATTCTTGCGAGCACGCAGCTGTTTTATATATTCATTTTAAATAGATTGGGGGAAATTGGTACTGTGTACTTTACAAATGTAATCTAGATTGTAACGAGACCATTCAAGTGCTGACGTTGTTGTCTACTTTGTATGTACCACAAAAAGAACAGATTTGCTGAACTGGTTAATTAACCTTACTATAAAAAACTGATAGATCCAAGTATTTTATATAAACTGCAATACTATAATATGTGGTAACTAGTTGAATTAACTTCACTATAAGAAACTGCTAGATTAAGAGTTTGTTTAATTGTATCATCTCTATATGTACCTACTAGACAATTGTTAGATGGTGAAGTGAAAATGGAATTGTCATATTGTTTACATTGTTGTTAATGTGCTTGAGATTTTGAAAACAATTATTAATTAAAACTTGTAAAGATTATTTTTTGAGTATGATTGCTTGATTTCTCCTGGATAAAAGAGTTTGTGCGGGAACCAACCACTCGAGGTCCTTGTCCTCAATAAACACACGGTGGCGCAGTGAAAATAACATAAATTTCGCTATCTGTATATAAAGACCTGCTACACTTCAATACTACTGCCGCTACTCGGACACCACACACGGAATCATTGTAAACACACCGCCATAGCACAGGCTGCCGACCAGCCATACCGCCGCCGTCACGAGAGCCTCCCGTTCCCTTACATCCTGCTTCCTATTCCGCTCCCCCTTGTCTTTAAAACCAGCCTTTGAAATGAGCCAGGTAAAGGGGAATCATCCTCTGATTGGCGCAGGGAAAGAAACGAAAGATTCTAAAAATGAAAGTAGCCTAATTAAAACAATAAAACAAAACACATAGCAGCGACCTGCTGCAATTGTTCTGCCGTGTGTGTAGCACGGAGTGCCCAGCTGACAAAACAAACACGAGCTTCTCGGTAGTTCGCCGTGATCGTATAGTGGTTAGTACTTTGCGTTGTGGCCGCAACAACCCCGGTTCGAATCCGGGTCACGGCAGGTGCAATCCTCACACGGCAGAGAAGCTTGTTCTTTTTTTTCACACGCCATCTTCATGGCATGCACCTTTTTGAAAGAAAATAGAATACAATAATTGCTTCATCGTGTTAGTACAGGCATGATGCACACCAGCCTGCTGTGTATGAAATAATAATTACAGAAATAATCAATCATAAACACCATAAAAATCTCCCACAAACACCAGTCGCTGTATTAACGCTTATCGAGTAGAGGCAAGACGGGACCTGTCCCAGCAGCCAACGTTACAGTGGCTTAATTCAATCTTTGAAGGTGATTTTGAGAACGGAGGCGTTGGTGGTATAGTGGTGAGCATAGCTGCCTTCCAAGCAGTTGACCCGGGTTCGATTCCCGGCCAACGCAAGTCTTTTTTGAACTTTTTCATTTAACATTGGAATAAAGCGTAATACATTCCCCAACTAATTTGCCTTACTGGTTAATAGTCTTAAAAGCATAACTTTGAAAGTATCACTGTGAGTTATAATGATCTGTGAGGTGATATTAGTCACTACATTAAGCCCCATCAAACGAATGTGTTCATTTGGAATCATGCATTGATAATGCGTTGTCGGGAAAACTGCAAATATGTATGGAAGCGTGAGTTGAATGATTAATCACATTCTAAGGATTGATATGGTCCTGTTGTTCGTCCTGCCACATAACAATGGCGTTGCAGTTACATGCGCTGCAAAATCAAATATTTAAAATTAAACAACCATCTGATAAAACTTACTGCAGCCGGATTGTTTTAGACACACATGGGCGCATGAAAAAAATCAAACATATGTTACCAAAATAGTCATTGCTGTATGATGTACAGCAACTGTGAAATGAATGGTTTTATAATCTGTTATGTGAGACTTCTGTTGAATTTTTAAGCATTTGATTCCCTGTGTACACAAAGATGGCAGTCCTGATTTAACGAGTGGGCAAGCAGAGCTCTCGGTGACTGATTTGTCAGTCTTTTTCAGTCACGTGATTGAGCGCCTTCCCGGCAATGCATCGTAATTAGAAAAGTGTAATGCAAGATATTGAACACGGACACATCCGGGATTTGAACCCGGGAACTCGCGCACCCGAAGCAAGAATCATACCCCTAGATTAAACAGCCAAATGCTGGCGGCGACTTGGTTCCACGAGCTTCCAAAGAAGCGTAGACCTAGATGCTCTGTATTGAGGAATTAGTGTCACCTTGCTGTGTGCCTGTTAGGGGCAGTCTGATTTGCTTTACCTGGCGGCTAGCATTTCTATGGGCATCGAGAGGTGGTCGCTATAAATGAGGAAACTTGTTAAGATAGGATTTAGTTTCGATATGCATACATACACATAAAAAATAAACAAAACAAAACTGTGTTTCGTTGTTTTGCAAAGGGATGCACTGCAATTTGTTATATTTTATTTTATTCTTGCGAGCACGCAGCTGTTTTAAATATTCATTTTAAATAGATTGGGGGAAATTGGTACTGTGTACTTTACAAATGTAATCTAGATTGTAACGAGACCATTCAAGTGCTGACGTTGTTGTCTACTTTGTATGTACCACAAAAAGAACAGATTTGCTGAACTGGTTAATTAACCTTACTATAAAAAACTGATAGATCCAAGTATTTTATATAAACTGCAATACTATAATATGTGGTAACTAGTTGAATTAACTTCACTATAAGAAACTGCTAGATTAAGAGTTTGTTTAATTGTATCATCTCTATATGTATTGTAGAAAGAGCGGCGTCGCCTTTAAGAAATGGCGACGCCATTTGAAAAACTATACAACCCAGGAACCTTAGCTTTAATAAGGAAGGCGGGGTTTCTGGGTATAAAGGGAAGTGGAGCGGTACAGACGGGGGTGATCGGGGGAAGCACCGCCGTGCGTACTGCTGAAGAGGGCTCTGAGAATTGAAACTGTATTACGAGTTAGTGGAAGGTAAAGTGAACGTTTTGTTTTTGAGTAAAGCGGTATTTTTGTTTTACTGTGGCGTTTATCCTCTTTGTGAGGTAGTCTTTTGTTTTGTTAAAGTTTAATTTGTTTTTATGAAATACCGGTCAAGAGACGCTGTTTACCGGTGACGGATTTAAAACAATTCCGCAGTTTCCGTGACGGTTGGGAACCGTCACAGCTGCCGTTTGTTTATGGGTGTTTGTTTGTCTCGGGACACAGAGGGAAGCGCGCAAGAAGACGCAGCACAATTAGCGAACTGTAATAATAACAACGGAGGCAACAGCCTGGAGTTTTGGGACGTGGCTTGTATGGTACAGACAGGAACTGCAGTTTGCACAGGTGGGATACACAAACAAGGATATTGTGTTTGAACTCTGGGACACCCCGTGTTTCTGTGAAGCACTGAGACATTGGTTGCAGGGGTTCACCCCCACAACCAGGATACAATTTCCATTTGCATTCTTGTGGATTATTACCAGTCTTACAGCGATACCCAGCTGTGGGTGTCCACGTTGTTCTTTCCAGTCACCTGTGTTTAAGGATACTCCAACAGGGGGAGGAGGATCTCTCTGTTCTTGTCTGTGTTTTAGCCAGTTCCAGCAGAGGGAGTCTGCGTTGTCCTGACCTGGGCTACAGAGACATTCCGGCAGTGGGCGTTCCTTCTTCTTACCTGTGTTGCAGCCAGACTCCAGCAGAGGGAGGCTGCGTGATTGTTACTGTGGGGCCGAGACTCCAGCAGAGGGCACCGGGTCCACACTTACCTGTGTAGTCGGAACATTCCACAGGGAAAGGACTTGCAAAGACCTCGGCCAGCTGGACTCGGTACTTCTGAATCAGTTAGTGAGGGACGAAGAAGTGAGCTGGTTACTGACCCGTACAGGGCTTTACTCAACCCAGAAAAAGTGATAATTGGTGTAAATATTGTAAATAAAGAATTACTTACCTGAACCTTCATTGTGTCTGTGCCAGTCGGTGGAAGAAAAGGAGAGTCACTTACGGGAGTACTCTCCTGATTTGTTACATTTGGTGTCAGAGTGGGATTCTGACGACCGGAAAAATACTCCAGTCGGACCCACGAACAGCAACAAAATGGAAAACACCGACGCACTGATGCGAGCACTACTGCATGCTACGGCAGTACAACAGGACAACACTACGAAGATGCAAGAACTACAACAGGCGGCTATCCAGGCCCAGCAGGAGACCAACCGGCTGCAAGCACAACAGCTGGAGGTAACACGGCAGGAAATAGCCATGATAAAAGGGCGCTTGGACCAGTCTTCGCCAACACCTTTTGTGTCTACCATTCGACCCTCCCATGTCTTACAGAAGATGACGCGGGAGGATGATGTGGAGGCGTTTTTGTTGGCGTTTGAACGTACGGCCACCCGGGAGGGATGGCCAATTGAGAAATGGGCTGGAATTCTGGCCCCGTTTTTAGTAGGTGAAGCCCAGAAGGCATATCATGATCTGAGCCCACAGGAAGCTGAGAGTTACCCCCACTTAAAGGCCGAAATCCTGGCACGGGAAGGGGTGACCTCCGCTGTACGGGCACAGAAATATCATGCCTGGGGATATGCACCCGGGGTTCCACCCCGGTCGCAGATGTTCGACCTGATCCATTTGGCCACTAGGTGGCTCAGACCGGAGGTAAATAATGCCGAGAAAGTTATAGAGGTTCTAGTGATGGATCGGTATTTACGGTCTTTACCGGCCCCACTAAGGAAGTGGGTCGGACAAGGAGACCCCAGTACCATAAATGAATTCGTCGACCTAGTGGAGCGGCAGTTAGCCGCGGAGGAGCTTTCTCGTCAGCCCCAGATCCCCGCAACAAGGAGCCCGAAACCACCAGCTTGGGCATTCAAATCGGGTAAGCAACCGGCGATGCCGGAAAGGGGTGAAGAGCGGCCAGAGGTCGTGAAGGGACTGGGGACAATTGGGGGGTTGAGGCCCGAGGCACCAGGGTATGGCTATCTCAAGTGTTTTAAGTGTAATCAGATGGGCCACATTGCCAAGTATTGTAAAAGTGAGGAAAAGATGGAGTGCAATGTGGTCAAGTATAGTGAAGCAGAAAACCACTTTTGTGGAAATATTATTGTTCCACGTCACCCGGTGGGGACGTACCCTTATCTAGTGTGGGTCACACTTAATGGGAAAAAGGCGGAGGCTCTCGCCGATTCAGGTAGCGCAATTACTTTAGTCACGCTTGATTTGTTATCAGACCACGTGCTAGATTATGACTTTAAAACAGGGGTTACTTGTATTCATGGGGATGTTAAACACTACCCAACTGCTGTAGTCTCCATTGGAATAGGGACCCAGGTTGTAGACTTAAGGGTTGGAGTAGTTCCCCACCTTCCCCACCAAGTAATCCTTGGCAGAAACGTACCAGGGTTTGATACCTTGGTGAAATTCAATAAGCCGAAGGTAACTACTGAGGACGGAAGTATGCCTCCTGAGAGCCCCCATGACATTTTCCCATTTATGGACCCAGATTTATTTGTTGAGAGTTATTTTGTGAAAGAAAGGAAGTCCCGCCGACAACGGCGACAAGAACGAGATTTAAAAACACAAAGCCTGATGGGGTTATCGACCAAACGCAATAGCAAGGGGGTATACACTCAGTGCAGCGAGACGGACATTTTAGCAGAAACAGGGGAAGTGGTAATGGGAAGTTCCAGGGAGGGGCCCTGGGAAGAGTGTCTTCAACTTCCCAGTGAAGACTTTGCTAGAGAACAGGAGCAGGACCCTACACTGGTGAATCTTCGGGAGAGGGTGGTATCCGTAAACGGTACTAGGGTAGAGAATGTTGTAATAAACCCACTTGAGCACTTTATCATAAAAAATGATCTACTGTATCGCTGCACCCTAATTAATCAAGAGCCCATAGAGCAGTTGTTGGTTCCACCTGCTTTTCAACCTCAGGTGTTGTATTTGGCCCATTCACACTTGTTTGGGGGGCATCTGGGGTCTGAAAAGACGTTGCAACGGATATTAAGGAGGTTCTATTGGTTGGGTGTTAGAAAGGCAGTGGACCGATATTGTAGGTCATGTCCAGAGTGTCAGCTGGCCAGCCCTAATCCAGGGTTACGAGCACCCTTGCAACCTCTACCTATTATCGAGGTGCCGTTTGAAAGGATAGCAATGGATTTGGTGGGGCCTTTAAATAAGTCAGCTCGAGGGCATGAATACATCTTCGTCATTTTAGACTAAGCAACCAGGTATCCTGAAGCCATTCCGCTACGGAATACGGCGTCTAAAACAATTACAAAGGAATTAATACACTTGTTCTCTCGAGTAGGTATACCGAAAGAAGTTTTGACGGACCAAGGCACCCCTTTTGTGAGTCAGTTGATGAAGGATTTCTGTACTACCTTGAAGGTTACCCCCATTAGAACGTCGGTATACCATCCTCAAACGGATGGGCTTGTGGAGAGGTTTAATAAGACCCTGAAATCAATGCTAAAGAAAGTAGCTTCCAAGGACGGGAGGGACTGGGACCTCCTGTTACCTTATTTAATGTTTGCGGTTAGAGAGGTACCACAGTCCTCGACTGGGTTTTCACCATTTGAACTATTGTATGGGAGACAGCCAAGGGGAATCTTGGCTTTAACAAAGGAAACATGGGAAGCCCAAAGGTCCACAGGACGTAATGTGGTCGATTATATTTTACAGGTTCGTGAACGAATTGCAAAAATAACCCCCATAGTAAAAGCTCATATGGAGGAAGCGCAGGCACGCCAAGCAGGACAGTATAACAGAAGGGCGGTGCACCGTAAGTTTAGCCCAGGGGATAGGGTTATGGTGTTGGTGCCAACCCCGGAAAGTAAATTGTTTACTAAATGGCAGGGTCCATATGAGATAATAGCCCCAGTAGGAGAAGTTAATTATAAAGTAAGACAACCGGATAAGCGAAAGAAAGAACAAGTGTACCATATCAATCTCCTCAAACCATGGGTAGAACGGGAGGAGCTGGTAGCGTTAGTGGCTTTGGGGAAAGACAGCGGGAATAGACTGGAAGGTAGGTCAGTCAACATAGGACCCTTGCTTACACCCCAACAAATCCAGGAAGTGCAACAGTGCGTAGAGGCTAATAAGGATGTGTTCTCCCCAGTACCAGGACGGACGACAGTTCTCCAACATGAGGTCCACACACCTCCCGGGGTGTGTGTCCGGGTGAGGTCCTATAGGATCCCGGAGGCCCAACGGGACGAAGTCGTCCGAGAGGTCGAAGCGATGAGACGGATGGACGTGATCGAGGAGTCCTCGAGTCCGTGGAACAGCCCAATTGTGATGGTCGCCAAACCCAACGGAACTTGGCGTTTCTGTAATGATTTTCGTCAGCTCAACCAGGTATCGAAATTTGATTCTTATCCTATGCCTAGGGTGGATGAGCTAATTGAAAGACTGGGTACGGCGAAATACTTAACCACTTTAGACCTCACAAAGGGGTATTGGCAAATTCCCCTGAGCCCTAAGTCGAGGGAAAAGACAGCTTTTGCCACACCCCTGGGTTTGTTCCAGTACAAAGTAATGCCGTTTGGATTGCATGGCGCACCCGCCACCTTCCAACGGCTTATGGATATTATATTAAGACCTCATGCGCAGTATGCCTCGGCTTACATTGATGACATAGTGATATTCACAGAGTCATGGGAGACACATCTAGAGAAAGTCAATGCGGTGTTACAGTCCCTAAGAGAAGCGTCGCTGACTGCAAACCCAGAGAAATGTTTTGTGGGTTTGCAGGAAGCTCAATACTTAGGGTTTGTAGTAGGGGGCGGTAAAGTCAAGCCCCAGATGAGTAAAATAGAGGCCATCACTAAGTGGCCTATTCCAAAGGATAAGAAACAAGTTAGAGCCTTCTTAGGTTTAGCCGGCTACTATCGGCGATTTGTGCCGGAGTTCTCTTCTATTGCTTCACCCCTTACTGATTTAATAAAAAAACCAGCCCCGGTTCGTGTTAAGTGGAGCCCCGAGACAGATAAAGCCTTTAGGGCTATTAAGGAAATACTGTGTAACAGTCCAGTGTTAAAAGTACCCGATTTTTCCCAGCCCTTTGTATTACAAACGGACGCATCCGAGGTAGGCTTAGGGGCGGTGTTGTCACAGGTCGTTGGGGGGGAGGAACATCCCATAGGATATCTTAGCCGAAAGCTGCTGCCGCGAGAAAGAAAGTATGCCGTGGTGGAGAAGGAATGTTTGGCAGTGAAGTGGGCAGTGGAAGCTTTAAAATATTATCTATTAGGCAGGGAGTTTACCCTAGTTACAGATCACGCACCCCTAAAGTTTATGAAAGAAAACAAAGAGAAGAATGCTCGGGTAACTCGCTGGTTTTTAGCTTTACAGCCGTATAAGTTCAAAATTGAACACAGACGGGGGTCACAGAACGCGAATGCAGACGGGCTATCGAGAGTACATGGGGTTAGTTAGGTCGCTCAACCTTATAGGTTAGAGCTGGGGAAGAGGATATGTAGAAAGAGCGGCGTCGCCTTTAAGAAATGGCGACGCCATTTGAAAAACTATACAACCCAGGAACCTTAGCTTTAATAAGGAAGGCGGGGTTTCTGGGTATAAAGGGAAGTGGAGCGGTACAGACGGGGGTGATCGGGGGAAGCACCGCCGTGCGTACTGCTGAAGAGGGCTCTGAGAATTGAAACTGTATTACGAGTTAGTGGAAGGTAAAGTGAACGTTTCGTTTTTGAGTAAAGCGGTATTTTTGTTTTACTGTGGCGTTTATCCTCTTTGTGAGGTAGTCTTTTGTTTTGTTAAAGTTTAATTTGTTTTTATGAAATACCGGTCAAGAGACGCTGTTTACCGGTGACGGATTTAAAACAATTCCGCAGTTTCCGTGACGGTTGGGAACCGTCACAGCTGCCGTTTGTTTATGGGTGTTTGTTTGTCTCGGGACACAGAGGGAAGCGCGCAAGAAGACGCAGCACAATTAGCGAACTGTAATAATAACAACGGAGGCAACAGCCTGGAGTTTTGGGACGTGGCTTGTATGGTACAGACAGGAACTGCAGTTTGCACAGGTGGGATACACAAACAAGGATATTGTGTTTGAACTCTGGGACACCCCGTGTTTCTGTGAAGCACTGAGACATTGGTTGCAGGGGTTCACCCCCACAACCAGGATACAATTTCCATTTGCATTCTTGTGGATTATTACCAGTCTTACAGCGATACCCAGCTGTGGGTGTCCACGTTGTTCTTTCCAGTCACCTGTGTTTAAGGATACTCCAACAGGGGGAGGAGGATCTCTCTGTTCTTGTCTGTGTTTTAGCCAGTTCCAGCAGAGGGAGTCTGCGTTGTCCTGACCTGGGCTACAGAGACATTCCGGCAGTGGGCGTTCCTTCTTCTTACCTGTGTTGCAGCCAGACTCCAGCAGAGGGAGGCTGCGTGATTGTTACTGTGGGGCCGAGACTCCAGCAGAGGGCACCGGGTCCACACTTACCTGTGTAGTCGGAACATTCCACAGGGAAAGGACTTGCAAAGACCTCGGCCAGCTGGACTCGGTACTTCTGAATCAGTTAGTGAGGGACGAAGAAGTGAGCTAGTTACTGACCCGTACAGGGCTTTACTCAACCCAGAAAAAGTGATAATTGGTGTAAATATTGTAAATAAAGAATTACTTACCTGAACCTTCATTGTGTCTGTGCCAGTCGGTGGAAGAAAAGGAGAGTCACTTACGGGAGTACTCTCCTGATTTGTTACAGTATCTACTAGACAATTGTTAGATGGTGAAGTGAAAGTGGAATTGTCATATTGTTTACATTGTTGTTAATGTGCTTGAGATTTTGAAAACAATTATTAATTAAAACTTGTAAAGATTATTTTTGGAGTATGATTGCTTGATTTCTCCTGGATAAAAGAGTTTGTGCGGGAACCAACCACTCGAGGTCCTTGTCCTCAATAAACACACGGTGGCGTAGTGAAAATAACATAAATTTCGCTATCTGTATATAAAGACCTGCTACACTTCAATACTACTGCCGCTACTCGGACACCACACACGGAATCATTGTAAACACACCGCCATAGCACAGGCTGCCGACCAGCTATACCGCCGCCGTCATGAGAGCCTCCCGTTCCCTTACATCCTGCTTCCTATTCCGCTCCCCCTTGTCTTTAAAACCAGCCTTTGAAATGAGCCAGGTAAAGGGGAATCATCCTCTGATTGGCGCAGGGAAAGAAACGAAAGATTCTAAAAATGAAAGTAGCCTAATTAAAACAATAAAACAAAACACATAGCAGCGACCTGCTGCAATTGTTCTGCCGTGTGTGTAGCACGGAGTGCCCAGCTGACAAAACAAACACGAGCTTCTCGGTAGTTCGCCGTGATCGTATAGTGGTTAGTACTTTGCGTTGTGGCCGCAACAACCCCGGTTCGAATCCGGGTCATGGCAGGTGCAATCCTCACACGGCAGAGAAGCTTGTTCTTTTTTTTCACACGCCATCTTCATGGCATGCACCTTTTTGAAAGAAAATAGAATACAATAATTGCTTCATCGTGTTAGTACAGGCATGATGCACACCAGCCTGCTGTGTATGAAATAATAATTACAGAAATAATCAATCTATAAACACCATAAAAATCTCCCACAAACACCAGTCGCTGTATTAACGCTTATCGAGTAGAGGCAAGACGGGACCTGTCCCAGCAGCCAACGTTACAGTGGCTTAATTCAATCTTTGAAGGTGATTTTGAGAACGGAGGCGTTGGTGGTATAGTGGTGAGCATAGCTGCCTTCCAAGCAGTTGACCCGGGTTCGATTCCCGGCCAACGCAAGTCTTTTTTGAACTTTTTCATTTAACATTGGAATAAAGCGTAATACATTCCCCAACTAATCTGCCTTACTGGTTAATAGTCTTAAAAGCATAACTTTGAAAGTATCACTGTGAGTTATAATGATCTGTGAGGTGATATTAGTCACTACATTAAGCCCCATCAAACGAATGTGTTCATTTGGAATCATGCATTGATAATGCGTTGTCGGGAAAACTGCAAATATGTATGGAAGCGTGAGTTGAATGATTAATCACATTCTAAGGATTGATATGGTCCTGTTGTTCGTCCTGCCACATAACAATGGCGTTGCAGTTACATGCGCTGCAAAATCAAATATTTAAAATTAAACAACCATCTGATAAAACTTACTGCAGCCGGATTGTTTTAGACACACATGGGCGCATGAAAAAAATCAAACATATGTTACCAAAATAGTCATTGCTGTATGATGTACAGCAACTGTGAAATGAATGGTTTTATAATCTGTTATGTGAGACTTCTGTTGAATTTTTAAGCATTTGATTCCCTGTGTACACAAAGATGGCAGTCCTGATTTAACGAGTGGGCAAGCAGAGCTCTCGGTGACTGATTTGTCAGTCTTTTTCAGTCACGTGATTGAGCGCCTTCCCGGCAATGCATCGTAATTAGAAAAGTGGAATGCAAGATATTGAACACGAACACATCCGGGATTTGAACCCGGGAACTCGCGCACCCGCAGCAAGAAACATACCCCTAGATTAAACAGCCAAATGCTGGCGGCGATTTGGTTCCACGAGCTTCCAAAGAAGCGTAGACCTAGATGCTCTGTATTGAGGAATTTGTGTCACCTTGCTGTGTGCCTGTTAGGGGCAGTCTGATTTGCTTTACCTGGCGGCTAGCATTTCTATGGGCATCGAGAGGTGGTCGCTATAAATGAGGAAACTTGTTAAGATAGGATTTAGTTTCGATATGCATACATAAAAAATAAACAAAACAAAACTGTGTTTCGTTGTTTTGCAAAGGGATGCACTGCAATTTGTTATATTTTATTTTATTCTTGCGAGCACGCAGCTGTTTTATATATTCATTTTAAATAGATTGGGGGAAATTGGTACTGTGTACTTTACAAATGTAATCTAGATTGTAACGAGACCATTCAAGTGCTGACGTTGTTGTCTACTTTGTATGTACCACAAAAAGAACAGATTTGCTGAACTGGTTAATTAACCTTACTATAAAAAACTGATAGATCCAAGTATTTTATATAAACTGCAATACTATAATATGTGGTAACTAGTTGAATTAACTTCACTATAAGAAACTGCTAGATTAAGAGTTTGTTTAATTGTATCATCTCTATATGTATCTACTAGACAATTGTTAGATGGTGAAGTGAAAGTGGAATTGTCATATTGTTTACATTGTTGTTAATGTGCTTGAGATTTTGAAAACAATTATTAATTAAAACTTGTAAAGATTATTTTTGGAGTATGATTGCTTGATTTCTCCTGGATAAAAGAGTTTGTGCGGGAACCAACCACTCGAGGTCCTTGTCCTCAATAAACACACAGTGGCGTAGTGAAAATAACATAAATTTCGCTATCTGTATATAAAGACCTGCTACACTTCAATACTACTGCCGCTACTCGGACACCACACACGGAATCATTGTAAACACACCGCCATAGCACAGGTTGCCGACCAGCCATACCGCCGCCGTCACGAGAGCCTCCCGTTCCCTTACATCCTGCTTCCTATTCCGCTCCCCCTTGTCTTTAAAACCAGCCTTTGAAATGAGCCAGGTAAAGGGGAATCATCCTCTGATTGGCGCAGGGAAAGAAACGAAAGATTCTAAAAATGAAAGTAGCCTAATTAAAACAATAAAACAAAACACATAGCAGCGACCTGCTGCAATTGTTCTGCCGTGTGTGTAGCACGGAGTGTCCAGCTGACAAAACAAACACGAGCTTCTCGGTAGTTCGCCGTGATCGTATAGTGGTTAGTACTTTGCGTTGTGGCCGCAACAACCCCGGTTCGAATCCGGGTCACGGCAGGTGCAATCCTCACACGGCAGAGAAGCTTGTTGTTTTTTTTCACACGCCATCTTCATGACATGCACCTTTTTTAAAGAAAATAGAATACAATAATTGCTTCATCGTGTTAGTACAGGCATGATGCACACCAGCCTGCTGTGTATGAAATAATAATTACAGAAATAATCAATCATAAACACCATAAAAATCTCCCACAAACACCAGTCGCTGTATTAACGCTTATCGAGTAGAGGCAAGACAGGACCTGTCCCAGCAGCCAACGTTACAGTGGCTTAATTCAATCTTTGAAGGTGATTTTGAGAACGGAGGCGTTGGTGGTATAGTGGTGAGCATAGCTGCCTTCCAAGCAGTTGACCCGGGTTCGATTCCCGCCAACGCAAGTCTTTTTTGAACTTTTTCATTTAACATTGGAAGAAAGCGTAATTCATTCCCCAACTAATTTGCCTTACTGGTTAATAGTCTTAAAAGCATAACTTTGAAAGTATCACTGTGAGTTATAATGATCTGTGAGGTGATATTAGTCACTACATTAAGCCCCATCAAACGAATGTGTTCATTTGGAATCATGCATTGATAATGCGTTGTCGGGAAAACTGCAAATATGTATGGAAGCGTGAGTTGAATGATTAATCACATTCTAAGGATTGATATGGTCCTGTTGTTCGTCCTGCCACATAACAATGGCGTTGCAGTTACATGCGCTGCAAAATCAAATATTTTAAATTAAACAACCATCTGATAAAACTTACTGCAGCCGGATTGTTTTAGACACACATGGGCGCATGAAAAAAATCAAACATATGTTACCAAAATAGTCATTGCTGTATGATTATTATTATTATTATTTATTTCGTAGCAGACGCCCTTATCCAGGGCGACTTACAATCGCAAGCAAATACAAATACATTCAAGTGTTACAATATTAGTCATACAATAAGAACAAGAAATACAATAATTCTCAAGTGTGACAAACCACAATTCAATAATACAGCAGATAATAGTGAAAGTTACATCAGGATATGATTAAATAGTGATAGTTACATCAGGATATGATTATGATCTACAGCAACTGTGAAATGAATGGTTTTATAATCTGTTATGTGAGACTTCTGTTGAATTTTTAAGCATTTGATTCCCTGTGTACACAAAGGTGGCAGTCATGATTTAACGAGTGGGCAAGCAGAGCTCTTGGTGACTGATTTTTCAGTCTTTTTCAGTCACGTGATTGAGCGCCTTCCCGGCAATGCACCGTAATTAGAAAAGTGGAATGCAAGATATTGAACACGGACACATCCGGGATTTGATCCCGGGAACTCGCGCACCCGAAGCAAGAATCATACCCCTAGATTAAACAGCCAAATGCTGGCGGCGATTTGGTTCCACAAGCTTCCAAAGAAGCGTAGTCCTAGATGCTCAATATTGAGGAATTAGTGTCACCTTGCTGTGTGCCTGTTAGGGGCCGTCTGATTTGCTTTACCTGGCGGCTAGCATTTCTATGGGCATCGAGAGGTGGTCGCTATAAATGAGGAAACTTGTTAAGATAGGATTTAGTTTCGATATGCATACATACATATAAAAAATAAACAAAACAAAACTGTGTTTCGTTGTTTTGCAAAGGGATGCACTGCAATTTGTTATATTTTATTTTATTCTCGCGAGCACGCAGCTGTTTTATATATTCATTTTAAATAGATTGGGGGAAATTGGTACTGTGTACTTTACAAATGTAATCTAGATTGTAACGAGACCATTCAAGTGCTGACGTTGTTGTCTACTTTGTATGTACCACAAAAAGAACAGATTTGCTGAACTGGTTAATTAACCTTACTATAAAAAACTGATAGATCCAAGTATTTTATATAAACTGCAATACTATAATATGTGGTAACTAGTTGAATTAACTTCACTATAAGAAACTGCTAGATTAAGAGTTTGTTTAATTGTATCATCTCTATATGTACCTACTAGACAATTGTTAGATGGTGAAGTGAAAGTGGAATTGTCATATTGTTTACATTGTTGTTAATGTGCTTGAGATTTTGAAAACAATTATTAATTAAAACTTGTAAAGATTATTTTTGGAGAATGATTGCTTGATTTCTCCTGGATAAAAGAGTTTGTGCGGGAACCAACCACTCGAGGTCCTTGTCCTCAATAAACACACGGTGGCGTAGTGAAAATAACATAAATTTCGCTATCTGTATATAAAGACCTGCTACACTTCAATACTACTGCCGCTACTCGGACACCACACACGGAATCATTGTAAACACACCGCCATAGCACAGGCTGCCGACCAGCCATACCGCCGCCGTCACGAGAGCCTCCCGTTCCCTTACATCCTGCTTCCTATTCCGCTCCCCCTTGTCTTTAAAACCAGCCTTTGAAATGAGCCAGGTAAAGGGGAATCATCCTCTGATTGGCGCAGGGAAAGAAACGAAAGATTCTTAAAATGAAAGTAGCCTAATTAAAACAATAAAACAAAACACATAGCAGCGACCTGCTGCAATTGTTCTGCCGTGTGTGTAGCATGGAGTGCCCATCTGACAAAACAAACACGAGCTTCTCGGTAGTTCGCCGTGATCGTATAGTGGTTAGTACTTTGCGTTGTGGCCGCAACAACCCCGGTTCGAATCCGGGTCACGGCAGGTGCAATCCTCACACGGCAGAGAAGCTTGTTCTTTTTTTTCACACGCCATCTTCATGGCATGCACCTTTTTGAAAGAAAATAGAATACAATAATTGCTTCATCGTGTTAGTACAGGCATGATGCACACCAGCCTGCTGTGTATGAAATAATAATTACAGAAATAATCAATCTATAAACACCATGAAAATCTCCCACAAACACCAGTCGCTGTATTAACGCTTATCGAGTAGAGGCAAGACGGGACCTGTCCCAGCAGCCAACGTTACAGTGGCTTAATTCAATCTTTGAAGGTGATTGTGAGAACGGAGGCGTTGGTGTTATAGTGCTGAGCATATCTGCCTTCCAAGCAGTTGACCCGGGTTCGATTTCCGGCCAACGCAAGTCTTTTTTGAACTTTTTCATTTAACATTGGAATAAAGCGTAATACATTCCCCAACTAATTTGCCTTACTGGTTAATAGTCTTAAAAGCATAACTTTGAAAGTATCACTGTGAGTTATAATGATCTGTGAGGTGATATTAGTCACTACATTAAGCCCCATCAAACGAATGTGTTCATTTGGAATCATGCATTGATAATGCGTTGTCGGGAAAACTGCAAATATGTATGGAAGCGTGAGTTGAATGATTAATCACATTCTAAGGATTGATATGGTCCTGTTGTTCGTCCTGCCACATAACAATGGCGTTGCAGTTACATGCGCTGCAAAATCAAATATTTAAAATTAAACAACCATCTGATAAAACTTACTGCAGCCGGATTGTTTTAGACACACATGGGCGCATGAAAAAAATCAAACATATGTTACCAAAATAGTCATTGCTGTATGATTATTATTATTATTATTTATTTCGTAGCAGACGCCCTTATCCAGGGCGACTTACAATCGCAAGCAAATACAAATTCATTCAAGTGTTACAATATTAGTCATACAATAAGAACAAGAAATACAACAATTCTCAAGTGTGACAAACCACAATTCAATAATACAGCAGATAATAGTGAAAGTTACATCAGGATATGAATAAATAGTGATAGTTACATAAGGATATGATTATGATCTACAGCAACTGTGAAATGAATGGTTTTATAATCTGTTATGTGAGACTTCTGTTGAATTTTTAAGCATTTGATTCCCTGTGTACACAAAGGAGGCAGTCCTGATTTAACGAGCTCTCGGTGACTCTCGGTGACTGATTTGTCAGTCTTTTTCATTCACGTGATTGAGCGCCTCCCCGGCAATGCACCGTAATTAGAAAAGTGGAATGCAAGATATTGAACACGGACACATCCGGGATTTGAACCCGGGAACTCGCGCACCCCTAGCAAGAATCATACCCCTAGATTAAACAGCCAAATGCTGGCGGCGATTTGGTTCCACGAGCTTCCAAAGAAGCGTAGTCCTAGATGCTCTATATTGAGGAATTAGTGTCACCTTGCTGTGTGCCTGTTAGGGGCCGTCTGATTTGCTTTACCTGGAGGCTAGCATTTCTATGGGCATCGAGAGGTGGTCGCTATAAATGAGGAAACTTGTTAAGATAGGATTTAGTTTCGATATGCATACATACATATAAAAAATAAACAAAACAAAACTGTGTTTCGTTGTTTTGCAAAGGGATGCACAGCAATTTGTTATATTTTATTTTATTCTTGCGAGCACGCAGCTGTTTTATATATTCATTTTAAATAGATTGGGGGAAATTGGTACTGTGTACTTTACAAATGTAATCTAGATTGTAACGAGACCATTCAAGTGCTGACATTGTTGTCTACTTTGTATGTACCACAAAAAGAACAGATTTGCTGAACTGTTTAATTAACCTTACTATAAAAAACTGATAGATCCAAGTATTTTATATAAACTGCAATACTATAATATGTGGTAACTAGTTGAATTAACTTCACTATAAGAAACTGCTAGATTAAGAGTTTGTTTAATTGTATCATCTCTATATGTATCTACCAGACAATTGTTAGATGGTGAAGTGAAAGTGGAATTGTCATATTGTTTACATTGTTGTTAATGTGCTTGAGATTTTGAAAACAAGATTTCCATTACACGAGAGTAGATGTTAAAACTTCATGCTGATTTGAACTCGGCTCTCGCCAAGATAAGCACCAACTAAGACGTAGCTTTACAGTAAACTAATGTGATCCATATGTGTCTCCATCCATTTACGTTTCCTTCCATATGATGATGTAGATATCCTTCTGTCTGGTGTTAATGGCTGAAGTGTAATGCTGGCTCCAGGGATCAGCTTATTTTGCCTCCCTGGCGCATCAGCACACACAACGGCTGCGATGCTGGCTCCGGGGATCAACCAAAGTGCGGCCTCCCCAGCGCATCAGCATGACAACCGTCTGGATTGAGCTAAGTAGGGTACATCTCTGGGGTTTTCAAGTGGGCACCTTCCATCCTCAGTGTTTCGTCGACTAGCCCACGACACCTCAAGAGGGCTCGACGGTGATTCTGGCGTCCCAGCATCACCCCCCTCCGTCCCCCACTCAACTCAGCCCAGCTTACTTACCTGTCCCCAGCCAGAATCTTTCCGTCTCAACCACAGCCAGTTGCTGCTCCTCTCTGCTGCTTCAGATAAGTTCTTCACTGTGCGACGCAACTCTTGGCCACTGAATCCGACGTCTCTGAGAAACCGGGTTGTAGAGTGTGCCACAAATCCTCGACAACCCACTTCCACTGGGTAAACCCGAACTCTCCATCCTCGCTGTTCCGCTTCAGTGGCTAGTTGAGCATACCGCAGTTTCTTCCTCTCATACGCCTCATCTACAGCATCCTCCCATGGCACTGTTAACTCTACCAGGTGAACAAGGCGTGCTGATCCAGACCACAAGACAATATCTGGTCGAAGGTTAGTGGTGGCAATCTCAGGTGGAAAAATAAGCCATTGACCAACATCTGCCAGCATATTCCAGTCTCTAGCAGCTTCCAGTTGTCCTGGGCAAGGATTGGTTTTAACACCTTTTCTTGGTGTTTGCTCTCCTGGGCGGAGGAATGTTGTCTTTTGTGTGTAATGTTTTGATGGAACAGGTGGCAACTTATTGGTCATGTTACGCTTGTCTTCCAATGCTAAGGCCAAACATTGCAGCACCTGGTCATGGCGCCAAGTAAACCGTCCTTGGCTAAGAGCCACCTTACATCCTGTCAAAATGTGCCTTAATGTTGCAGGTGTTGAACACAAAGGACATGAGGGATCCTCTCCTACCCAGAGGTTTAGGTTCTGTGGTGATGGGAGAACATCATATGTTGACCTGATGAGGAAACTGATCCTGCTCTGTTCCATTGACCATAGGTCTTGCCAGCCAATCTTGCGTTGTTCCACACTCTCCCATCTCATCCATTCTCCCTGTTTGGCCTGGGAAATGGCCTTTATACACCTCATCCTCTCCTCTTGCTTTTGCACCTCGTTGACTACCAGCTTCCTCCTTTGAGCTGGGGCCGCCTTGTGCCATGTAGGAGGAGTTGAACTGAAACCAAGACCCCCTCTTCCATGCTGAACTTGCCCCATGATATCACCAATTCGAAGGGCAGCCTTTGCATCTTCCACAGCTTTCTTTGCCGCCCACTTTCTTCCAGTTTTCAACACAGGTGCTGCCTCCCTTACGCATTTATCGCGTGACTCTACTAATGTCATTTCCAGTCTGACCTTGGCGCACTTAAACTCCTCGGTTAGAGCAGAGACTGGTAGCTGCAGTATTCCTTTACCATAAAGTCCCACTCTGCTGAGGCAGCGTGGAACTCCCAACCATTTCCTGATGTATGAACTGATTAAAGCTTCCAGCTTCTCTACTGTTGTCAAAGAAACCTCGTACACAGTCAGTGGCCACAGCAACCTCGGCAGTAGACCAAACTGAAAGCACCAGAGTTTTAGTTTACCTGGTAGAGCGCAGCTGTCTATGCTCTTCAACCCTTCCACTGCTTGTTGTCTAACTTCTCCCACACGAACTGTGTCCTTTAGATCCCCGTCGTACCATCTCCCAAGACTCTTCACTGGCTTCTCAGACACTGTTGGTATTGCCTCACCATTAATGAAGAATGTTTTATCTACTACTTTGCCTTTAATTATAGAGATGCTCCTTGATTTAGTGGGCTTGAATTGCATTCGTGCCCATTCAATGTTATTGGTTAATTTGCCCAATAATCGATTAGTGCAGGCTACTGTTGTAGTCATGGTTGTCATGTCATCCATGTATGCTCGAATTGGTGGTAGTCGCATTCCAGAAGCCAAGCGCTCTCCTCCTACTACCCATTTTGATGCCCTAATGATTACTTCCATTGCCATGGTAAAAGCCAGTGGAGAAATGGTGCATCCTGCCATTATTCCAACCTCTAGGCATTGCCATGTAGTGCTGAATTCTGAAGTTGAAAAACTGAATTGTAAATCTCCAAAATAGGCTTTCACTAAATTTGTTATTGTCATCGGTACACTGAAAAAATCAAATGCTGCCCAAAGTAGTTCATGTGGCACTGAACCATATGCATTAGCCAAATCCAGGAATGTCACATGGAGCTCCTTCCTCTCCTTTTTAGCTGATTGAATTTGTTGCCAGATCACATTGATGTGTTCTAAGCAACCTGGGAAACCTGGAATGCCCGCTTTTTGTATTGAAGTGTCAATGAAGCAGTTCTTTAATAGGTAAGCTGACAATCTCTGAGCAATAATGCTGAAGAAAATCTTGCCTTCTACGTTTAATAGGGAAATGGGACGAAACTGACTGATGCTTGTAGAATCTTTTTCTTTAGGTATAAAGACTCCACCTGCTCGGCGCCATGCTCTTGGTACAACCTGTTTTTCCCATGCCACTTTCATCAATTTCCACAGAATTCGTAGAACTCCTGAAGCACTCTTGTACACTCTGTACGGAACTCCATTAGGCCCTGGAGATGATGAAGCCCTTGCTTTTTTCACAGCTTGCTCTATTTCTTTCCACTTAGGTGCACAGTCCTCCATTTGGTATTCTGGTGGATTGATAGGTGGGATGTCTGACGGAATTGACATAGGCTCCTGCCTTTTTGAATCTGTATGTGTTTCCTCCAAATATCTCTCCAGCTCAACCTTAGATGCTTTTAGTGTGCCATTCTTCTCACTGGTGAATAACTTCTTTACAAATTTGAATGGGTCTTTATAAAAGTTAGCTCTCGCACGCTCCTTCTTTTTGTAGCGTTTCCGTAGGCGCTCAGCTCTGCGCAATGTTGCAAGCTTATCTTTTATGACCTTTTGTAAGAGATTGAGTCCCTCCTTCTGACTTTGTTCTGCTCTTCTCCATTGGTTCCTCAGCTGTCTCCTTTCTCTAACTAAGCGTTCAATCTCCTGCTGCCGTCTAGATTTTGAGAACGGAGGCGTTGGTGGTATAGTGGTGAGCATAGCTGCCTTCCAAGCAGTTGACCCGGGTTCGATTTCCAGCCAACGCAAGTCTTTTTTGAACTTTTTCATTTAACATTGGAAGAAAGCGTAATACATTCCCCAACTAATTTGCCTTACTGGTTAATAGTCTTAAAAGCATAACTTTGAAAGTATCACTGTGAGTTATAATGATCTGTGAGGTGATATTAGTCACTACATTAAGCCCCATCAAACGAATGTGTTCATTTGGAATCATGCATTGATAATGCGTTGTCGTGAAAACTGCAAATATGTATGGAAGCGTGAGTTGAATGATTAATCACATTCTAAGGATTGATATGGTCCTGTTGTTCGTCCTGCCACATAACAATGGCGTTGCAGTTACATGCGCTGCAAAATCAAATATTTTAAATTAAACAACCATCTGATAAAACTTACTGCAGCCGGATTGTTTTAGACACACATGGGCGCATGAAAAAAATCAAACATATGTTACCAAAATAGTCATTGCTGTATGATTATTATTATTATTATTTATTTCGTAGCAGACGCCCTTATCCAGGGCGACTTACAATCGCAAGCAAATACAAATACATTCAAGTGTTACAATATTAGTCATACAATAAGAACAAGAAATACAATAATTCTCAAGTGTGACAAACCACAATTCAATAATACAGCAGATAATACTGAAAGTTACATCAGGATATGATTAAATAGTGATAGTTACATCAGGATATGATTATGATCTACAGCAACTGTGAAATGAATGGTTTTATAATCTGTTATGTGAGACTTCTGTTGAATTTTTAAGCATTTGATTCCCTGTGTACACAAAGGTGGCAGTCCTGATTTAACGAGTGGGCAAGCAGAGCTCTCGGTGACTGATTTTTCAGTCTTTTTCAGTCACGTGATTGAGCGCCTTCCCGGCAATGCACCGTAATTAGAAAAGTGGAATGCAAGATATTGAACACGGACACATCCGGGATTTGAACCCGGGAACTCGCGCACCCCTAGCAAGAATCATACCCCTAGATTAAACAGCCAAATGCTGGCGGCGATTTGGTTCCACGAGCTTCCAAAGAAGCGTAGACCTAGATGCTCTGTATTGAGGAATTTGTGTCACCTTGCTGTGTGCCTGTTAGGGGCAGTCTGATTTGCTTTACCTGGCGGCTAGCATTTCTATGGGCATCGAGAGGTGGTCGCTATAAATGAGGAAACTTGTTAAGATAGGATTTAGTTTCGATATGCATACATACACATAAAAAATAAACAAAACAAAACTGTGTCTCGTTGTTTTGCAAAGGGATGCACTGCAATTTGTTATATTTTATTTTATTCTTGCGAGCACGCAGCTGTTTTATATATTCATTTTAAATAGATTGGGGGAAATTGGTACTGTGTACTTTACAAATGTAATCTAGATTGTAACGAGACCATTCAAGTGCTGACGTTGTTGTCTACTTTGTATGTACCACAAAAAGAACAGATTTGCTGAACTGGTTAATTAACCTTACTATAAAAAACTGATAGATCCAAGTATTTTATATAAACTGCAATACTATAATATGTGGTAACTAGTTGAATTAACTTCACTATAAGAAACTGCTAGATTAAGAGTTTGTTTAAATGTTAGCCTTCAGGCGTAATTCGGGGGATGCCGTAGAGGGCGCTCTCCCGCTTTGCGCTCCTTTTTTCTTCTTATCCTATTTCCTTTTCTTTAGCCTGTCTTACCTTCCCTCCGTGGCATCCTGCCCGGTAGCATCCGCGATCTCTTCCGGGTGGAAGCTGATCCCAGTTCAGCCTCATTTAGTATTTCCAGCCAATCGCACAATGCAGCGCTCGCCACGTCAATTATTAGGGCATGGCCAGCACTGCTCCACGTATGTGTTATTGGCTGCCCCTCCTGTCTATCTCGCTCTCTTTTTCTACTTTAACCCAGCACTATTTCCGCTTCCTTGTCTGTGTTTGTTTTTTGTCTCTCTGCTCTGCGCTCGCAAGATAGTATCAGCTATTTTCCTACCTGCTCAGTCTGCGCTGTTCAAAACGCAGCGTCATTCTCAACTTGGTCTGCGTTTTTATCAGTTCAATGTCACCACTGCACTGCAACTGTTTTACACCGGCGCCTCACAGACCATGGTTACCACAGCAACGCCTCAGCGAGTGACTACTGGGAGTGGTAAGTTGCTACGGCGACCAGGCAGCTTTAACAGGCAATGAGAGCCTGTGCCACACGACTGCAATTTCTGGCTCCTGCTGCAGCGCTTTTGCAACATGAGAGCTTCAACTCGCCGAATTGTGACATCTAAATACTGCAGGCTCCTCTTCTAGACCTACATTAACTTACTTATATCATCACTAACTGTTCTAAAGCAAATGCTTAATACATAGACAAGGATTGTAATCGCAATAACCAAATATATGCTACCCTGCTTCACTGAAGCCAATAGTTTCAATTCCAATCAAAACCTTTAGATGGCAGCATAACACCACAAGCTCTACATAATTTAAGATGATTTGCTATCGCTGCGAATCTGGCACTCTCCAAACCTTCTATCAATTCCTGCAGTTTGTTGTCTTTTTGAGGGATTCTCAGTACCCTCCTGCCTCAACCTCTTTTTCTACATATTAACTTGAATTTTTTCAAATCCAAACTCCTCCCCTTGAGAACCTTGTCATGAAGCCATGCTTATCAGCTTTCTGAGATGTTAAGAGAATCCACCGTCACATTAATTTACAGCTTTCCTGCATCAGGCCATTCCTGCAACCTTCTTGTTCCTGGATTTGCACTTCCTTATTTGCCCCCAACTTCATCAAGGCACTTAATATAACTTTCAAAGTCCATTTCATTCAATTTGAGCTACCAGTCACATTCGGAAACTATGTGCTACGATTATCAACATTTCAGTCAAGCGTCCTCGTATCCCGCAATACACTCTTAGACTGCTCCTGATCAAATCAATAGGTTTTGTAGCAGCCTCCGAGCAACGCATTCCTATCCTCTCAGGTTCTGCAGCGGCCTCAGATCTATGCATTCTTCATTTCTGCCCAAAGGCAGCCCCATCGCCGACATCATCTAAAAACGCCTTAACTCTCAAATACCAATTTTCACCGCATTCAGCAGCTCTCTGCTCTCTACAGCAGGCCACTGCAGACTACTGACAGCATTCCATCGTTTACCCCCCAGATCTCTGCCCGTTCAGCAGATCTTGCCTCTACTGTTAATATCTCCTCATTACAGCAAATCTCGGCTCCCTCTTCAGATCTGCTTCTATTGCAGCATACAAAAGTGGCTTTAGTTTACTGTTCAAATCTGCAACTGCTCTCCTCCAGAGCTTCCAACACTCCAGCTTTCTTCCAATACCTGGATCTAAGATATATATATATATACACGGAGAGCTTGACCTCCTCAGCAATTTAGTCATATGTCCGCTCATCCTCTCAGATACTACAAGCTTTAATATATGGTACGAGACTGGAAATCTGTTTGATTTATGAATTAAGGAGTTCCACTATTTGGAGAATGATTGGAGTTGTGAAACCCAAATCTCTGATTTATGAGTTCACCTTTTCCATTCCAAACAGACAAGATGGTAGCAAACCGCTGATCAATCCCGTATTAACTAACACAGGATGGTTGGCATCTCAGCTCTCTGCCTTAGTTTTAAAAAACATCTCAGCAGTCGATTTCATATATTTGTTCAGGTCCAGCTGCCACCTCAGCCCTCATCAAACTCTGCAACACCAACATCTGCCGTTCAACTAAATACAACACTCTCCAACCTTCTGCAATCTGCTCATCACTACATGGCCACACTCTTAGTCCCAGCGACCAAATCTTCATTTACCTCTGGATGGAAAACATTTACAACTTTCTGCACTCAAAATACATCCCATTCTGATTTAATGAGCAACGGATTCTAGCCTCCATCGCCCATGCAAGGGATTCTCTTCACTTAGCCCCCTCTACCGTTAAAGCCTACATCTCCGGAATTTAGTATTTCTGCCGCCTCATCTCCGTCCCTTCTTCAACATTTCTATCCATCCCATCAGTTTGCTTGACACTCGGAGAGATCCTCAAGAGCCCCCCCCCCGCTGCTCCCTCCTGGCTCCCTATATCAATAGACATTCTTCACTCTTTAATATCTACCCTCAGAAAAAGCTGCTCTGTCTATGCAATGACCTTACCTTGGAAGTACTATGTCTAACTGCTCTTGTGAAGCACTTCCTCTGCAGGATTCCTGAAGGAACAGAGTGCACCCTGTGAACTTACCGTGACAACACCTGTGATTTACCGTTTAAAAAAAAAAAAAAAAAAAAGCAAGAGTACCAAGACATCAAGGGGAATACAATGGATAGACTCTGACCGTTAAGCCATTTTCAACCATGAGGTCTTGTGAACCATTCCACGCACCCAGATACTGGACTTTGGCCAGCTGTAGTAATTTTACTACAGAACACTACACCTTGCAGTTAAAATAAAAATAAATTAAAAAAAAAAAAAAAATCAGGACTTCATCAGGATTTCAATACAGACAGTTACATCAAGATCCAGAAGTTCTACAACCTGGTCCCAGGAGCAGACCCCAACCCTCGTCTCGTACTACCTTTCAGCAAAACAATATTCAACTGAATAACTCTCTCTCCGGCCTCCTTCAATCACCACGTGGATTTATGGAGAACGCTCTCGTCCCATCTACCGTTCCTCCTACTCGACTGCCTGGTCTTCATTTACTCACTTTTGCGAGTAAAAAATAAATAAATAAATAATTAAAAAAAAAACGGATCTCAAACCTCTTTCAACCTACAGCACCTCCTCGCCTTCATCACTCACCTCAGGCTGTCTCTATGTTTAGCCCCCTCCTCTATTTAGATGCTACCTAGCGGGCATTCAGTATCAATTTCGCCTCCAATCTTTCTCCTCTCGTCTGTTCTAGAGATAGCGGATCTCTAGAGAGAACGCTCAGAGGTATGGAAAAAAGCCTGCTCCCCTCCTCTCCATCAAGTTAATCAATCTCTACTGACCTTCTCCTTTGTCTCATCTCTGGCAAGGATGCTTCAACCTATTCAACGACATCGTCATGGAAACCCTGTGCCTGACCGTCGCCTTTGGATTTCTCCGCTGTGCAGAATTCTCAACTCCATCAATTTCCAACTTCCCAGCTCTAGGCCTCAAGTGCTCAGATCTCTCTCAAATCCCCGGAAACCACTTTATCCTCCTCATCAGATCTTCAAAAACGGTCCAATTAAGCCGAGGATTCAGTATCTTCTGTCAGATCCCCTCTTCGACAGCTCCAGATCTATACTTACGAGTCACTGGTTCTCATCCCGTTTATGCACCCTCTCGTCACGGATCGGACTTTCTTCTACTATTTTTCCCCCCATTCATTCTGGATCAGAGCAGCTGCCTCCGCGGCTAGCGTAGGTATCAACACTTTGATTAAGTCTATGGGGCGCTGGATCTCTTCAGCTGTGAACTTTTATATTAGATCATCCTCAACAGACATCGCCACAGCTCACCAAGCACTTGTTAGCTTGCCCGGAGTGGGGGGCGCCCTCTCCGCCAGGCCCACCAGAGGTTTCCTCCCTGCAGGGGGGTTTTTCCTCTCCACAGTGCGGACGGCTTATAGGCATAGGTTGTCTACTAACATCTCTTGTCTTTTCTTTTTTCTTCTAGCTTTTGTTTATGTGTGCGGCTCTGCGATCTCTTTTCTATCCCACGGTGTGGTTCTTGCGGGGAGCCGGGGGTCCTCTTTTGGGGGGAAGTGAGTCTCACTCCCCCGGCTGTCCGGGTCGGCCTCTCGTCTCAACCACTGCCGCCCGGCTGTTCCTCGCCGACCTGAGGGGACCCCCGGCCACATCCTATTCTTCTGCTGCTTATGCGCTAAGCCTTCCAGGCCTCAACCTTGCTGTCCCATCTCCTCTCTTCTATTTCAGGTCCAGGACCATTTCAGCCCCCTCATGCAGTAGGCCGTGCCTCCACCTGCCGAGCGGGCCCCGACCGAGGGGGGGGGGGTTTCTCTGTTTTCGTCTCTCCTAAACGGACCGAGACACTTTTTTCCTAAGCTCTCCACGCCGCCCAGCTGCCAGCTTAGCTGCCTGAGGATGCTGCACTGAGTTGCGAAGGATCTGTCCTTTTGTCCTGTTCGTCCCCTTCCTGTCTCTTGCTCCACTAAACGCCCAGCAGCCAGAGGATGCTGCCTGACCCGTCGGGAGCGAGAGTCAGTTTGTTGTATGTTATATGTCTAAACTTTGCTCTCTCTCTCACTTTTACGTCACCCAGCAGTCGGAGGATGCTGCCTGACCTGGCGGAAAGTGTTTATATCTAATCCTTTGCTCTTCTCATGTCTCCCTCTCTACGTCGCCCAGCAGCCAGAGGATGCTGCCTGACCCGACGAGAAGGGAAAACTCTTCGTCCCCCCTATCTCGTCCTGCTATCAGTATCTAACCTCAATGTTACTAAGCACCATTCCCAAACTCCAGCCCTCAATCTCGCCATTCCTCAAACTCGTCTCACTCTTAAACTCTCAAATGTCTCACCCCTCTCGAGCCTCCTAAGCAATCGGAGAAATCCTCTCATCTGGTCTCATTCTTAATATCTCACTCCCAATTTCGCCTCCTCTCAAGCCCTCGTAGGCAACCAGTGAATTGTATCATCTCTATATGTATCTACTAGACAATTGTTAGATGGTGAAGTGAAAGTGGAATTGTCATATTGTTTACATTGTTGTTAATGTGCTTGAGATTTTGAAAACAATTATTAATTAAAACTTGTAAAGATTATTTTTGGAGTATGATTGCTTGATTTCTCCTGGATAAAAGAGTTTGTGCGGGAACCAACCACTCGAGGTCCTTGTCCTCAATAAACACACGGTGGCGTAGTGAAAATAACATAAATTTCGCTATCTGTATATAAAGACCTGCTACACTTCAATACTACTGCCGCTACTCGGACACCACACACGGAATCATTGTAAACACACCGCCATAGCACAGGCTGCCGACCAGCCATACCGCCGCCGTCACGAGAGCCTCCCGTTCCCTTACATCCCGCTTCCTATTCCGCTCCCCCTTGTCTTTAAAACCAGCCTTTGAAATGAGCCAGGTAAAGGGGAATCATCCTCTGATTGGCGCAGGGAAAGAAACGAAAGATTCTAAAAATGAAAGTAGCCTAATTAAAACAATAAAACAAAACACATAGCAGCGACCTGCTGCAATTGTTCTGCCGTGTGTGTAGCACGGAGTGCCCAGCTGACAAAACAAACACGAGCTTCTCGGTAGTTCGCCGTGATCGTATAGTGGTTAGTACTTTGCGTTGTGGCCGCAACAACCCCGGTTCGAATCCGGGTCATGGCAGGTGCAATCCTCACACGGCAGAGAAGCTTGTTCTTTTTTTTCACACGCCATCTTCATGGCATGCACCTTTTTGAAAGAAAATAGAATACAATAATTGCTTCATCGTGTTAGTACAGGCATGATGCACACCAGCCTGCTGTGTATGAAATAATAATTACAGAAATAATCAATCTATAAACACCATAAAAATCTCCCACAAACACCAGTCGCTGTATTAACGCCTATCGAGTAGAGGCAAGACGGGACCTGTCCCAGCAGCCAACGTTACAGTGGCTTAATTCAATCTTTGAAGGTGATTTTGAGAACGGAGGCGTTGGTGGTATAGTGGTGAGCATAGCTGCCTTCCAAGCAGTTGATCCGGGTTCGGTTCCCGGCCAACGCAAGTCTTTTTTGAACTTTTTCATTTAACATTGGAATAAAGCGTAATACATTCCCCAACTAATTTCCCTTACTAGTTAATAGTCTTAAAAGCATAACTTTGAAAGTATCACTGTGAGTTATAATGATCTGTGAGGTGATATTAGTCACTACATTAAGCCCCATCAAACGAATGTGTTCATTTAGAATCATGCATTGATAATGCGTTGTCGGGAAAACTGCAAATATGTATGGAAGCGTGAGTTGAATGATTAATCACATTCTAAGGATTGATATGGTCCTGTTGTTCGTCCTGCCACATAACAATTGCGTTGCAGTTAAATGCGCTGCAAAATCAAATATTTAAAATTAAACAACCATCTGATAAAACTTACTGCAGCCGGATTGTTTTAGACACACATGGGCGCATGAAAAAAATCAAACATATGTTACCAAAATAGTCATTGCTGTATGATGTACAGCAACTGTAAAATGAATGGTTTTATAATCTGTTATGTGAGACTTCTGTTGAATTTTTAAGCATTTGATTCCCTGTGTACACAAAGATGGCAGTCCTGATTTAACGAGTGGTCAAGCAGAGCTCTCGGTGACTGATTTTTCAGTCTTTTTCAGTCACGTGATTGAGCGCCTTCCCGGCAATGCATCGTAATTAGAAAAGTGTTATGCAAGTTATTGAACACGGACACATCCGGGATTTGAACCCGGGAACTCGCGCACCCGAAGCAAGAATCATACCCCTAGATTAAACAGCCAAATGCTGGCGGCGATTTGGTTCCACGAGCTTCCAAAGAAGCGTAGACCTAGATGCTCTGTATTGAGGAATTAGTGTCACCTTGCTGTGTGCCTGTTAGGGGCAGTCTGATTTGCTTTACCTGGCGGCTAGCATTTCTATGGGCATCGAGAGGTGGTCGCTATAAATGAGGAAACTTGTTAAAATAGGATTTAGTTTCGATATGCATACATAAAAAATAAACAAAACAAAACTGTGTTTCGTTGTTTTGCAAAGGGATGCACTGCAATTTTTTATATTTTATTTTATTCTTGCGAGCACGCAGCTGTTTTATATTTTCATTTTAATTAGATTGGGGGAAATTGGTACTGTGTACTTTACAAATGTAATCTAGATTATAACGAGACCATTCAAGTGCTGACGTTGTTGTCTACTGTGTATGTACCACAAAAAGAACAGATTTGCGGAACTGGTTAATTAAACTTACTATAAAAAACTGATAGATCCAAGTATTTTATATAAACTGCAATACTATAATATGTGGTAACTAGTTGAATTAACTTCACTATAAGAAACTGCTAGATTAAGAGTTTGTTTAATTGTATCATCTCTATATGTATCTACTAGACAATTGTTAGATGGTGAAGTGAAAGTGGAATTGTCATATTGTTTACATTGTTGTTAATGTGCTTGAGATTTTGAAAACAATTATTAATTAAAACTTGTAAAGATTATTTTTGGAGTATGATTGCTTGATTTCTCCTGGATAAAAGAGTTTGTGCGGGAACCAACCACTCGAGGTCCTTGTCCTCAATAAACACACGGTGGCGTAGTGAAAATAACATAAATTTCGCTATCTGTATATAAAGACCTGCTACACTTCAATACTACTGCCGCTACTCGGACACCACACACAGAATCATTGTAAACACACCGCCATAGCACAGGCTGCTGACCAGCCATACCGCCGCCGTCACGAGAGCCTCCCGTTCCCTTACATCCTGCTTCCCATTCCGCTCCCCCTTGTCTTTAAAACCAGCCTTTGAAATGAGCCAGGTAAAGGGGAATCATCCTCTGATTGGCGCAGGGAAAGAAACGAAAGATTCTAAAAATGAAAGTAGCCTAATTAAAACAATAAAACAAAACACATAGCAGCGGCCTGCTGCAATTGTTCTGCCGTGTGTGTAGCACGGAGTGCCCAGCTGACAAAACAAACACGAGCTTCTCGGTAGTTCGCCGTGATCGTATAGTGGTTAGTACTTTGCGTTGTGGCCGCAACAACCCCTGTTCGAATCCGGGTCACGGCAGGTGCAATCCTCACACGGCAGAAAAGCTTGTTCTTTTTTTTCACACGCCATCTTCATGGCATGCACCTTTTTGAAAGAAAATAGAATACAATAATTGCTTCATCGTGTTAGTACAGGCATGATGCACACCTGCCTGCTGTGTACTAAATAATAATTACAGAAATAATCAATCTATAAACACCATAAAAATCTCCCACAAACACCAGTCGCTGTATTAACGCTTATCGAGTAGAGGCAAGACGGGACCTGTCCCAGCAGCCTACGTTACAGTGGCTTAATTCAATCTTTGAAGGTGATTTTGAGAACGGAGGCGTTGGTGGTATAGTGGTGAGCATAGCTGCCTTCCAAGCAGTTGATCCGGGTTCGATTCCCGGCCAACGCAAGTCTTTTTTGAACTTTTTCATTTAACATTGGAAGAAAGCGTAATACATTCCCCAACTAATTTGCCTTACTGGTTAATAGTCTTAAAAGCATAACTTTGAAAGTATCACTGTGAGTTATAATGATCTGTGAGGTGATATTAGTCACTACATTAAGCCCCATCAAACGAATGTGTTCATTTGGAATCATGCATTGATAATGCGTTGTCGGGAAAACTGCAAATATGTATGGAAGCGTGAGTTGAATGATTAATCACATTCTAAGGATTGATATGGTCCTGTTGTTCGTCCTGCCACATAACAATGGCGTTGCAGTTACATGCGCTGCAAAATCAAATATTTTAAATTAAACAACCATCTGATAAAACTTACTGCAGCCGGATTGTTTTAGACACACATGGGCGCATGAAAAAAATCAAACATATGTTACCAAAATAGTCATTGCTGTATGATCTACAGCAACTGTGAAATGAATGGTTTTATAATCTGTTATGTGAGACTTCTGTTGAATTTTTAAGCATTTGATTCCCTGTGTACACAAAGGCGGCAGTCCTGATTTAACGAGTGGGCAAGCAGAGCTCTCGGTGACTGATTTTTCAGTCTTTTTCAGTCACGTGATTGAGCGCCTTCCCGGCAATGCACCGTAAATAGAAAAGTGGAATGCAAGATATTGAACACGGACACATCCCGGATTTGAACCCGGGAACTCGCGCACCCCTAGCAAGAATCATACCCCTAGATTAAACAGCCAAATGCTGGCGGCGATTTGGTTCCATGAGCTTCCAAAGAAGCGTAGACCTAGATGCTCTGTATTGAGGAATTAGTGTCACCTTGCTGTGTGCCTGTTAGGGGCAGTCTGATTTGCTTTACCTGGCGGCTAGCATTTCTATGGGTATCGAGAGGTGGTCGCTATAAATGAGGAAACTTGTTAAGATAGGATTTAGTTTCGATATGCATACATACACATAAAAAATAAACAAAACAAAACTGTGTTTCGTTGTTTTGCAAAGGGATGCACTGCAATTTTTTATATTTATTTTATTCTTGCGAGCACGCAGCTGTTTTATATATTCATTTTAAATAGATTGGGGGAAATTGGTACTGTGTTCTTTACAAATGTAATCTAGATTGTAACGAGACCATTCAAGTGCTGACGTTGTTGTCTACTTTGTATGTACCACAAAAAGAACAGATTTGCTGAACTGGTTAATTAACCTTACTATAAAAAACTGATAGATCCAAGTATTTTATATAAACTGCAATACTATAATATGTGGTAACTAGTTGAATTAACTTCACTATAAGAAACTGCTAGATTAAGAGTTTGTTTAATTGTATCATCTCTATATGTATCTACCAGACAATTGTTAGATGGTGAAGTGAAAGTGGAATTGTCATATTGTTTACATTGTTGTTAATGTGCTTGAGATTTTGAAAACAATTATTAATTAAAACTTGTAAAGATTATTTTTGGAGTATGATTGCTTGATTTCTCCTGGATAAAAGAGTTTGTACGGGAACCAACCACTCGAGGTCCTTGTCCTCAATAAACACACGGTGGCGTAGTGAAAATAACATAAATTACGCTATCTGTATATAAAGACCTGCTACACTTCAATACTACTGCCGCTACTCGGACACCACACACGGAATCATTGTAAACACACCGCCATAGCACAGGCTGCCGACCAGCCATACCGCCGCCGTCACGAGAGCCTCCCGTTCCCTTACATCCTGCTTCCTATTCTGCTCCCCCTTGTCTTTAAAACCAGCCTTTGAAATGAGCCAGGTAAAGGGGAATCATCCTCTGATTGGCGCAGGGAAAGAAACGAAACATTCTAAAAATGAAAGTAGCCTAATTAAAACAATAAAACAACACACATAGCAGCGACCTGCTGCAATTGTTCTGCCGTGTGTGTAGCACGGAGTGCCCAGCTGACAAAACAAACACGAGCTTCTCGGTAGTTCGACGTGATCGTATAGTGATTAGTACTTTGCGTTGTGGCCGTAACAACTCCGGTTCGAATCCGGGTCACGGCAGGTGCAATCCTCACACGGCAGAGAAGCTTGTTCTTTTTTTTCACACGCCATCTTCATGGCATGCACCTTTTTGAAAGAAAATAGAATACAATCATTGCTTCATCGTGTTAGTACAGGCATGATGCACACCAGCCTGCTGTGTATGAAATAATAATTACAGAAATAATCAATCTATAAACACAATAAAAATCTCCCACAAACACCAGTCGCTGTATTAACGCTTATCGAGTAGAGGCAAGACGGGACCTGTCCCAGCAGCCAACGTTACAGTGGCTTAATTCAATCTTTGAAGGTGATTTTGAGAACGGAGGCGTTGGTGGTATAGTGGTGAGCATAGCTGCCTTCCAAGCAGTTGACCCGGGTTCGATTCCCGACCAACGCAAGTCTTTTTTGAACTTTTTCATTTAACATTGGAAGAAAGCGTAATACATTCCCCAACTAATTTGCCTTACTGGTTAATAGTCTTAAAAGCATAACTTTGAAAGTATCACTGTGAGTTATAATGATCTGTGAGGTGATATTAGTCACTACATTAAGCCCCATCAAACGAATGTGTTCATTTGGAATCATGCATTGATAATGCGTTGTCGGGAAAACTGCAAATATGGATGGAAGCGTGAGTTGAATGATTAATCACATTCTAAGGATTGATATGGTCCTGTTGTTCGTCCTGCCACATAACAATTGCGTTGCAGTTACATGCTCTGCAAAATCAAATATTTAAAATTAAACAACCATCTGATAAAACTTACTGCAGCCGGATTGTTTTAGACACACATGGGCGCATGAAAAAAATCAAACATATGTTACCAAAATAGTCATTGCTGTATGATCTACAGCAACTGTGAAATGAATGGTTTTATAATCTGTTATGTGAGACTTCTGTTGAATTTTTAAGCATTTGATTCCCTGTGTACACAAAGGTGGCAGTCCTGATTTAACGAGTGGGCAAGCAGAGCTCTCGGTGACTGATTTTTCAGTATTTTTCAGTCACGTGATTGAGCGCCTTCCCGGCAATGCACCGTAAATAGAAAAGTGGAATGCAAGATATTGAACACGGACACATCCCGGATTTGAACCCGGGAACTCGCGCACCCCTAGCAAGAATCATACCCCTAGATTAAACAGCCAAATGCTGGCGGCGATTTGGTTCCATGAGCTTCCAAAGAAGCGTAGACCTAGATGCTCTGTATTGAGGAATTAGTGTCACGTTGCTGTGTGCCTGTTAGGGGCAGTCTGATTTGCTTTACCTGGCGGCTAGCATTTCTATGGGCATCGAGAGGTGGTCGCTATAAATGAGGAAACTTGTTAAGATAGGATTTAGTTTCGATATGCATACATACACATAAAAAATAAACAAAACAAAACTGTGTTTCGTTGTTTTGTAAAGGGATGCACTGCAATTTTTTATATTTATTTTATTCTTGCGAGCACGCAGCTGTTTTATATATTCATTTTAAATAGATTGGGGGAAATTGGTACTGTGTTCTTTACAAATGTAATCTAGATTGTAACGAGACCATTCAAGTGCTGACGTTGTTGTCTACTTTGTATGTACCACAAAAAGAACAGATTTGCTGAACTGGTTAATTAACCTTACTATAAAAAACTGATAGATCCAAGTATTTTATATAAACTGCAATACTATAATATGTGGTAACTAGTTGAATTAACTTCACTATAAGAAACTGCTAGATTAAGAGTTTGTTTAATTGTATCATCTCTATATGTATCTACCAGACAATTGTTAGATGGTGAAGTGAAAGTGGAATTGTCATATTGTTTACATTGTTGTTAATGTGCTTGAGATTTTGAAAACAATTATTAATTAAAACTTGTAAAGATTATTTTTGGAGTATGATTGCTTGATTTCTCCTGGATAAAAGAGTTTGTGCGGGAACCAACCACTCGAGGTCCTTGTCCTCAATAAACACACGGTGGCGTAGTGAAAATAACATAAATTTCGCTATCTGTATATAAAGACCGGCTACACTTCAATACTACTGCCGCTACTCGGACACCACACACGGAATCATTGTAAACACACCGCCATAGCACAGGCTGCCGACCAGCCATACCGCCGCCGTCACGAGAGCCTCCCGTTCCCTTACATCCTGCTTCCTATTCCGCTCCCCCTTCTCTTGAAAACCAGCCTTTGAAATGAGCCAGGTAAAGGGGAATCATCCTCTGATTGGCGCAGGGAAAGAAACGAAACATTCTAAAAATGAAAGTAGCCTAATTAAAACAATAAAACAACACACATAGCAGCGACCTGCTGCAATTGTTCTGCCGTGTGTGTAGCACGGAGTGCCCAGCTGACAAAACAAACACGAGCTTCTCGGTAGTTCGCCATGATCGTATAGTGGTTAGTACTTTGCGTTGTGGCTGCAACAACCCCGGTTCGAATCCGGGTCACGGCAGGTGCAATCCTCACACGGCAGAGAAGCTTGTTCTTTTTTTTCACACGCCATCTTCATGGCATGCACCTTTTTGAAAGAAAATAGAATACAACAATTGCTTCATCGTGTTAGTACAGGCATGATGCACACCAGCCTGCTGTGTATGAAATAATAATTACAGAAATAATCAATCTATAAACACCATAAAAATCTCCCACAAACACCAGTCGCTGTATTAACGCTTATCGAGTAGAGGCAAGACGGGACCTGTCCCAGCAGCCAACGTTACAGTGGCTTAATTCAATCTTTGAAGGTGATTTTGAGAACGGAGGCGTTGGTGGTATAGTGGTGAGCATAGCTGCCTTCCAAGCAGTTAACCCCGGATCGATTCTCGGCCAACGCAAGTCTTTTTTGAACTTTTTCATTTAACATTGGAATAAAGCGTAATACATTCCCCAACTAATTTGCCTTACTGGTTAATAGTCTTAAAAGCATAACTTTGAAAGTATCACTGTGAGTTATAATGATCTGTGAGGTGATATTAGTCACTACATTAAGCCCCATCAAACGAATGTGTTCATTTGGAATCATGCATTGATAATGCGTTGTCGGGAAAACTGCAAATATGGATGGAAGCGTGAGTTGAATGATTAATCACATTCTAAGGATTGATATGGTCCTGTTGTTCGTCCTGCCACATAACAATGGCGTTGCAGTTACATGCGCTGCAAAATCAAATATTTTAAATTAAACAACCATCTGATAAAACTTACTGCAGCCGGATTGTTTTAGACACACATGGGCGCATGAAAAAAATCAAACATATGTTACCAAAATAGTCATTGCTGTATGATGTACAGCAACTGTGAAATGAATGGTTTTATAATCTGTAATGTGAGACTTCTGTTGAATTTTTAAGCATTTGATTCCCTGTGTACACAAAGATGGCAGTCCTGATTTAACGAGTGGGCAAACAGAGCTCTCGGTCACTGATTTTTCAGTCTTTTTCAGTCACATGATTGAGCGCCTTCCCGGCAATGCATCGTAATTAGAAAAGTGTAATGCAAGATATTGAACATGGACACATCCGGGATTTGAACCCGGGAACTCGCGCACCCGAAGCAAGAATCATACCCCTAGATTAAACAGCCAAATGCTGGCGTTGATTTGGTTCCACGAGCTTCCAAAGAAGCGTAGACCTAGATGCTCTGTATTGAGGAATTAGTGTCAGCTTGCTGTGTGCCTGTTAGGGGCAGTCTGATTTGCTTTACCTGGCGGCTAGCATTTCTATGGGCATCGAGAGGTGGTCGCTATAAATGAGGAAACTTGTTAAGATAGGATTTAGTTTCGATATGCATACATACACATAAAAAATAAACAAAACAAAACTGTGTTTCGTTGTTTTGCAAAGGGATGCACTGCAATTTGTTATATTTTATTTTATTCTTGCGAGCACGCAGCTGTTTTATATATTCATTTTAAATAGATTGGGGGAAATTGGTACTGTGTATTTTACAAATGTAATCTAGATTGTAACGAGACCATTCAAGTGCTGACGTTGTTGTCTACTTTGTATGTACCACAAAAAGAACAGATTTGCTGAACTGGTTAATTAACCTTACTATAAAAAACTGATAGATCCAAGTATTTTATATAAACTGCAATACTATAATATGTGGTAACTAGTTGAATTAACTTCACTATAAGAAACTGCTAGATTAAGAGTTTGTTTAATTGTATCATCTCTATATGTATCTACCAGACAATTGTTAGATGGTGAAGTGAAAGTGGAATTGTCATATTGTTTACATTGTTGTTAATGTGCTTGAGATTTTGAAAACAATTATTAATTAAAACTTGTAAAGATTATTTTTGGAGTATGATTGCTTGATTTCTCCTGGATAAAAGAGTTTGTACGGGAACCAACCACTCGAGGTCCTTGTCCTCAATAAACACACGGTGGCGTAGTGAAAATAACATAAATTACGCTATCTGTATATAAAGACCTGCTACACTTCAATACTACTGCCGCTACTCGGACACCACACACGGAATCATTGTAAACACACCGCCATAGCACAGGCTGCCGACCAGCCATACCACCGCCGTCACGAGAGCCTCCCATTCCCTTACATCCTGCTTCCTATTCTGCTCCCCCTTGTCTTTAAAAACAGCCTTTGAAAAGAGCCAGGTAAAGGGGAATCATCCTCTGATTGGCGCAGGGAAAGAAACGAAACATTCTAAAAATGAAAGTAGCCTAATTAAAACAATAAAACAAAACACATAGCAGCGACCTGCTGCAATTGTTCTGCCGTGTGTGTAGCACGGAGTGCCCAGCTGACAAAACAAACACGAGCTTCTCGGTAGTTCGACGTGATCGTATAGTGGTTAGTACTTTGCGTTGTGGCCGCAACAACTCCGGTTCGAATCCGGGTCACGGCAGGTGCAATCCTCACACGGCAGAGAAGCTTGTTCTTTTTTTTCACACGCCATCTTCATGGCATGCACCTTTTTGAAAGAAAATAGAATACAATCATTGCTTCATCGTGTTAGTACAGGCATGATGCACACCAGCCTGCTGTGTATGAAATAATAATTACAGAAATAATCAATCTATAAACACCATAAAAATCTCCCACAAACACCAGTCGCTGTATTAACGCTTATCGAGTAGAGGCAAGACGGGACCTGTCCCAGCAGCCAACGTTACAGTGGCTTAATTCAATCTTTGAAGGTGATTTTGAGAACGGAGGCGTTGGTGGTATAGTGGTGAGCATAGCTGCCTTCCAAGCAGTTGACCCGGGTTCGATTCCCGACCAACGCAAGTCTTTTTTGAACTTTTTCATTTAACATTGGAAGAAAGCGTAATACATTCCCCAACTAATTTGCCTTACTGGTTAATAGTCTTAAAAGCATAACTTTGAAAGTATCACTGTGAGTTATAATGATCTGTGAGGTGATATTAGTCACTACATTAAGCCCCATCAAACGAATGTGTTCATTTGGAATCATGCATTGATAATGCGTTGTCGGGAAAACTGCAAATATGTATGGAAGCGTGAGTTGAATGATTAATCACATTCTAAGGATTGATATGGTCCTGTTGTTCGTCCTGCCACATAACAATGGCGTTGCAGTTACATGCGCTGCAAAATCAAATATTTAAAATTAAACAACCATCTGATAAAACTTACTGCAGCCGGATTGTTTCAGACACACATGGGCGCATGAAAAAATCAAACATATGTTACCAAAATAGTCATTGCTGTATGATGTACAGCAACTGTGAAATGAATGGTTTTATAATCTGTTATGTGAGACTTCTGTTGAACTTTTAAGCATTTGATTCCCTGTGTACACAAAGATGGCAGTCCTGATTTAACGAGTGGGCAAGCAGAGCTCTCGGTGACGATTTTTCAGTCTTTTTCAGTCACGTGATTGAGCGCCTTCCCGGCAATACATCGTAATTAGAAAAGTGTAATGCAAGATATTGAACACGGACACATCCGGGATTTGAACCCGGGAACTCGCGCACCCCTAGCAAGAATCATACCCCTAGATTAAACAGCCAAATGCTGGCGGCGATTTGGTTCCACGAGCTTCCATAGAAGCGTTGTCCTCTGTATTGAGGAATTAGTGTCAGCTTGCTGTGTGCCTGTTAGGGGCAGTCTGATTTGCTTTACCTGGCGGCTAGCATTTCTATGGGCATCGAGAGGTGGTCGCTATAAATGAGGAAACTTGTTAAGATAGGATTTAGTTTCGATATGCATACATACACATAAAAAATATACAAAACAAAACTGTGTTTCGTTGTTTTGCAAAGGGATGCACTGCAATTTGTTATATTTTATTTTATTCTTGTGAGCACGCAGCTGTTTTATATATTCATTTTAAATAGATTGGAGGAAATTGGTACTGTGTACTTTACAAATGTAATCTAGATTGTAACGAGACCATTCAAGTGCTGACTTTGTTGTCTATTTTGTATGTACCACAAAAAGAACAGATTTGCTGAACTGGTTAATTAACCTTACTATAAGAAACTGATAGATCCAAGTATTTTATATAAACTGCAATACTATAATATGTGGTAACTAGTTGAATTAACTTCACTATAAGAAACTGCTAGATTAAGAGTTTGTTTAATTGTATCATCTCTATATGTATCTACTAGACAATTGTTAGATGGTGAAGTGAAAGTGGAATTGTCATATTGTTTACATTGTTGTTAATGTGCTTGAGATTTTGAAAACAATTATTAATTAAAACTTGTAAAGATTATTTTTGGAGTATGATTGCTTGATTTCTCCTGGATAAAAGAGTTTGTGCGGGAACCAACCACTCGAGGTCCTTGTCCTCAATAAACACACGGTGGCGTAGTGAAAATAACATAAATTTCGCTATCTGTATATAAAGACCTGCTACACTTCAATACTACTGCCGCTACTCGGACACCACACACAGAATCATTGTAAACACACCGCCATAGCACAGGCTGCTGACCAGCCATACCGCCGCCGTCACGAGAGCCTCCCGTTCCCTTACATCCTGCTTCCCATTCCGCTCCCCCTTGTCTTTAAAACCAGCCTTTGAAATGAGCCAGGTAAAGGGGAATCATCCTCTGATTGGCGCAGGGAAAGAAACGAAAGATTCTAAAAATGAAAGTAGCCTAATTAAAACAATAAAACAAAACACATAGCAGCGGCCTGCTGCAATTGTTCTGCCGTGTGTGTAGCACGGAGTGCCCAGCTGACAAAACAAACACGAGCTTCTCGGTAGTTCGCCGTGATCGTATAGTGGTTAGTACTTTGCGTTGTGGCCGCAACAACCCCTGTTCGAATCCGGGTCACGGCAGGTGCAATCCTCACACGGCAGAAAAGCTTGTTCTTTTTTTTCACACGCCATCTTCATGGCATGCACCTTTTTGAAAGAAAATAGAATACAATAATTGCTTCATCGTGTTAGTACAGGCATGATGCACACCTGCCTGCTGTGTACTAAATAATAATTACAGAAATAATCAATCTATAAACACCATAAAAATCTCCCACAAACACCAGTCGCTGTATTAACGCTTATCGAGTAGAGGCAAGACGGGACCTGTCCCAGCAGCCTACGTTACAGTGGCTTAATTCAATCTTTGAAGGTGATTTTGAGAACGGAGGCGTTGGTGGTATAGTGGTGAGCATAGCTGCCTTCCAAGCAGTTGATCCGGGTTCGATTCCCGGCCAACGCAAGTCTTTTTTGAACTTTTTCATTTAACATTGGAAGAAAGCGTAATACATTCCCCAACTAATTTGCCTTACTGGTTAATAGTCTTAAAAGCATAACTTTGAAAGTATCACTGTGAGTTATAATGATCTGTGAGGTGATATTAGTCACTACATTAAGCCCCATCAAACGAATGTGTTCATTTGGAATCATGCATTGATAATGCGTTGTCGGGAAAACTGCAAATATGTATGGAAGCGTGAGTTGAATGATTAATCACATTCTAAGGATTGATATGGTCCTGTTGTTCGTCCTGCCACATAACAATGGCGTTGCAGTTACATGCGCTGCAAAATCAAATATTTTAAATTAAACAACCATCTGATAAAACTTACTGCAGCCGGATTGTTTTAGACACACATGGGCGCATGAAAAAAATCAAACATATGTTACCAAAATAGTCATTGCTGTATGATCTACAGCAACTGTGAAATGAATGGTTTTATAATCTGTTATGTGAGACTTCTGTTGAATTTTTAAGCATTTGATTCCCTGTGTACACAAAGGCGGCAGTCCTGATTTAACGAGTGGGCAAGCAGAGCTCTCGGTGACTGATTTTTCAGTCTTTTTCAGTCACGTGATTGAGCGCCTTCCCGGCAATGCACCGTAAATAGAAAAGTGGAATGCAAGATATTGAACACGGACACATCCCGGATTTGAACCCGGGAACTCGCGCACCCCTAGCAAGAATCATACCCCTAGATTAAACAGCCAAATGCTGGCGGCGATTTGGTTCCATGAGCTTCCAAAGAAGCGTAGACCTAGATGCTCTGTATTGAGGAATTAGTGTCACCTTGCTGTGTGCCTGTTAGGGGCAGTCTGATTTGCTTTACCTGGCGGCTAGCATTTCTATGGGTATCGAGAGGTGGTCGCTATAAATGAGGAAACTTGTTAAGATAGGATTTAGTTTCGATATGCATACATACACATAAAAAATAAACAAAACAAAACTGTGTTTCGTTGTTTTGCAAAGGGATGCACTGCAATTTTTTATATTTATTTTATTCTTGCGAGCACGCAGCTGTTTTATATATTCATTTTAAATAGATTGGGGGAAATTGGTACTGTGTTCTTTACAAATGTAATCTAGATTGTAACGAGACCATTCAAGTGCTGACGTTGTTGTCTACTTTGTATGTACCACAAAAAGAACAGATTTGCTGAACTGGTTAATTAACCTTACTATAAAAAACTGATAGATCCAAGTATTTTATATAAACTGCAATACTATAATATGTGGTAACTAGTTGAATTAACTTCACTATAAGAAACTGCTAGATTAAGAGTTTGTTTAATTGTATCATCTCTATATGTATCTACCAGACAATTGTTAGATGGTGAAGTGAAAGTGGAATTGTCATATTGTTTACATTGTTGTTAATGTGCTTGAGATTTTGAAAACAATTATTAATTAAAACTTGTAAAGATTATTTTTGGAGTATGATTGCTTGATTTCTCCTGGATAAAAGAGTTTGTACGGGAACCAACCACTCGAGGTCCTTGTCCTCAATAAACACACGGTGGCGTAGTGAAAATAACATAAATTACGCTATCTGTATATAAAGACCTGCTACACTTCAATACTACTGCCGCTACTCGGACACCACACACGGAATCATTGTAAACACACCGCCATAGCACAGGCTGCCGACCAGCCATACCGCCGCCGTCACGAGAGCCTCCCGTTCCCTTACATCCTGCTTCCTATTCTGCTCCCCCTTGTCTTTAAAACCAGCCTTTGAAATGAGCCAGGTAAAGGGGAATCATCCTCTGATTGGCGCAGGGAAAGAAACGAAACATTCTAAAAATGAAAGTAGCCTAATTAAAACAATAAAACAACACACATAGCAGCGACCTGCTGCAATTGTTCTGCCGTGTGTGTAGCACGGAGTGCCCAGCTGACAAAACAAACACGAGCTTCTCGGTAGTTCGCCGTGATCGTATAGTGATTAGTACTTTGCGTTGTGGCCGTAACAACTCCGGTTCGAATCCGGGTCACGGCAGGTGCAATCCTCACACGGCAGAGAAGCTTGTTCTTTTTTTTCACACGCCATCTTCATGGCATGCACCTTTTTGAAAGAAAATAGAATACAATAATTGCTTCATCGTGTTAGTACAGGCATGATGCACACCAGCCTGCTGTGTATGAAATAATAATTACAGAAATAATCAATCTATAAACACCATAAAAATCTCCCACAAACACCAGTCGCTGTATTAACGCTTATCGAGTAGAGGCAAGACGGGACCTGTCCCAGCAGCCAACGTTACAGTGGCTTAATTCAATCTTTGAAGGTGATTTTGAGAACGGAGGCGTTGGTGGTATAGTGGTGAGCATAGCTGCCTTCCAAGCAGTTGACCCGGGTTCGATTCCCGACCAACGCAAGTCTTTTTTGAACTTTTTCATTTAACATTGGAAGAAAGCGTAATACATTCCCCAACTAATTTGCCTTACTGGTTAATAGTCTTAAAAGCATAACTTTGAAAGTATCACTGTGAGTTATAATGATCTGTGAGGTGATATTAGTCACTACATTAAGCCCCATCAAACGAATGTGTTCATTTGGAATCATGCATTGATAATGCGTTGTCGGGAAAACTGCAAATATGGATGGAAGCGTGAGTTGAATGATTAATCACATTCTAAGGATTGATATGGTCCTGTTGTTCGTCCTGCCACATAACAATTGCGTTGCAGTTACATGCTCTGCAAAATCAAATATTTAAAATTAAACAACCATCTGATAAAACTTACTGCAGCCGGATTGTTTTAGACACACATGGGCGCATGAAAAAAATCAAACATATGTTACCAAAATAGTCATTGCTGTATGATCTACAGCAACTGTGAAATGAATGGTTTTATAATCTGTTATGTGAGACTTCTGTTGAATTTTTAAGCATTTGATTCCCTGTGTACACAAAGGTGGCAGTCCTGATTTAACGAGTGGGCAAGCAGAGCTCTCGGTGACTGATTTTTCAGTATTTTTCAGTCACGTGATTGAGCGCCTTCCCGGCAATGCACCGTAAATAGAAAAGTGGAATGCAAGATATTGAACACGGACACATCCCGGATTTGAACCCGGGAACTCGCGCACCCCTAGCAAGAATCATACCCCTAGATTAAACAGCCAAATGCTGGCGGCGATTTGGTTCCATGAGCTTCCAAAGAAGCGTAGACCTAGATGCTCTGTATTGAGGAATTAGTGTCACGTTGCTGTGTGCCTGTTAGGGGCAGTCTGATTTGCTTTACCTGGCGGCTAGCATTTCTATGGGCATCGAGAGGTGGTCGCTATAAATGAGGAAACTTGTTAAGATAGGATTTAGTTTCGATATGCATACATACACATAAAAAATAAACAAAACAAAACTGTGTTTCGTTGTTTTGTAAAGGGATGCACTGCAATTTTTTATATTTATTTTATTCTTGCGAGCACGCAGCTGTTTTATATATTCATTTTAAATAGATTGGGGGAAATTGGTACTGTGTTCTTTACAAATGTAATCTAGATTGTAACGAGACCATTCAAGTGCTGACGTTGTTGTCTACTTTGTATGTACCACAAAAAGAACAGATTTGCTGAACTGGTTAATTAACCTTACTATAAAAAACTGATAGATCCAAGTATTTTATATAAACTGCAATACTATAATATGTGGTAACTAGTTGAATTAACTTCACTATAAGAAACTGCTAGATTAAGAGTTTGTTTAATTGTATCATCTCTATATGTATCTACCAGACAATTGTTAGATGGTGAAGTGAAAGTGGAATTGTCATATTGTTTACATTGTTGTTAATGTGCTTGAGATTTTGAAAACAATTATTAATTAAAACTTGTAAAGATTATTTTTGGAGTATGATTGCTTGATTTCTCCTGGATAAAAGAGTTTGTGCGGGAACCAACCACTCGAGGTCCTTGTCCTCAATAAACACACGGTGGCGTAGTGAAAATAACATAAATTTCGCTATCTGTATATAAAGACCGGCTACACTTCAATACTACTGCCGCTACTCGGACACCACACACGGAATCATTGTAAACACACCGCCATAGCACAGGCTGCCGACCAGCCATACCGCCGCCGTCACGAGAGCCTCCCGTTCCCTTACATCCTGCTTCCTATTCCGCTCCCCCTTCTCTTGAAAACCAGCCTTTGAAATGAGCCAGGTAAAGGGGAATCATCCTCTGATTGGCGCAGGGAAAGAAACGAAACATTCTAAAAATGAAAGTAGCCTAATTAAAACAATAAAACAACACACATAGCAGCGACCTGCTGCAATTGTTCTGCCGTGTGTGTAGCACGGAGTGCCCAGCTGACAAAACAAACACGAGCTTCTCGGTAGTTCGCCATGATCGTATAGTGGTTAGTACTTTGCGTTGTGGCTGCAACAACCCCGGTTCGAATCCGGGTCACGGCAGGTGCAATCCTCACACGGCAGAGAAGCTTGTTCTTTTTTTTCACACGCCATCTTCATGGCATGCACCTTTTTGAAAGAAAATAGAATACAACAATTGCTTCATCGTGTTAGTACAGGCATGATGCACACCAGCCTGCTGTGTATGAAATAATAATTACAGAAATAATCAATCTATAAACACCATAAAAATCTCCCACAAACACCAGTCGCTGTATTAACGCTTATCGAGTAGAGGCAAGACGGGACCTGTCCCAGCAGCCAACGTTACAGTGGCTTAATTCAATCTTTGAAGGTGATTTTGAGAACGGAGGCGTTGGTGGTATAGTGGTGAGCATAGCTGCCTTCCAAGCAGTTAACCCCGGATCGATTCTCGGCCAACGCAAGTCTTTTTTGAACTTTTTCATTTAACATTGGAATAAAGCGTAATACATTCCCCAACTAATTTGCCTTACTGGTTAATAGTCTTAAAAGCATAACTTTGAAAGTATCACTGTGAGTTATAATGATCTGTGAGGTGATATTAGTCACTACATTAAGCCCCATCAAACGAATGTGTTCATTTGGAATCATGCATTGATAATGCGTTGTCGGGAAAACTGCAAATATGTATGGAAGCGTGAGTTGAATGATTAATCACATTCTAAGGATTGATATGGTCCTGTTGTTCGTCCTGCCACATAACAATGGCGTTGCAGTTACATGCGCTGCAAAATCAAATATTTAAAATTAAACAACCATCTGATAAAACTTACTGCAGCCGGATTGTTTCAGACACACATGGGCGCATGAAAAAATCAGACATATGTTACCAAAATAGTCATTGCTGTATGATGTACAGCAACTGTGAAATGAATGGTTTTATAATCTGTTATGTGAGACTTCTGTTGAACTTTTAAGCATTTGATTCCCTGTGTACACAAAGATGGCAGTCCTGATTTAACGAGTGGGCAAGCAGAGCTCTCGGTGACGATTTTTCAGTCTTTTTCAGTCACGTGATTGAGCGCCTTCCCGGCAATACATCGTAATTAGAAAAGTGTAATGCAAGATATTGAACACGGACACATCCGGGATTTGAACCCGGGAACTCGCGCACCCCTAGCAAGAATCATACCCCTAGATTAAACAGCCAAATGCTGGCGGCGATTTGGTTCCACGAGCTTCCATAGAAGCGTTGTCCTCTGTATTGAGGAATTAGTGTCAGCTTGCTGTGTGCCTGTTAGGGGCAGTCTGATTTGCTTTACCTGGCGGCTAGCATTTCTATGGGCATCGAGAGGTGGTCGCTATAAATGAGGAAACTTGTTAAGATAGGATTTAGTTTCGATATGCATACATACACATAAAAAATATACAAAACAAAACTGTGTTTCGTTGTTTTGCAAAGGGATGCACTGCAATTTGTTATATTTTATTTTATTCTTGTGAGCACGCAGCTGTTTTATATATTCATTTTAAATAGATTGGAGGAAATTGGTACTGTGTACTTTACAAATGTAATCTAGATTGTAACGAGACCATTCAAGTGCTGACTTTGTTGTCTATTTTGTATGTACCACAAAAAGAACAGATTTGCTGAACTGGTTAATTAACCTTACTATAAGAAACTGATAGATCCAAGTATTTTATATAAACTGCAATACTATAATATGTGGTAACTAGTTGAATTAACTTCACTATAAGAAACTCCTAGATTAAGAGTTTGTTTAATTGTATCATCTCTATATGTATCTACTAGACAATTGTTAGATGGTGAAGTGAAAGTGGAATTGTCATATTGTTTACATTGTTGTTAATGTGCTTGAGATTTTGAAAACAATTATTAATTAAAACTTGTAAAGATTATTTTTGGAGTATGATTGCTTGATTTCTCCTGGATAAAAAGAGTTTGTGCGGGAACCAACCACTCGAGGTCCTTGTCCAAAATAAACACACGGTGGCGTAGTGAAAATAACATAAATTTCGCTATCTGTATATAAAGACCTGCTACACTTCAATACTACTGCCGCTACTCGGACACCACACACATAATCATTGTAAACACACCGCCATAGCACATGCTGCCGACCAGCCATACCGCCGCCGTCACGAGAGCCTCCCGTTCCCTTACATCCTGCTTCCTATTCCGCTCCCCCTTGTCTTTAAAACCAGCCTTTGAAATGAGCCAGGTAAAGGGGAATCATCCTCTGATTGGCGCAGGGAAAGAAACGAAAGATTCTAAAAATGAAAGTAGCCTAATTAAAACAATAAAACAAAACACATAGCAGCGACCTGCTACAATTGTTCTGCCGTGTGTGTAGCACGGAGTGCCCAGCTGACAAAACAAACACGAGCTTCTCGGTAGTTCGCCTTGATCGTATAGTGGTTAGTACTTTGCGTTGTGGCCGCAACAACCCCGGTTCGAATCCGGGTCACGGCAGGTGCAATCCTCACACGGCAGAGAAGCTTGTTCTTTTTTTTCACACGCCATCTTCATGGCATGCACCTTTTTGAAAGAAAATAGAATACAATAATTGCTTCATCGTGTTAGTACAGGCATGATGCACACCAGCCTGCTGTGTATGAAATAATAATTACAGAAATAATCAATCTATAAACACCATAAAAATCTCCCACAAACACCAGTCGCTGTATTAACGCTTATCGAGTAGAGGCAAGACGGGACCTGTCCCAGCAGCCAACGTTACAGTGGCTTAATTCAATCTTTGAAGGTGATTTTGAGAACGGAGGCGTTGGTGGTATAGTGGTGATCATAGCTGCCTTCCCAGCAGTTGACCCGGGTTCGATTCCCGGCCAACGCAAGTCTTTTTTGAACTTTTTCATTTAACATTGGAATAAAGCGTAATACATTCCCCAACTAATTTGCCTTACTGGTTAATAGTATTAAAAGCATAACTTTGAAAGTATCACTGTGAGTTATAATGATCTGTGAGGTGATATTAGTCACTACATTAAGACCTATCAAACGAATGTGTTCATTTGTAATCATGCATTGATAATGCGTTGTCGGGAATACTGCAAATATGTATGGAAGCGTGAGTTGAATGATTAATCACATTCTAAGGATTGATATGGTCCTGTTGTTCGTCCTGCCACCTTAAAATGGCGTTGCAGTTACATGCGCTGCAAAATCAAATATTTAAAATTAAACAACCATCTGATAAAACTTACTGCAGTCGGATTGTTTTAGACACACATGGGCGCATGAAAAAAATCAAACATATTGTTATAATAGTAGGGTGTAGTGTATGTGAATATCTCCTGTGTTTGTATTGTCAACTGTATGTATTGGTTGTGTTTTATGTATTGAAACCCCCAAGCACTCCCTCCTCTGTCTCTGAAATTGTTACATTTGTGTGGCGGGAAGGAGCCTTGTTATATAAACTCGGAGCGGGAGTATTGGTGCGCTCTGATTCCCAGCTGCGTTAGGGTGAGGTACTGTACTGCGGGACTGTGCTGCGGTATGAGTGTACTACACGGAGTATGGCAAGTCAAATTATCATTTAGAGATATCTCTAATTCATTTATAGATATCTATAAATATTTGAAGATATCTCTAAATCATTTCCAGATATCTCTAAATATTTGAAGATATCTTCAAATATTTAGAGATATCTCTAAATCATTTTAAGATATCTAAAATGCATTTTTAGATATCTTTAAATCATTTGAAGATATCTTTAAATGGAGCTTTAAATGAGATATCTAAAATGCATTTTTAGATATCTTTAAATCATTTTAAGATATCTCTAAATGTTTTGAGATATCTTTAAATACTTTTCAGATATCTTTAAATCATTTAGAGATATCTCTAAATAACGTCCTATTCATTTAAAGATATCTGCAAATCATTTGAAGATATCTTCAAATAGCTTCCTGTTCATTTCGAGATATCTCTAAATCATTTAGAGATATCTTGAAATAACTTCCTGTTCGTTTAGAGATATCTCTAAATCATTTGAAGATATCTTCAAATGAACAGGAAGCCATTTCAAGATATCTCAAAATGACTTCCTGTGAAAATGCTCTATGTTTTCAATGGACTTCCTGTCCATTTAAAGATATCTTCAAATGAACAGGAAGTTATTTAGAGATATCTCTAAATGTTTTAGAGATATCTCTAAATGAACAGGATTTTATTTGAAGATATCTTCAAATGATTTAGAGATATCTTTAAATGAACAGGAAGTTATTTGAAGATATCTTCAAATGATTTACAGATATCTTTAAATAATATGTGGATTTGGCTAGCATGGTGCGCCAAACTGTCATTTAGAGATATCTTAAAATGAGGGTTTTAAAGATATCTCTAAATCATTTAAAGATATCTTCAAATAACTTCCTGTTCATTTAAAGATATCTGCAAATCATTTGAAGATATCTTCAAATAGCTTCCTGTTCATTTCGAGATATCTCTAAATCATTTCGAGATATCTATAAATAACTTCCTGTTCATTTAGAGATATCTCTAAATCATTTGAAGATATCTTCAAATGAACAGGAAGCTATTTCAAGATATCTCAAAATGACTTCCTGTGAAAATGCTGTATGTTTTCAATGGACTTCCTGTCCATTTAAAGATATCTTCAAATGAACAGGAAGTTATTTAGAGATATCTCAAAATGATTTAGAGATATCTCGAAATGAACAGGACGTTATTTGAAGATATCTTCAAATGATTTAGAGATATATTTAAATAATATGTGGATTTGGCTAGCATGGTGCGCCAAACTGTCATTTAGAGATATCTCTAAACCATTTCAAGATATCTCGAAATAACTTCCTGTTTAAAAGTAAACCAGGAGAAATATTTTATTCACTCAGTTAAGGAGTACAGTGGGGGCAAAGGCGCTATGGCTCATCCTGAAGCTGTACTAACAACTCTTGGAGCAATTAAAAATACACTCAGCACACTTGAAAGACATTTTCAAGACGGTTCTATTGAAATTGATAACAGTTATAGACTGTTTCAAAATGCAAAAACAAACTTTGATAGAATCAGTATGGAAATTCCAGAAAACGTTAGAGTGGAAATATCAAACTGTTTTCATGAATTAATGCCGGTGTTCGAAAACGAAGGAATTTCTGACACCCAGTCAAGCATAAATACCGGTGGTGATTTTGTGGTTCAGCAGAGGAGAGAAGGTAAGTTAATGTCTCTATTCTCTTTGGGAACTACAGTCATTTTAATACACACGTGGATTGGTTATTGTCGCATTTAATTTTTTATTTATTTATTTATTTTTAATACAGGTCAGTTTGGTTTGCCAAGGATTTCTGTTTCGAGACACCAGCTCCAGATTTTCGTTTCTCGAGGATACACAGGAAAGAGGATTGCTGAACATTTAGGATGCTCGGTGTCATACATTTATAAGCGCTTAAAAGCGGAGGGTCTGTCACCAAGAGACAAATACAGCAACATCACAGACAGCGAACTCGATACTGAAGTAAAGTCACTTCATTCCCAGTATCCAAATGCAGGGGCCGAGGTTAGTTATTGTATTTACAGCTTTGAAATTGGTGTTTATTCTTTAATGGTTGAGGGTCTGTGCCCGCTTTCACTACGAACGTTTACGTTAAAAAAAAAAAAAAAGATTTGAAAATGTGGGTTTGTATCTGATTTGTTCAAAATATAATTATAATTTGGAACGGATACCTGTTTATTGATACCTGCGCATACAAACAATGCTAATATTATAATGTCCTGGATGTATTACAGCAGTTTATTCCAATAATATAATAGTAACATTTTTGAGTCATAACAACTGTGTCAAAAGTAAGCATAATAAAACAAATTGATGTTTGCTTTCCTCTATAGATGATGAATGGATATCTTAGAGCTAAGGGGATATTTGTTCAGCGACAGAGAATACGCAAGTCTCTAAACAGCATCGATCCAGTAAGCAGTGCTGGACGATGGGCCCAGGTCATTAACAGAAGATCTTACTACGTCCCATCACCAAACAGCATGTGGCATATGGACGGTCATATGAAGCTGATAAGGTGAGTCTACTTTGTGTGGTGTTAAATATATATTAGCGTGCACAGGGGTAGGGGTCAGGGTTCGTAGGTGACGCAATCAAAGACATAAGCCCGATATCAACTTGACATCAACTCGAGTTCTGGGAGAAATCAGTATACTCGAGTTGTCTGTCCATGGTAACGAGGTTAATATTTTATTTTACCCAATTATCTGATCTGAAATCACATATGTTAAAGATATTTGTTTGGCTGCTCATGTCTATTGACCACGAAAAAAAATTTATATCACTTTATTACATTTTATTCTTTATGTATTTAATATACATGCATTCATTTTGAGTACATGTTTGTCCCAATTTGGCACAATGGCTTGTATGCATTTAGTCTGAAGCAAAACTATCCAATTTTCTCAAATTAAACTGCCATATTTGTTCCTGGAAGGAAAGTAATAGATTTGTATTTGTTTGTAATAGATTAGGCTCTCATGATGAATCTTACCCTCATTCTTCAGGTGATCGTACTGAAAGGTCAGAATCTTCATAATTAACTGGGTCATTGTTTTGAGAAGAGGTCATATAATTAAATTGTGACAAAGTGAGGATCGTAATTTTCACTTGTACCAACTGGAGGGCAGATTCTTCATGAAATCCTTCATGAAATCCATAGATTGTCATTCCAAAGGGCAAATAAGTAACTGAAATCAGGTGTAACAAAATGTGGCTACTGCACAGTTTTTATATGTAAACAATGTGACTATTTTTAGTTATAACCCTTTAAAAATTAACACAAACGATATTGTTGTTCTGTCAGCATTGTAGTAGGTGCCAGATATCCATTTTCCTGGATATTCTTGAAAATGAAACAGAACCTATATGTGCCAGTCCTGGTAGATAGGTGAATACTGCCTAATTAAAATAAACTTGAGAACTCTGCATTTCACCCCATATAGAGGCACAATATAATCTGAATATTTAACCTTTATTGGTGTTAAAATGCTCTGACTGCTATTGGTGAAAAAAATATGTATTGTTCACAATACGCATATCTTATTACTGTAAAAATAACTTTTTTAAAATGTTTACTTTTGATTGTAGGTGGGGATTTGTTATCCATGGTGCCATAGATGTTTTTTCTCGCCTTGTTCCATATTTGCATTGTGCCACAGACAATAGCTCAAGCACAGTTCTACAGGCTTTCTCCAAAGCAGTGGCAGAATATGGGTTACCGTCTCGCATGAGGTCAGACCATGGTGGAGAAAACATACAGGTAGCCTTGCTTATGAACATCTTGAGAGGGCTCCAGCGTGGCAGCCACATAACTGGAGTATCTGTTCATAACCAGAGAATAGAAAGACTTTGGAAAGATGTGTTCCTACAAGTTGTAGAGCCCTTGTACAAGGAATTCTATGATTTAGAAGATCTTAGTATATTAGAGGCAGATAATGATGTTCACAAAGCATGCTTGCAGTTGGTGTACCTTCCAGAAATTAATAAAAGATTACAATTATTCAGACAAGGATGGAATAAACATAAAATCCGAACAGAAAGGAACAGAACACCTGAACAAATTTGGTCAGATGGATTGGCTGCAACACTTGCAAGCTCTGCTGAATCAGGGGCAAACATTTTGGATGGTAAACAATTTGAAGAACATTTAATATTACATTTACAAAGAGCTGGAGTCCAAACAACACATATTTTTTGTATGACAGAAACTGAAGAGCATTCCAATCCACTTAATTTAACTACTCAGCAGCTTAATACCCTTAAAGAGGAAATCCAACTTGAAGGAGACTTTATGGATAAATATGCACGTTGCATTCACAAAACACTAGAGTTTATGTTTTCTAACGAATAATAAAACCATCCTATTTGTTTTAATATGATCATTCTGGAACTTAAGTTTTCAAGACACAGCACAGCAAAATGTTGTACTTTTTAACCAATTCAGGAAGCTTGTTTTCCATGATTGTCTAGGTGCGGTCGGAGCAAATGAAGTTGTTTTATGATTTGGTCATGAATTACACCTAGCATAAGGGTGTCTAGAAACTGCAAGTGGACATAGACCTGTGTGGTTTTGTAAGCTGGAGGGTACACTAGCTGTGGGAAATTACGGCTTAAAGTCTTTATAACTACCAAGCAACATTCTACTTTTACCTACATATCTTAACAATTCCACTTAATCACTATTGTTCTAGAAAAAAAGTAATACTTTTGAGGAACTGATCCTGCATTTATTTATCTATTGTACACAAAGAGATGATTGATGGTCATAGTTACCTGTGGTAAAAACTTTCATCTAATTTGTCCAGTCCAATATGAAAGCAGGACACATTGTATTTATAACATGAAACTGTATTTAAATGCTTCTGTTCTGATTGTAATATTTTACCATTAAAGATATGACTGAAGACTATAACAATGTTATCATTCAAAAACATGTTTATTTATTTGTGTGTCTTTTTTAACATGAACACCCTTAATGTCTGTTTGAAAGTTAAGACAGCATTATTTTCATAAATATGAAATGTTTACAACATCATTTTGGTACAAAAGTTAAACAGCAAGTATGTGAATTTGGCAATTAACTTCTTATCCAAAGTCATGAAAAAAATAAAACTCACACATTTTCTTTCTTCACTTGAGGAAATAAAGGTTACATACAATGTTGAATCCCCAAAGAGGTCATTTTATACAAACAATTTGACGTCATATTTTCAAAATAAACTTTTTTGTAAGAAAACACACTTGAGATGTAGAAAGAAAATGCCTTACACAACAAAGGGCATTTGCTCAAACAACTTGACACCATCAGTATGATAAACCATGAGCGGCAAGGTTCCATTCCATTGAAAATGTATGGTTTTAATTGGCACATCGTAAGCTCAGACAGTAAAATGCAACAGAATAAAAACAGTGTTATTTCAATGAAATGGCTGAACAGCCCTGTAACTTTAAAGTAGGTGATAAGACAATGCAATCAAACATTTGGAAGGCAGATTTATCATATTTTCCACCATCACAGGACTTGGTGAGTTAAGTTTTACACCTTAAACGTAACGTGATTATTTCTTAGACTCAGATGAGAGGAACATCACAAGTCCCGTTTAGTAGTAGATTTTTTCTTTATTGAACATTGTGTATTGTAATTGTGTAATCGCATGACAAGTTACACGTGTTTGACAAGTGTTTTGTGTATATATATATATATATATATATATATATATATATATATATATATATATATATATATATATATATATATATTAGCTCAAAGAGCCAGCTGCCAGATACACACATACATACATTATATATATATACACATACATACATACACACGTATATATACATACATACATACATATATATACACACACACACACACACGACTGCGGTGAAACCAGAGTAAGGGTGGTTATGTAAAAAGTCGGTTAAATGAATCCTGTTTTAAATATCATTATACACAGTTGTAACAATTACTATATTCACATAATTATTGTTTTGAGATTGGCTTTTATTAGGGAGCTCCCCTAAATCACTTGAGAAGATAGATACAGGGTATTAATGCTTGTGACAGGGTAGACGTCTGTCATGTGGATGCGTGCATCTGCTGCTGAGTGACAGGCAGGAGATCGAGACGGAGTTGATATGCCCCGCAGGCGAACAGGTTTTATTTGCACATCAACACACTGAACAGCTCACGTGACACTACCAGCAATGGTAGCGCACGGAGCACATACCACGAAAGTGTAGAAAAACTTTGGTAGGATCTACAATCTCTGAACTAATCCTCTCTGTTCAATAACAAACTAAAGTTACTGAAGAGCTTGATCATAGCGGATAAACGACAGATTACTGTGTGTGTGTGTGTGTGTGTGTGTCAATATATATATATATATATATATATATATATATATATATATATATATATATATATATATATATATATATGCTCAATAAAAAGCCTATGTCATAAAAGTAATTGGAATGGATTAAAAGGGAATTGGAACAGAACACTATAAATTTTATCTCAACTGATTGCTGACCCTCCATTTTTTACAGGCTTTACGCTGTGGTGTTCCTGGGAAGTCATGCTATCAAGGCTTTACAAATCATTATGAAAGAAGCAGGCTTAAGTAGTTGGGCATTTACAAGTAAAATATATATTTTTTTATATAAAAACATCCCTTGTCAAATGATTCTTCATGTCACTTGACTTCAGATATAGCTGCTGTGATTCTAACCACTACCTTAAATCATTGTCATTATAAATGCATTCTCTGAATTTAGAATGGATTTCATTTCTCGTTTGAAGTCCTGTACTGAAGCATAGCTTACTGGTATCTCTAGTGTATTGCTACAAGTGTGTGCAATAGGTCTCCTCAGGCTACCACAAAGTCTATTAAATACTATTGTAATGCCATCATTTGGCAGTAATGGGGATCCTGTAACAAAATGCAGAAATTTGGACATTTCATCCTGATCCACTGACTTGATGAAGTCACGTAAATAGTAATAAGCAACTTCTTCTTCAGGTTTCAGGTCTTTTTCAGAAGTTGTTATACACTGCAACACACGGTCTGCAGTAGGCATCTCCTGCCAGTACAGGTACGAAATTAAGTCTGTATCTAACTGTGACCAAAATGCTCTCATATGAGACTCTGGAATAGCCTGCCTTATAAAGCAATTCAAGAACATTGGTTTTATTACCAGTTCATTTTGTGCTACAAGAACCAGTTGCTCTCTAAAATCTTTAGCTGAAGGAACTGTGTGCATGCCATTCACAGAATAAAAGGTCAGCAAGTCAGATTTTTCAGAAATGCTTAGTTTTTCAAAACTATTCAAAGCCTTTTGCAGCAAGGTTCGTTCAGGTACTGTTACATGGAGCATAAAGTCATCCAACAGTGTTCTACTATCAATCATAGAGGTATTAAACACAACAGATAGCAGTGTTGATCTACAAAATCTGGGTGGCACGCAATGATTAAGCTGACACATATGTGACAAAACGTTACCAACAACAGAAAAAATGTCCTGCGCTTTGGCATATTGATTTACTGGTATACATGGGACAAGAGCATCCTCACCTTTAAACCACTGAATGAAAGCACTGTTCCAAAAAGAAGAAAAAAGATATTTTGTTAACCCACCAAAGTCATCTCCCTCTTCCCCAATAAAGTTAACATGTAAACGTTTATTGATGATACTTTGATTACTGTAAATTCTTTGTACATCTTCTAGAACAGTGTGTCTTTTAACTTCAACTGTAACTTCTTCTTCCAATAACACATCTAGATCAGAGAAAGCTGTGTAAGGTAGAAACACAAATGTTACATTACAGTAAGTTGTACCTTTCATTCCTCAACTTTCATATTTTGCAGAAATATGCTGAATGTTATTAAAATATCCACTATCATGGCATCTCAATTGTGAGAGACACCGTGTTTCTTGAAGAGATCACTATAGTGAACATGAAATACACACCCAAGAGCCTCTTACGATGTATGGATTATCACCCAGTGCAGTCTCTACCTCACCGAGGGTTTCGTTCTTTCATTTTTTTTAATTACGTGCAGTTTCATAAACTAAAGTTTAATACGGTAATATAACATAATTTTTAGTCAAAAAAGGTCAGTTTGGCAGTGTTCCTAAACTGCAATTTTAGAGTTGCCGAATAATGAGTTCTAACTGAGTTAAAAAAAAAATACATACCTCTTTCAAGCTCCTGTTCCTTTTCTCCCAAAAGAGACTGGTGGAGCTGAACCTTATGGGAGAGAAATATTAGAGAAAATATCTAATATGTAACATTGCAGAAAATACTGAAATTAAAACCTCTCATTAAAATACCTTAACCATTCTTTTCATCCAATCAATTTCTTTGAATTCAATATACTGTATGTATTAGCATGGAAGACAATCCAGCAATAATGGAGAGGTTTAAAGTTCTGGCAACACAATTATTAACCTGGGAAACAACAAAAGCTTATACCATAACAGTAACAACATAAAAAACTTCAAATGTAATATACTTGAGCAAAGCTATTTCAAAATGAATTATCTTATGAGTGCGCTGAAAATTATTACATAGTTTAAACAAAGACTAAGCTAAATGTAATATTTTGCATGAAAACATTAATCAATAACTTATGAACACCGAATTATAAAATACATTTTTCAAAAACTAAAAACACTCAGGCCGTAACAAACATTTTGTTTCTTGCCTTCCAAGCAATAGCAGAAAGGTTTGTAACTTTTCTGTAGATTTTCAAAACATTAAAACAGCACTTTTTAATTAAAAACATGTTGGCACCACAAACCTTTACTGGCAGGACAGGAAGATGCTCTCCAATGACATTGGTAACATGACCTGTGATTGGCCACCTTAGGTTGAAGTCCTATTGCTCTGCTGAAACTACAGATGCAGAGGAGTTGCTGTTAATGTGCTATTAGTCTGTCCTCCATTTTCAAACTACAGATGCAAGAGAGCTGTTGTGGATCTGTTTTTAGGTAAGTAAAATTATTGCTATCACACTCTTCATTCAGTATTTTACTGAAATATTATTTTCCAAACAGAATAATCTTGAAAGACTTTGAAATGCATTTTTTATTAAGCTTTCTTTTTGAAATTGCAGACAAACTAATGTAGTTAGATGTGTAGTTCTAAGAATACATCCTTTGAACTTCAAGTAAAAATACTACTACTGTAATAATAATAATAATAATAATAATAATAATAATAATAATAATAATAATAATAATAATAATGTTTGCTAAGCATTCCAAAATGTAGATAAAATGATTCCTGTTAAACAAAGACCACCACATCTAGCTACAACACATTAGCTGTCTGCAATTTTTTTTAAAAAGAGGCTTAATAAAAAAAAGATATATGCTTTTCAGTCTTTAAAGATTTTCATGCTTGGAAAAGAATATTTTAGTAAAATACTGAATGAAGCGTATGATAGCAATTATTTTCCTTACCTAAAAAACAGTACATCCACAGCAGCTCTCTTGTATCTGTAGTTTCAACTTAGGTTGATCAATCAGAGGTCAGGTTACAAGTCATTGGAGTGCTTCTTCCTGTTCTCCCAGGGAGGAGTCCAGCCAGGAAAGGGTCTTTGTATCTTTGTTCCAGCAGTACACTTACTGTTGGTGTGTCAGCATTTACATGTGAGAAAGGTAGTGGTGGAGGCGTTGATGGATGAGTAGTCCATTCTGATAATTGAAACTAGTTATAAAAATATATATAAAAGAGTATAATTAGAATAAAAGACTGAGTGCTTGAAGTATGCCAAATTATATATATATATATATATATATATATATATATATATATATATATATATATATATATATATATATATAATCAATTACAGGATTTTGCAGCTACATAAAAAACAGCTTGTCTTACAGTATTGCAATTTTCTAAGAATTCTGGAGGATGACATCATGATGACTGCAGAGTACAGTGTTCATTCCAAGAAGTTCTAAGGTGTTATTAAAAATGACTTCACTTTATTGTTTGCACTGGTTCCATAGTCATCGCATAGTGAATCTATTCATCAATAGTAAGTGAATAACCTGATACCTGTGATTGGCCAGCTGCAATCAGTTCATTTTCGAAGCTATCAGCCTGAAATAGTTGCTCAATGTCCAGAATCTCAGTCTATATAAACAGAAATGCATTCTTTGTGTAAAAATAGTATTTGAACTACATCTCCTTAAAATGAAAATGTCTACAGGTATCTGTTTGCCCCTAAGAGAAATGTTTTTTGGCAGCTTATTTCAGATGGAACATCCAGCACCAAAGTAACTGGTTTTGCAAAGACCTGGTGAACATATAAAAATCAGATCATGTTTTGGGGCAATACATCACTGCTGAGCTGGTTTAAAACAATAACTGCATTTAAAGCCCACCAAACTGACCAGACAAGGGCTTTGCAAACACTAATATATTACATAAATAAGCACAATAGACCAATTAAGCAATATAAGCAATATAGTTATCCTACTTCAGCTGCCCTTTGTGGGATGTTTTCTGTTGTTTCATTTTCTAGAAGATCAGCCATTGCATTGGTAGCATGTTGTTGCATTACCTAAAAAACGGAATCATTACTTTTTCCAGTAAATGAACACAAATTAGAAACACATTGTGTAACAAGACTCCTTTAATGTGTATGGACTCCTAAGTGAAGGAACAAAAACTATGACTGTACCTCATTTTCTCTTTGGTGGTAGTCTTCTACAATGGGATTTTCTGAAGTCCTTGTACCAATATTTCCATTTGACAATTCTTGTATATGCACCTGGAAAAAATAGCAATGAACACTACTAAATATTCACCAATTTAAGTACATGACAACCTTTTGGCAGAGCTAAAAACCAATTCTGCTCAATGAATGTAAAGTTAACATAAGACTGAACTGATCATTAATGTCATACTGCACCCACAAGATGAACTGGTTCCTACACCTTAGCATTGGGCATACAATAGTAGCACATTCTTTATTTAGCAGTTGTATGATACAATGGCCTGTGGTTTCATAGTACAAATATAAATAAGATAATTATTTATGAAGCTATCCAGTCATTTGTTCTTCTGTAGAGGTCATATCTACCTGCTCCTGAACTTGCAATTGGGTCACTGATGCATTGCTTCCTGCTGTTACTTGACGGCTTTCATTTAACATCCTTCCTTCTGTTCTCTGAATAATACAAACAAAAATCCATAGCTAATGAGGAAAACTCATGCAATTTCCTATTTGTACTCTTGTATGTTTGTATTGATTGACATAGATTTGTTTTAAACCTTAGGATAAATGTTGTGTGTGTCTGTGGTGCAAATATAGGGTTGGCAGGGAAGGGGTTAAAATCCATAATACATGTGAGAATGTGGCTGGAGCCTTAATTGAATGATTAATGGTTAATTAGGCTCCAGCCACATGTTATATAAGGAAGTGAGATCCTTTGTTTGGGGAAAGGTGTTTAGGTGTGTTTGAGGTGGTATTGTGTGGCACTTGGTCAGGGATGGGAATGCCAAGTCTGACTTCAGAATAGCTTTGTTTAACCTTTTGTTTTGGCACTTGTGCTTGTTTATTTTCTTACTGACACTTCTTTGTGTTAATAAATGTGTGCACCGGTGCTTTAAACTGCAGCTTCCTGGGCTCTGAGTCTCCTTATTGATGCTATCCTGCTACAGTGAGCAATAAGAACTCCTACTTGAGAGGTTTAATGTGGATTTACAGCAGGTTACAATTCACATTTATTGAGACATAAAACAAACACATAAGATAAAGATAAAGAACAAAGTTAAATACAATTTGCAAGTGTGTTTCTTAAATAATGCAATAATACATTATTTTAAAAAGCATGTGTTTTAATGCCCTGATTTAAACTTTGTTTTTATGGCAACCAGCCGAGAAGTGACATATATTAGACTTAAGAAAATATATTGCAATTAAAACTAGTTCTATCAAAGTATAACTATTTACTAACAGACCACTGTAATAGACTGATCAAATACACTGGCATTTAGTTTTATTTACATTTGCAAAATTGGTAGGAATCACATATGTAGTGAATTTAAACTAGGCGAATCTCTGTATGATGAATTGCACTGCAGTATAAATCTTTATAGCTTCTTAAGAAAACATCCTGAGTTTTTGTAAAGTAGTTAAATTGATAAATATAATCTCAATCAATCCTGAAATTCTAGGTGATGCAGAAACTTTTGGCTATAGCTGTACATTTAAATTAAGCAGAGATTTCGGATATGTATGTATGTAGGCATATGTATGTCTGTCTCTTTGTCTATATATATATGCACACTATTTAAGCTTCTATTATTGTATTTTGATTTAATCTAAAAAAAAACTCGATCCATCTGTAGTAAAGATCCATCTGTCATAAAGAATAAACTGACCTACCTCAATTGGCAATGGTATATCACGATTAGGAACTATAAAAATCTTTCCTTTTCCTATCTTGGTTTGTAGGTCAGCTGCAGACGTTATGTTTAGCTTACTAAGACGCCGACCTTTCTCTGCCTTTGCAAAGGTAAAGCCAGTTAGATGCAAAGGAACGTCAGGAAAACTATCTTGCACAAAATTCTCTAACTGTCTTAAACTCCAGCTTCGCTGAACAGTAGATTTTGAACCATATCTTTCATTGGTAGCAGGTTGTTCACATTTAGGAACTCCTACAGCAACATAAACAATGGATTCAAACAATCAGTGGTTTGATTAAAATATATACATTTTATTGTGTAACATAACATTTGCAAATAAAATGCATGGTTTTAATCTTTCCGCTTTTTCTTTTTTTTTTTTAAATAGTAAAAAATAAAATGCACATTAAACACTGGAAGGGTTATCATTAGGAGAATACGTAACCTACCTAATCCATTTCTTGTCAGTCTTGATAGTTCAGACGGTGGTGGTACAAATTCTTCATTGTTCTTTTGCAGTAAGAAAAAATGAGTCTTCCATAAATGTCCCCTTTGCCGTCCTTTTTTTCTGCCTGTCTTTCCTACATTAGTTTCCAATTTCCAAGAAAGAAAGAAAGAAAGAAAGAAAGAAAGAAAGAAAGAAAGAAAGAATGAAAGAAACAGCTAAAAGTACAGAAGGCATAAAAATCAGGGATAAGAATTCTAACTTCAGATAGTCAACATTGAATATTATTCTAGAAGTAATGGAGAGCAGAAAAAAGGTTCACACAAAATCAAAGTTGATACGAAATAAAAGAAAATTACCTTATTAACATTAAAAATACTTTTAAATAACTAACATAAATTACTTAGCACCATTCTAGCAGTGTGGAGTAGTGGTTAGGGCTCTGGACTCTTGACCGGAGGGTTGTGGGTTCAAGCCCCAGTGGGGGACACTGCTGTTGTACCCTTGAGCAAGGTACTTTACCTAGATTGCTCCAGTAAAAACCCAACTGTATAAATAGGTAATTGTATGTAAAAAAAATAATGTGATATCTGTACAATGTGAAATCTTGTAACAATTGTAAGTCGCCCTGGATAAGGGCGTCTGCTAAGAAATAAATAATAATAATAATAATAAATATGAGGACATCTGTGTTGCTTTATAGTAACAAGGTAGCAGCAGAAAAGGAATAAAAGCAGTGTCATTAGATATTCTATCCCTTTTTTCTGTCAAATATTAAATGATGTATGACACTGTAAAAAAGAAAATGAAAACGTACTTAAATGATCATTAACATTAAGATTAATAATAAAAAAGGCTATTATGGCCTACATTTAGAAAAATAACTGGCTGGCGTAAAGCAGGTTGGTAATATAACATATTTTCTTTATGTTTTATGTTACCTGTCCTTTGTGATGAGTCCACAGATCTACTTCTAAACAAGGCCCTTGTTTCACTGACAAAAGAGGCTGCATCAAAATCATCTATATCGTCAGTTGTATGAGACCTCAATTCAGATTCCGCTTGGCGAAGTGATGACAGGGCGCGGGTTAAAACCCCGTGTACCTGCTCTCTTTCACCTGTCATGAGGCAGACCTCTGTAATCAAATAATGCTGTGAATATTTACAAAGGGTTATATAACGTTACATAATAAACACCCACAAAAGAACGTAGTGCTCTGAATAACCACACACATTACTGTA